>NC_056731.1:1724190047-1724475047 GCF_019279795.1 Protopterus annectens | reverse complement strand
CATTTGGCATGGTTGCTCAGATTTGTCCACTATATGTAAAATGTGATATCTCGAATTGACAGGAATGCACTCTAACTGTTACTATTTGATCTATTATGACATGGCAGGAGCTAGCAGGGAAGCTGCCAAGTTTAGGGCTCAAAGATGGGGTGTAGAGGAGTGCAGAATATTCACTGGACTCCTTGTAAAGCACTACAGCCATAGACTACTGCAGGGTGACTATACTGGATCACAACAGAAATTTGAGGCTTGAAATAGTCTGACCAAGGCTGTCTCCAGTGTTGGTCTGATGAAGCAGATGTTATTCCGAGAAAGTGCTTACCTTACTACAATAAAGGACACATTAATTTTCACTGCTGTGTGGAACCAGATAATTTTTCTTTTTCTTGTCTCCAGTGTAACTGGCATTCCAGCACTGGAGCATAATGCAGGTACAACTATAATGACCTGAAAAGATGCAAGCAGGAACAACTCATCCAGTGGTTGGTTGTCTGCTGACATCCTACAGTTGTGTAAGTATACAGATAAAGCCAAAACTGGTATACATAATGTTTTCTCTTTTTCTCCCATTATTCTTTCACAGCCACCAAGGAGATAGCAAAGAACAGGGATGCCTATGCTGAGCATTTGGAAAGATTGAGAGAAGAAAGGGGCATATATGCAACACAAATGAATATCAGTTTATCTAAATATTGCTCTTGTATACATTATTAGCAAATTAAGCATGCATAGCTTAACTGAAAATTCAGTCGTCCATGCTTCAGGCTGTAGCTCAAACCAAGTGTAGGATTCAGTTGTAATAGTGTATTTAGATGTTGTAGGTTCAAAGCAAACAGGAAATATATCTATAGCAAAATAATTTAAAAATATTATGTAATAATTTCAACAAAATTGGTATATATGCCATGCTGTTAACCTAATTTCTGTATTATTTGCTCAAACATATGTGCAATATATGCATATTGCAAGGATTACTTGGAACAATCATCAGTCATAGTTTGTAGTTGTTAAAAAGTATAGTTAATCTAAAAGTAAAAATATTTTCATTTATATTGTACTAATTTATTGTTTGTCACATATGATGGTACTAATTAACTTCTTTTTTGTCTTTTATCCCACCCCTTATATCTCTTTTTTATTTTTATATGTGTGGTCGCAACATTCTGATGTCATCAACTTCTGACAGCTCACAAAGTGATTTACAGCACAGGGAAGTAGGCCAACATCTGCAGGTCACCCTGCCCCAAAACAGCTGCTGCATTAATGCCCAGCACACCTGGGACTCAAGCTGGCAGTATTGCCTCTGCAGCCCCTGCACTACCATGGTCCTCCACATCAGATGGCATTACCCTGGCAATTGGTGCAGGGGTACCTTCTGGGAGTATTGGCAGAGGTGGTGATTTTGCCAGGCATAATGTGTGAGGTCACGAAGAACACCATTGGTGCATGCCTCAGCCAGATGGAGAACATGCTCACTGGAATGGTGGGAAAAAGAAAATGTCCAGCACTCTAACCACAAGCTGAGGAGAGGGATCATAATGACAGTTCTGAAGGTGATCACTAGATTCTTACTGTCCCCAAGTTTGATGGGCATGGGCATCCGATGTTCCCTACCTATCCCCAATCATGGTGTCTCCCAAACTGTTGTGTCCCTCACCATTTCTGTCTCTTGTCTTGTTTGACTATTTGCCTGCATCCACTTCCTCACCTACCCTACTTACCTGACCCTGACATAGTTGCATTCCTTACCCACATTCTTCTCTTAATATTAAAAACTCAAAAATGGGCATATGTCCCTCACCAAAAAAAAAAAAAATCAGCCCATACATAGCTCTCCACTTTGCACATGTGTCTTCATGACACACCTCATTTGGTCCAATTGGTTATACCATATTAGTGCATTGTTGTCACCCATTTTTGTCGAGGTGACAGCCCAAATTCATCCAACATTCTATCCATGTTCATTTTACACTGCTGAAGAAGTAGATAGCTATGATTCTTTCCTAATTCTTTCCTGCAAATTCCTGTATTGCTTTCTCTTTGTTCTTCCCCCTGCATCCCCCCGTTTCAACACTTTCCTATCTACCTCATTTTTATAGCTCTACTCTGTACAGAAAATAGAATCACACACCACACAGATAAATTAGAAATCCACAATAAAGCCCTTCACTTCTTGTGCTCTGTGTTTGCACATAGTTTGGGATTGCATACCAATGCCAAATGACAGTGAATGGCTCTTCACGTCCTATGGCATTATATGGTTTCCTGCGCACAATGCTACTTAACCCTGCTGCTCTAAGGAAACACGCAGATAAAGTAGAATTAAGGCACTCATATTAATGTCATATAAATGTATTTAGACTGCTGAATGTATAAACATGCACATCCATATGTGCACAGGTATTATTGACATAAATCACTTGAATGGTCTTTGTTTTTGTACAGTACTTGACTGTAGTTATTCCCTAACATATTTCCATTATTATAGTTAGAAGTTAGAACACTTTTTTATGAATGAGTAAAGGGATGTATGAGATGTATTTTATCGTGTGATTCTAATACCATTGAAAAAATTGGTTTCTTTATTTTTTAAATCTAGTCAAGTTGTTTCATATTGTCTGAAGAAGCAGGGCAATACTGTGAAAGTGCTTACCAGTTTTTATATGGTCTGTTTTTATCATATTTATATAATAAAAGGCTTTACTCGCAGCTTTGGTAGTCATAATAATATATATTTTGTTCCTTTCCAGAACGTCCCGTATCTCCCTCACACATGTCTTCTCAAAGACATTCAAAACCAGGTAAAGGGGTGGGTTAGCAATGCTTTTCATTTCAAATTTGCTTTCTGCATGATACCCAGTATCAACAGTGTTCCCTAAAAAGTATCTGAAAGTTGATTCTGGAAAAATTGTTATGTGCTGCAATGTGATGAGTCCATTAAGAACTACTTTTGGAAAATCCTTCCTTTATATAAAAAAATAAAGGGAACATCAAAAATCTCCTCAAGAGGTTGTAAGTTATAACTAAAGGGGTTGCAGACACATGGAAGTGTGGTCATTATCCACAATGCCCCTACATTAATGTGAATTACCAAGGTCCTTTGGTGAACAAAATTGTTGGTAACATGCACAGTGGCACTTCCAACTGTGCTACTGAGAATTGTTTATTTGGCTACATGTACTTCATGTATGGCATTTTATGTAGGCAAAACCAAAAATGCCTTGAATAAGCATATTTACCAACACTTATACAGTATAAAATGTCAAGCTATGAAGAGTGCTTTAGCCAGACACTCAGGTTTATGTTCTGAGTTTAACAAGTTTGTTTTCTTAATCTCGAGCAAGTACAAGTCAAACCATATAGTGGGGACTGGCAAAATAACTATGGCACCAGGAAATGTATTGGCAAATTAGAGTCAATGTAGCCAATTCACTCCGTCTCAATGACAGCATTTCAATTTCAAGTGACCTAAAAAATAAGCTTGTATTGTGGGATTATAGTCCCTTGGATTTATGTATTTTTACTGGGGATATAATTCTAACTAAATGTTGAATGTGCCCTTTAAGAAACTAGTGGTGGTATCATCCTTTTTGACTGAGTGCTGTGAATGTGTGTCTTAGTTCATGTAGTTCAAAAGGGATAAATTTTAGTTGAAAGCCACAGTTCCGATGATGTCTTTGGAAGTAGATGAAAGCTCTTGACTTTGACTTTATAGTTTGGTTAAATAAAAGTGTTTTTAGAGTTCCCGTGATGGCTGACTAGCTGATTAGCTGGTTGTTCTTGCGTTATTACTTTTAGAAATGTATTTCTAAGTTTAGTTTAAATGAAATTGCAGCTCCCACATTAAATATCACCCACCCCATCCAACCACTACCTTTCTTTCCACTCCACTAACTACCTTGATTATAGCAAGCTCAGATGCTCATAAGCCTAATACTTATTATACAGCAGGAACTTCTTATTTTAACATTTGTTAATGTTTGTTATGTACTTCATAGATAAAGATTCTAGTTGTCTACTGATGTACTGTGTTCTTCATCTGTAAATATGTTGTAAGTAATTGCTATGTTAAATTGTTAATCGCTATGTAATCCAGTGTAACTACTGTCTGTTTTTTTTTAACTGTGGAGCTTCTCTCCCCGGGCCTCCGCTGAAAATGGATCTACGTCCAGTCGGACACTCCAGGTCAACAGATGTAAATAAATAAATAAATAAATAAAACAAATATATTAAGTCTTTCACTGAAAGTATAGTAAGACTATGTATATTTTGTATCATGTAAAGTGTTTTAATTTAAAACATAAATACATGCTTACATATGGTTTGGAGATTACAGTCTTAAATAAACCCTTTGCTTAGAGGGTAAATCTCTTGTTTCAGAAAATAAAGGTTCTGAAATCAGAAAATAAATTAACTTGTTTTTAAGTTTTTAAAGTTTAAAAGTAGTTTTCCATGAATTCAGCTCACTCTTGTTTCTTGAGGGATACAGTAATCCAGTCCATTTCTTCAGTGTTATTAAGGATTTTATTTTATTATCAAATGTAGATGCATCATCCCGTGCATCAAATACGTTAATTCCCTCAGAAAGTAATATTTTGATCTTTGTGGAAACACCAAAGTAGCTTTAATATCATTCTTTCTAAGTTCTTTCGTGTCAATCAGGATTTCCTTTTACTCATTACTTTACCAGAATAGCCATTGTCAAATCTGATTAATTGTTCACCTATATTAATAGGTGGGCTGGACCACGCTATTTTTAATATTTGGTCTTTTGCCATGCTGAACTTAACTATTATTGAACGCTGTGGAGAGTTTTCCTTCTTTGAAGGTGATCTCACGGATCTATGCATACTTTTAATCCCAAAGTATATAGTTTCAGGTAAATTTCACAGTTTATGCAGCCAGGTTGTCCATTATGTTGTCTCCCTCATATTTTTCAGTTATGCCCTAAATTTTTATCTTGTTTCATCTCAGTCTGCATTCTAAATCATCATCTTTATCTATAAGTCAGAAATCTGTTTTAAAAGGAATTCAGTCTGAGACTCGCCTTCAGCTATTCTCCCTTTATGGTCATTTAAAGCTTCTTCTACACTGCTGATTTGTGCACCTTGTTTCACAAGACTTTCTAAATGTTCCATCTTCTTTCTGGACTTTTCTTTGAAACTTTCAATTTTAATGTCTAGTTTGTCCATTTTCTAGTAACACATCCTGCATGCTAGATATTAGTGACTGGATATCTTTTGTAACAGAAGAATCTTCAGAACCGTTCTGAGCTGCTCATATTGAAGTGTCTTCTCTCTTAACCAAGCAGATGAAATTCTGACAGGAAAGTTACAGTTTTTGAAGAACATCAAGCTACAGATCTTTCCTATTACTATTAGTGAATGGAAATAGCTACCAAGTATCTCCAAATTCTAATTTTTTGATTAGATTGTCTGCCAGAGAAAAGTTTTCAGTCACAGAGCTTTCACCATTTGCTGCTCAAAGTTAGCCATCTTGGCCACTTCATAATTTCTGAATTCCCTATAATTTTTAAATGTTTGTACCATTGCAGATTGCCCCTTTTATTTCAGAATGACACTTTCTATTTCTAGCTTTAACTTCTCATAGCTCTCTTCTCTACTTTTGCTTATTGTCTTATAGATTTCCAACTCTATGTACTCAGCTCCTTGCTTAGTCCTTATGTTGGCATACCCCTCCTTCCTGCTGTATCTACCTATTTTCACTAGCACCATTTTTTTTTGCATTCCAGACTTATGCATTGTGTAATTATCTCAAGGTGTCCCATCACTCTCTACTAGGCCTCTTTTATTCTGTCTACCTTTTAGAAAACAAGCAACAACAAATATAACAACTAGTGCCTTTTCTGACCTTTACAACTCCTTCCATATATGGCCATTAAATATATTTTTCTTATAAGTTTTCCTAAAAAGTTCTATGACTGTTATAACTAAGCTGTGTGGTGGTAGGACTCAGTACCTTGTGTTTCATTAGAAGAGCACCTCCCTGGTCAGCTTGTTATTGTCTATAATGTTTACAACCATATTCTTCTACATGGGCATAACATGCATTACAAATAGGCATCCTGTTATACTAAGTTAAAAAAAATTACTAGGCACTTGTTTCAACTGTGTGAAGGACATTCCTGATGTTAGATAGAAATAGCTTCACCTCTCTTCTTCTATTGTTCTTTAGTCTTTCTATGAATATCATCAGCAGCAATCAGTTGTCTTCTGAGACCATTTATTGAATGGATCTCACCTGATCCTTTTTAATGAACGTGTGAAATATATTCTCAATTCTTCAATTTAAAAGCTTTACTAGAATGGTAGCATCCATGCATTTCACAGAAGCTAGCCAGAAAGCTATAAGCCCCATTGTTTTACAGTCCCTTTTAAGATTAGTATGACTAGGCTTTGGTGAATGAGATCTGTATGACAGTTGTTTTCTGGCTACCATTAAAGAGTTTGAAGAACTCTCCACTCACCATCATTTCCATTGTTTTGTAGAATTTGATCCCCTTCCCATCCATGCCCCCCTCCAGCATCACACTTGTTGCATAGCCTTCTAACTTCTCTGCTATGATATCTTCATTCAGCATCTGCTTTTCCATACCTGCAGTATTTTTATACTTATACCCTACTCCTCCTTTCTCTTCTTCACCTTTGGTATAAAGCTGTTTCATAAATAAATTCCTTTGATTTCTTCTCTTCCTTCCTCTGCTTTATCCATAATTACCCTGTCTACCTTTTTCACTTGTCATAAAAGTCTACCTTTCTGTGCTATACAAGAAATTTCCTTGCTTTGTCTCCCATTGATGCCAAAAACCTTTATTAACATTTTGCTTTAATGGTTGTGATTTTCTGGGCTTCAGTTCACACATTGCCCATTTCTTCTTCATGGCACCACTTTTATTCGCCAGCCTCTCTTTCATTTCCTGGTTCCTTCATTAAACATCTCCATACAGCTGCTTTCACCACATCACATCATTGTTCTCTGTAGATACTCTGTTCTTCTGGTCTTCATTTAGAATTATCCTTTATCCTCTCATATTTCCATTTTCATTTATTCTACCTCTCTTAATAACAATGTTCTCTCACTTAACTTGCATAACCCAGTATCACTTGGGTATAGCCTGATAGTTGCCTTTCATCAATTTCTACTTTCCTTATACAGCATTGTGAATCCCATCTCACTAAGGACTAGTCCAGCATAGTATATGGGTCAACATTAGCTGCATGATTTCCTTATACATGAAGTTCCAGATACATGTTCCCACCCACACCATTCCCTCCCTTATTTCCCCATCCTTATGTTTATTTTTTCTCTTTTACTGCATTTCCTATCTTTTATTTTACTTAACATGGCATTGGCATTTATGCACTAAAAGGATTTATTATAGCATAAATAGAATGATAAAATAAAAGGTTCTCTGGCTTCAGGTCTTTAATTAAACATGCAGTTCAACACAGATATATATTCATTGAATGTCTCCAATACATAGTCAAAGGCAAGGAGCTAATGTAGTTTAAAATAACTGATACCCACATCAGATTAGTCCCTGGATTTACTATTCCTCCATGCAGGATTAGCTTAGTCTTGCATGGAGGCGGCCGTTTAGGAGCAGGATGACAACGTGCCATGCATATTAATGAGGCGCGCTGCCTGAGCTCCTAATCTTACATGCATGTAAGAGTGCAGGGGGCATGTCTGAGAGCTCAGAATATACACGCCCCCAAAATGAAGAACAGCAGAAAGAGATAACAAATGAGCGAGACCATTCAAAGGTGTCCGCATATCCCCACCAACAGTCCCCCTTGTGTACAACAGCAAGTATACAGAAATAAAATGAACAAATGAACAAACCCTTTTTTTTAAAACAAATCCGATTAAAGCTAACCATAGGTGTGTGGGTGTGCCCATTGCTTAGCTACGGTTAATGTAGCTTAAAAGGCTGAAGAGGATAACAATGAATATATATGTAAACAAAGCCGCATAGCAATAGTGCAGTTGGCAGAGCATTCGCCTTATGAGCAGGTATTCCTGGTTTGCGTCCCACTGCAGCACCTTCCATTTTCCATGGCAAAGCACGTTATGACTAATATTTATGTTGCATAACCCACTAAATAACACATATTTATGAACTGGAGTACTGCAGTAAATGCACATGTGAGGTGTCAGTATCATAATGAATAAAACACGAGTAAGCAGGTTTAAGCACCAATAAGCAGTAGTAAACATTTTTAAGCACTAGTAAGCAGGTTTAAGCCCATTTGTGTGGGTGAAGCAATGCACACACAGGTTAAGCAATTTTAAAGCTAACTCTCTGCCAACATATGTAACCGGAGATTAGTATTGCTTACCCTCGTGCTAACCCATGCAAACCCACTTACAAATGCTCAAAAGTGCCCTAATCACTCTGTATCCAACGGTCCTTGTTCTGCCCATCAACAAATTAAACAGCCTTGCAGGTCTTGAACCCAGGAGCTTACATACTATAGTCACAGTAATTAACCACCAAGCCATCACAGAAATATAGAAGAGTGAGGTATCAGCAAACAAGTCTTCACCATAGTAAAATCAATCTGAACCTGTGAAAGGAATCAGTATACAAACATATGTGCTTTAACCTACTACATAACATAAATATGTGAACTGGAGTATAGCAGCAAGCCCAGAAGTCAGGTGTAATTGTAATAGAATGTTAAAGTCCCCAATAAAACACAAGGACTCCTTACAGTGTACATACACAAGAATCATGGATACCAGGCATACATATAAGGTGTAATGAATAATAAATCAATGCCAAAAAGGAAATATAATGCAAAATCTAATGTAAGCGATGCTAAGAATTGCACAGGCCAGCTTAGGAGGTGTACGCAATGTGTAGGCTAGCTTATTCAGTGTGCCCAGAGGTATACCCCTTTAAACAATGCCAATGCTAGGTAAGCAGGTTTGCCCATAGCTTAGCCTTTTCAAACCGGCCAATCACAGAAAAGTGCAGGAAATCGGCCCTACTTAAACCCAAGAGGTGGGAATACATCTCATAACTGGTTGGAGCTTCCCCTTGCAGGCACCATGTCAGGAAGGGAGAAGGGGGGCACTTTCGGGGGCAGCGCTTGTGCATCCAGGAGTCCAGCATCATGGCAGGACTCCTTGTCAAAGACCATGATCAGAGACTGCTGCAGGGCCAGTACCAGGGCTAACAATATAAGTTGGAAGCCTGGGACCATCTCCCCCGTGACCCCACCTGTGCCACTAGCATACCTCACACTGGTGAGCAGGTCAGGCATCACTATGCCTACCTGAAGCAGTGTAAGGCGGACCTCTTGGACCAGTGGATCCAAGAGGTTAGAGTGGAAGGGGATGTCCCAGCTGTGTGTAAGTATCACACCACTATGTGTGTAATAATTGCCAACTCATGTATATCATGGATAGGTATGGCTAAATATTTCTCTTGTGTCCCCTACAGCTGCACAGGAGTGGGCCGCGAACCATGAGGCCTACGTCAGTCACCTGACAAGGTTGTGACTTGAGGCAGGTCAGAAATACTAATGCATTTACTGTCATAGGAAATAAAACTAAAAGTATTAGTAAATGAATTGCCTGTATAAAACCTGTATTGTTCAAGGCAAGTACTGCATACACCGGAGAGTATGGCAGGAAGAGTCTCATATAGTTTGTATGTAAATAAAGCATAATAGTCTGACAATAAAGTTCTAACTGCTGGACTGCATGTGTATTCTCTGGCATCGTATGGTAATGTAGATTTGCAATTACATAAGAGTACTGCTGTATTAGGCACTGTTACCCACACTGTGCACCATAAATAGAATATGTAGGAATGCCTGTATATGACTGGTGTAATCCCCAAAGGCCATTTAGTACAACTGAGAGACACATAGACAGAAAACAGGGAAAAGGTAAACAACAAAACCCAAAACGCACATGCAACTGAGATGTGAACTGTTATATTTTTAGCTCACACACTCATAGTTTGAATCCTGGCAGTGGGAGTAGTCTGCATACAGAATAATACCCCACAACTGTACTGATATGTCCAGAATGTCAAGTAAAGTGGCCCATATCTGGTGCCTGTCAACCTGTCCCCCTGTGAAATCATTGGTATGATCCCAGACATATAGGCAGCAAACAGGAAATACAACTGATTGACACATATCTATTAGAACAAAGCTAGCACACTAACAACTCCCCAAAACCATATGAGAGTAAGAAGCCATGTATGTCTCATTTACACCCCCATGTTGTCAAGCTGTGGCCAGAGTGTGTACAGTAACAGAGTGAGATGTATGTGCATAATAGTAATGAGTAATCAGGTACTGTGTGTGGCAACATTCAGGTAGTGCTAACAAACAGTTCTCCCACAGGTCTGTCGGATACCAACACTGTGCCCAGAAATACAAGAATGTTACCCTGCACTGGTACTGTTTACATTGGCATTGTATGGCATTGTGACTGATGCAATTGCTCTGAATAACAAGGTAGTAGTCATCACCATTGCCCACACTGTCCTACAAAATATAGCTGTCTAGGATATCTGTATAAGAGTGTTGTAATACAAGGTCAGAATGCCAAAGCACAGGAGAATTATAAGATAGAAAGCAGATAGGAGATATATAGCAATATTTATATAGCACAGACAACTCTGATGGACAGTCTTTAAGTTGTAGCAGACTCAGCCATGGTCTGAATCCTTGGAGCAAAAGTAGGCTACATACAGAATCATACCCCACAACTGTCGAGATAAGACTAAGATATCCAATATATGGGCCAATATCTGTTGCCTGTCCCCCTATCCCTCTGGGAAGTCTGTGGGATGATCCCAGATGTCTATCCAGCCAACAAGGAATACAAGTGATTGTCAAACATCTACGAGAACAAACCTGTCACTGTAGCAACTCCAGAAACTGTAAGGAGAGTAATAAGCCAAGTATGTCCTATCTACACCCCATGTTGTCAAGCTGTGACCAGAGTGTGTATAGTAACAGAGTGAGATGTATGTGTATAATACTAATGTGTAATCTGGAACTTTGTGTGGCAACAATCAGGTAGTGCGAACAATCATTGCTCCCACAGGTATGTCGGATACGAACACTGCACCATGAAATAAAACCCTTCATACCCTGCACTGATACTGTTTATGCTGGTATTATAGGGAATAGTGAGTGTTACAATTTCTCTGAATAATAAAATATCACTGATCACCATCACCCACACCTTGCTACATAATATAACTGTGTAGAAAAGCATGTATATGTGTGTGTCAAGTCAATAAAGGTTGAAGAGGGCAATAGTCTAGATATGTGCTCAAGACATGGCCAGAGTCTGTGCAGAAAGAGTTTGATAGCTATGTGTACAACATCAACCTGAAATCTGGGAGTATGCGTAGAAACAGTTAGTGTTAACAAACATTTCCTCTACAGGTATACCAGGTAAGAGGAGTATATTGTAGATAAAACCAGTTCATGTATAATGATGACAACAGCCATATCACTGCCCAAACTAAGGCTATAGGGTAGTGTAGTAATACTTGTAAGGTATAGCACTGACTAGGAAAGTAATGTGGACTACAGGAATATACTAGTTGTTAATTGACATCTCCCCCCCACCATATCTCCAACAATAAACTACATACCCACCCCAACTGGTATGTAATGTCTCCAATGTTCTGATTAAGCCATATTGGTTAATAAATATTTATATTTGTTTCCATGCATGTGCTATACTGAATTATTCCAATATTGGTGGGATGGTGCCATCAATGTACCTGCATGCTGTTGTTATTACCACTGTTGTCCCATATATGCATGTGTTCTGTTTGTTATGCAACCGTTCCATATCTAGTGGGTTAATGGGAATATCTATGCATGCTTTTATACCTAATCCCGGAATGTGTTGCTATTACTAACCCACATATGATGATAAAATCTAAATGCTATAGCACGTTTGGGAAAGCCAGTCCCAGTGGACCCACCTGTCTCACCTCACCTGGCCGTGGCATCAGGTGCAAGCATGTCTGGGGCCCAACCTGGAACCTCCTTGTCCATTGGTCCTGCACCACTTTGGGTGGAACTGCCTCAGGGGATGGAGCTCGACACCCCTTGTAGCAGGCATGGACAGGTACCTGTCACCCATCGCCAAGTCTGGGTCGTGGTGTGTGGAGAGCTCAACCAGCAGCTTGGTGATCTTCTACACCAGCTTGAGGGCCATGTGTCACTACTAGAGCATCAGTCTCTCTCTGGGACTCAGCCCCCAGCACAGCCACCATCGAGGCTGTTAAGGTGCAGTGGTGACTGCCCATGGGTGGGGACCTCAGTCCCACTGTTTCCACTAGGGGGCTCATGCGCTTCTGATTTCCCAACATCCCTCCCCATCAAGGTGTTTACCCCCACACATGTCATATACCGCCCCTGTATGCATCTTGTTTGTTTTGTCTGTTAACCTATTCAGCCTACCTCCCCACATATACCTGCCATCCCTCTCCAGCATCCCAATCTCACCTTTAAAAAAAAGGCAATCTATTCCCCCCCAAAAAATCACGCCCCATACATAGCTGTCCATTTTGCACACTTGTCCACTGGACACATGTAATCAGGTCTAATTGGCATCACAACATATTATTGTTGTCCTCACCCCTCTCTCAGAAGTCTGAGTGTCCAAATCTACCTCCAAATTCAGTGTATATGCACATCTGTTGCTGTAGAAGAAATGGGCAGCTATGGACCTTCCCCACACCTTTTCTGCACACCCCTAGCTATTTTTCCTACTGTCTTTCCCTCTTTGTGCCCCTTTTTCACCACTTTCCTATCAACCCTTATTTCTTTTCTTTTAAAGAAATTAGCATGGGGTAAGTGGGAGTAAGCACTTTTAAGCAGCAGTAAGCAGGTTTAAGCCTGTTTGCATGGGGGTAAGCAATGCCTGCACAGGTTAAGCAATTTAGGCGCTAACTGCATATAAGAAACTGTAACCGGAAGTTAGCTTTGCTTACCTCCTCGCAAACCCATGCAAAAAGTGCCTTAATCACTCTGTATCTAGTGGGCCTTGTTCTGCCCAGCAACAAAATAAGTAGCCTCTACAAGGAACGAACCCAAGACCCTGCACACCATATTCAAAATGATTTACCCCTAAGCCATGTCAGATATACATAAGCCCACTGTTTTCACAAACATATCATCCAACCCAATCATTCAACAGTACATGTTGTTAGTGCATATGCTCCACAAGTTGGGTGTGCGATGGATGAGAAAGAAAAATTTTGGAGTGAGTTGGATGAAGTGGTGATGACTGTACTCAAGGGTGAGAGACTGGTGATTGGAGCAGATTTCAATGGGCATGTTAGTGAAGGGAACAGAGGGGATGAGGGGATGGGTAGGTATGGTGTTAAGCAGAGGGGATGGGTAGGTATGGTGTTAAGCAAAGGAATGCAGAAGGTCAGATGGTAGTGGATTTTGTGAAAAGGATGGACATGGCTGTGTTGAATACGTATTTTAACAAGAGGGAGGAGCATAGGGTGACATACAAGAGTGGAGGAAGATGCACACAGGTGGATTATATCTTATGTAGAAGGGCCAGTCTCTAGGAGATTGGAGATTGTAAAGTGGTGGCAGGAGAAAGTGTAGTTAGGCAGCATAGGATGGAGGTTTGTAGAATGACATTAGTGATAAAGAAGAGGAGGATGATTGTGAGGGCAGCACCAAGGATCAAATGGTGTTAATTGAAAAATGGTAATTGTAAGGTGATGCTCAGGGATGAGTTAAGACAGACACTGGGTGGCAGTGAAGAGTTACTGAATAGCTGGGTAACTACAGCAGAGCTAGTAAGAGAGATGGCTAGAAAGGTGCTTGGTGTGACATCTGGAAAGAGGAAGGAGGACAAGGAGACCTGGTGGTGGAATGAAGAAATACAGGAGAGTATACAGAGAAAGAGGTTGGCGAAGAAGAAGTGGGATTGTCAGAGAGATGAAGAATGTAGACAAAATTATAATGAGATGAGGTGCATGGCAAAGAGAGAGGTGGCAAAGGCTAAGGATAAGGCGTATGATGAGTTGAATAAAAGGTTGGACACTAAGGAGGGAGAAAAGGACCTGTACCAATTGGCTAGACAGAGGGACCGAGCTAGTAAAGGTGTGCTGTAGGTAAGGGTGATAAAGGATAATGAGGGAAATGTACTCACAAGTGAGGAGAGTGTGTTGAGCAGATGGAAAGAGTACTTTGAGAGGCTAATGAATGAAGAGAATGAGAGGGAGAGAAGGTTGGATGATGTGCGTATAGTGAATCATGAAGTGCAGTGGATTAGCAAGGAGGAAGTAAGGATAGCTATGAAGAGGATGAAAAACGGAAAGGCTGTTGGTCCAGATGACATACCTGTGGAAGCATGGAGGTGTTTAAGTGAAATGGCAGTGGAGGTTTTAACTAGATTGTTTAATGAAATCTTGGAAAGTGAGAGGACGCCTGAGGAATGGAGAAAAAGAGTTTTGGTACCGATTTTTAAGAATAAGGGTGATGTGCAGAGCTGTAGTTACTACAGAGGGATTAAACTGATCAGTCACAGCATGTTGTTATGGGAAAGAGTAGTGGAAGCTAGGTTAAGAAGGGAGGTGATGATTAGTGATCAGCAGTATGGTTTCATGCCAGGAAAGAGCACTACAGATGTGATGTTTGCTTTGACAGTGTTGATGGAGAAGTACAGAAAATGTCAGAAGGAGTTGCATTGTGTCTTTTGTGGATTTAGAGAAAGCATATGACAGGGTGCCTAGAGAGGAGTTGTGGTATTGTATGAGGAAGTTGGGAGTGTCAGAGAAGTATGTAAGAGTGGTACAGGATATGTACGAGGGTAGTGTGACGGCAGTGAGGTCTGCGGTGGGAGTGACAGATGCGTTTAAGGTGGAGGTGGGATTACATCAAGGTTCAGCTCTGAGCCCTTTCTCCTTTGTAATGGTGATGGACAGGTTGACAGACGAGATCAGACAGGAGTCCCTGTGGACTATGATGTTTGCAGATGACATTGTGATCTGTAGTGTGAGTAGAGAACAGGTGGAGGGGACCCTGGAGAGGTGGAGATATGCTCTAGAGAGAAGAAGAATGAAGGTCAGCATGACTAAGACAGAATATATGTGTGTGAATGAGAGGGAGGATAGAGGAATGGTGAGGATGCAAGGAGTAGAGGTGTCAAAGGTGGATGAGTTTAAATATTTGGGATCAACAATTCACAGTAATGGTGAGTGTGGATGAGAGGTGAAGAAGAGAGTACAGGCAGGATGGAGTGGGTGGAGAAGAGTGTCAGGAGGGATTTGTGACAGACGAGTACCAGTAAGAGTGAAAGGGAAGGTCTATAAGAGGGTAGTGAGGCCAGCTATGTTATATGGGTTGGAGACAGTGGCATTGACAAAAAGGCAGGAATCAGAGCTTGACGTGGCAGAGTTGAAGATGTTAAGATTTGCACTGGGTGTGATGACGATGGACAGGATTAGGAATAATTGTATTAGAGGGTCAGCCCAGGTTGGGAGGTTTGGAGACAAAGCCAGAGAGGCAAGATTACTTTGGTTTGGGCATGTGCTGAGGACGGATGCAGGGTATAATGGGAAAAAGATGATAAGGATGAAGCTGCCAGGTAACAGGAAAAGAGGAAGGCCTAAGATAAGGTTTATGGATGTGGTGAGAGAGGACATGCAGGTTGTTGGTGTGACAGAGCAAGATGCAGAGGACAGTAAGAAATGGAAACAGTTGATCTGCTGTGGCGACCCCTGGCAGGACAGCCAAAAGAAGAAGAAGATGTGTGTGTGTGTGTGTGTGTGTGTGTGTGTGTGTGTGTGTGTGTGTGTGTGTGTGTGTGTGTGTGTGTGTATGTATATATATTTATATATATATATATATATATATATATATATATATATATATATATATATATATAAAACTACAGAAATATATATAGAAATATATACATATATATACATATGTAGATATATATGTCTAGATCTATATGTCTAAATATATACAGCAATATGTAAGTAGGTATATATATATATATAAATATATATAGGTATATACGGACATACATCTGTAGATAATGGGAACACAACAAAAACATATATGTCCACATGCACCGTTAATGTGGTTGAGAGACCCCAAACAACATATGTCTTGTAAGAATATGTATCCCCCCCCCCCACAACCAGACACAACCGCCTTGCAATACACTATCAGGTGTTGCAGATCCCACAACCAGGACCTGACATGATATGAGCACAAGATTTTAACAGTACTCCATCCCACCTGTATGATGTCAGGCTGGTATCGGTAACTTATCATGCAGTACAGTCTGGCTCCCGTAGGTAATGTAAAATGTGGAAGCTATCAACATCTCTAAGATACATATACACAGACACATATGTGCAGATACAGATATACAAACATATATATATATATATATATATATATATATATATATATATTTATATACACACACACACAGATATATATATATATATATATATATATATATATATATATATACACACACACATATATATATATATATATATATATATATATATATATATATATATATATATATATATATGTGACTACACATACACACGCAGAGATATGTATAGTAAGATACATATGTAGAAGGTGCACACAATATGGAACAGCCACATTGTCTGCAGTAAACACCTTAACAACTGGACACTGTAGGAGCCACCCATACAAATGACAATAGTTGCCTGCAACATATACCCACAGAGTGGTCATAGGAAATAACACTACACACAGGTTTCCATAAATGGGAAACCTTTATTTGTGTACTATTACAGTTGTAGATGCCATGTCATATAGATGTTTAGACACTGACATCCATATAAACAGAGTAATGCAACTGTGAAACAGTTATACTAATACAGAAGTCTGGAAAGGTTTACAAATGTTGTTGTCCAGGCCGAGCTCTTCAGGTAGTACAATAGTAAAGACAGACTGGGCCACAGGATACCAAACAATAAACAGTAAGTAATGCAGATGTATAGTTCAGCAGCCTCTATCTACACTCTGTACACATTCACTAGGTGGTAAAGACCTCAGCTGACACAATGGGATGTAAATGTTACATAACAAGGCATAACTGACACCATCACAAGCACACTGACAAACAGAGCAGTCTGTATGGCAGGAGGCAGTAGGCCTGCATTAACCCAATGCATGTAATTAATTTAAATATAGGTGAATTGTATAGTAATGTACATCCAGATACCTTAAGGCAGCTCACCCCTGATACCCCCACATGTTGTGACAGCCTAGGTTAGTTATGGTGCATCCCGCCCTAGACTCAATAATACAGGGTCATATACCACTGTTACACACACTGGCCTCTGGAGTGCATAAGGGCACACATGTATTGTGTAGGTGAAGCCCACACATATATGGCCCCAGCCCCACTGTATGTGTGGAAGATACAACAGCAGTGGACTGATGGCAGAAATGGCAGTATGACATACTCACAGCCCACTACAGAACAACCCCTGACAGCATGTCATATGTGTAAATATTGGTATGTAGGTAGAGAACAGAGGCTGGAACACAGGCTGGTATGTGGAAAACTGTTGTCATAAACTAAGCAAGTCACTGGTGTTACAGGATAGTCTGCAACATACCCTTAGTCAGGGATTTGAGGTTAGAAATATAAATGGATGTTGCCATGTACTGATAGCACTCAACACCCACACTGCCAGTGAAATATCTGACACAGGACCTGTGTGGTGGACAGACATAACATAATTCGCACACCTCTGGCCATCAAGAGGATAGGCCCACAGTTGAGAGCTATGCAGACAGACTGCATTCCAAGGTAGACTAGAATGTACACACCAGTAATATACATAGCATAACACAACTCTACTTGCAGTCTGTAGTTCTGGAACCTCCTACAAATGTGTAGCTGGCCTGAGTGTGCAGGTTCTCCTGTAAGAGGTATTGCTACCTGCTGTCTGTAACACTGATGCCCACACACAGGAAGGATGTCCATCACACAGGAAATGTAAAGGGGCCACTCCCACATAATGTAGGGTTTTATAGTAGGTGGTTGCTGTGGCAGTGGTAAATGGAAGTACTACACAGCAAGCTGCATGCAGTTAGCAAGTGGAAGACACCGATGTGCAGAGGCCATCACCTGATCATGTGCATCACCTACTAAAGCCGTGCTGCAATCTATTCAAAGCAGCTCAATCCATTTACTGGAGAGAGACCGAGAGAGAGAAAGAGAAAGAGAAATAGAAAGAGAGAAGGAAAGAAAAAAAAACAAACAAAACAAAAAGCCTAAGGCAAAGTAAAGAAAAAGGAAGAACAGACCAGTCAAACATCCAGAAAACCATCCAGAAGTGATATCATTCCCACAACAGGTATGTGAAGTATATATGCATGTAAAAGAATGTTGCATCTGGTCCATAATAATGGGATAGATGATGCGGAATAATTTATATGTGTCATCAGATGTTTTTGTAATGATGTTCAACTGAACAACTGCTATGGACAATAGTGTCTGTCCCTGTGGGTAGTGGGCCATAGCAATCAACTGTGCAGATCAGCACTGACTGACAAGATGTAAGCCATCATAGTGTGTGTTGTGTAATGAGAAGTATGTATTTTATGTGGCCATAAGCTGGTGCTGGAAGTAATGTCATTATGATGGACATGTGGGATCCACAGCCCACCACTTGCAGGATACTCAGAATAATCTGTAATGTAGCATACAGGAATGCCATCATTGTATAATATGGTTACCTGCAATTGCGTCCAACATATACCCCCCTAATGTCAGGCTGTGTCCATATGTGGCACCTGTCTGTGTTGTAGCAGCAGAACAGTGCAGCTATGCAGGAAGGTGTTGTGAGATTGTGGACCTGATGTCTGAATGTACCCCACATAAAGGTATGCATATGTGTACATATGTCAAATATATAATACATAAAGAAATATATATATATATATATATATATATATATATATATATATATATATATATATATATATATATATATATCAGCATGTATGTCCACAAATATACAGATACCCATGTGTAGGCATATATATGAGCACATATATAAACATCACATATATCTACACATATATAGATATATACCTATATGCACATGTGTACATATATACAAACACACACACACAAACATATATGTATGTAAAGACATGTACCCTATATTACTACCACAGTGATGCATGCTATGTGTGAGGCACCAGCACTCATAGCAATACACACAGATTTCTACAGCTGGCAGTGTGTGTGTGTAACATGGACAGGTATGTCACATGTTAGTCCATTGTTGGGACCACATTGCCCTTGTCTGTGAAGAACGTAATGGGAATATGGGGAAGTATAGCAGTCATAGTTGTGGAGGTGGTCAGGGTTGATAGATATAGAAGACAGTCTATAAGGGTGGTATGTGACACGTGGTGGATAAACACTCTGGATGGTGTGTGTGGTCTGTGATGTGGACGTCCCATGGGCCCCAATACGGACACAATGGGAACAAGTCTCTCACCCACTGCTACTCACAACAGCAGTCCACATCTTGAAGGTGCCTGGCCTGGGGCTGAGCAGGAGGAGCATGTTGGCCCTGTGAATGTGTACTAGGTGACTCAGAGTGATGTAGCACATCCCACATGTGCCTGTGGAGCCTGGATTGGCACAGACCCTAAACCTGACCTCAGGGGACAGGGACATGTCTGTGGATGCCCCTGGGGGGGGGCAACATCCACTGAGTTGGTTCCACCTGATGGTATTTCTGGACCAGTACATGAAGAGGCCCCAGGTTGGCACACACATGTGATGTGGTCAGGTATCATGGGCAGATGGGTTTGGACAGGTGGTTCTGCTGGCCAATAGTACATATGCATGTTATTGTGTCACTGTTATAGAACATATGCTGGTAGTAATAGTCTACACAATCCTGGAGCATTTCCAACAGCTTGCATAGATATCCCCAATAACACAGAATGTCAGTTGTGCAGCAATCCAAAAGCAGTGATACCACAGGCATATATGGAACCATAGTAGCCCTGACAATGGCATGGTGGTGAATAGTCTGTAACAGCCTAGCAATGATAGTGTCCACACAGGAAACATGGCTACAATCACATAGCAGGAAGTGTAGTACAATACAATATCTGTCCCACTGATAGGTAAGATGTAGCCATACCTAATGAGTTGTGTGTGCTGTTTGTTGAAGCTGATATGATGGGGGGGGGGGGTGACAGAGATGTGTATTACAAACTGTGGTAACCTTGCTGTATGAGTTGCTCAGACCTGTTTTCATCTTTATGTCTTTCAGCCAAGATGTCACATGCACACTTGCCCACCTAATTAACAGCCGAGAATGATGTGTTTATATCACACCTGATCCAGCACTACCCAGTGCTGTTTGGCAGGGCTGCCCATGAACAGCAGGAGCAGACCGCCCTGTGGAATGACCTAGTCCACAGGCTCAATGATGTCAGACTGCACAACCACAGTTATGAGTAGGTCCAGCATCATTGTACTGAACTGCTTCACAATGCCTGTCAGCATGCTGTTGCAGTCCGGGGGGATCACCTCACTATGGGGGGGTGGCATTACATCCATCCCCCTCTGACACGTGTGGAGGATCTCCTGGCCTGCCTCATGGCACCTGCCCATCCGGCCAGACACCAACCGCTGGATACCTTTGTGGAGGTGGGTGGCACCCACACACCAGCCGAGGAGAATGCAGGTAAGTACACAGGGCACATGAGTAGACTACTGTTGTGTATACATCCACATCGGTACAGGTAGATCATGCATATCTGAAATGTCATAGATATATTTCGTTGCTGCATTGTAATGATAAACTGATGTCCAGATGTGGTAGTATTGTGAAAATGTACCGTTGAAGTACTGTAATGCTGCACCCACCCTGTAGCACTGCCACAGGTGTGGCCACTGAAATTGCATCTCTCACCCTCTTACGTTGGTCCCTCCGGGATACCACCAAGGCAGCAGTCTGTAGCTGGTGAGTATGGTTTATGTAGATGCTTGGCAACACACTGGAAATTTAATGGCGGTGGAATATTCCATGCAGACATCTAACGCACCTACCCTGAATGCATGCTATACATGTGCATGTATTGTTGCTGTGAAATGCAGGGCATCACAGGAGTGACCATGATGGGGTTTTGGAAGGGTATGTCAGACACCTGCATGATAACTAACATCCTCTCATTGCAAAATGTGTCAACAGGGAGTAACATAATGGTGGGAGACATGGCCTACAGTAGGGACATGTTTGGAACAACACCCATATATAGTGCAACACCAGTGTATATACCTGTAGGACAATGGCAACTGCTGCAGAGATACACTATGGCATAAGGCATTACAGTAGTCCACATTATCAGCTGGGTCTAGACTGTAATGTGGTGTTCAGTATATGGGACAATGCAAAGTGACACACATGTGTAGGGCTTACTTGTCATGCATCTGCATAAAGGCTGAAGGAGGGGGGTGTCAGCATGACACACCAGTGCACTGCAGCAGGGATCCTAAGGATGCTAGGAATGGCTCTATCTACATATAGTCAGGTTTAGGACCTGTGTCAGCCGTAAGCCTACCCCCACAGCAATAGTGATGGCAGTGTGTGAACACCATGAGATGTGCACATGTGTAGACCTTGAAATCAAGCAGAACAGGGGGACATGTGCAGGGCAGACAGAACATACGCTGGCAAATGCAGATGGCCCACACTGGTATACTCCTGCCAGGAGTAGTGATAGCTGTAGTACACATAACAAGGGGTGCGATAAACAATCATGGTAAGGGTGTGCACACATATGCCCACACAGTGTGTATGCATCATGGTCAGCAGCCGCACACCTAACACAATCTTTAGACACTGCATGTGAAAGTGCAGGACATATGTCACATATCGGGCTCGTGTATTGCTAAGATATGTGGTGATGTGGTCCCATGACAGATCAAGGATGGGTGCATCAAATAAATAAAGGTGTGTACACCCCCCATAGCCACAGTATGCTCTGATGGCTGTCAGTGTAAGAGTATTGGACTGATCATACATGGTCCACTGATGTTGAGAGCTGTAAATCAGGCATCAGGCATTCACCAATGACAACTGTCAATATGTTATCCCAGCTATGTGTTGTTGAAAAACATAGGGGCTGTGAGCATTAAAGTTGACATAACTGAGAAAGTACTACACATTCTGCAATGGGTTGTACACCTGTAAGGTGGTGCACAGTACATGTCAGGGTGCAGAACAGGTGCCCAGCAATACTGTGTACATGGGTGCAGTGCTATACAGGAGAAGGGGCATCACCTAGTGACACAGCACATGCATCACACACATGTATACTGTTACTAGCATGGACTGACTATAGCTGAACTGCATGCTGTTCTGTACCATATGTTCTGCATATTGACAGATGGGTAATAGGAGGACTCTGTGTACTATCCTTGTGCAAACTCACCTGTATATATGTGTGTGTGTGTGTGGGCATCCTGGTGGTCAGTTTGTCTGCATGGTCACTCTGGTGAAGTGGAGGGAGGTAGATGCATGTAGGATGTGTGTGTGCATGTGTGCGTTTGTGTGGGTGGCATTGTATGCACATGTGAGATTGTGGGGTGTTCATACAGCTGTACCTCCCTTTGGGACCGTGCAGTACATGGACATGGACTGCCACATTACACACCAGGCATACCTATCATGTGTGTAATCCCTGAACAGCTGATAGTATAATATGGACTGTAGCATGGAACAGGCATCAAGAGGGAAGGTAGACACCAGGTACACACTTAATATCATGTTAAGCAGGCAGGTCACCTACAACCCATGTATGCAGCACTACAGATGCATTGGGGAAGTACTAATCAACACCAGTGAGTATCTCCATATATTACCATTGTCACATGATATGCTGCATGAGCAGCATATCTGGCATGTACTGAGCATTACATGCACATACCACACCAGTGCATGATATTATGTATAGAAGATAGTAACCCACATATATAGGGGCCATGCTCATGATGTCTGAACATACAGAGGGTGCATATCGAATGACAGCAGTGAGGCCATGCAAAACCACTACACACAGATCTGGCAGGTAATGTAGTAACAAGTCTTGTGGTGTGTCCACTTGTGTAGGCATTTAGAGGACTGGTATGTTAAGGAGTGGTATCAATGCGTGTATGTTAGCAAGTGTAATGCAGGATGGGGTACCACATGGACATATATGTGGGACTGTCTGTGCAGCCATGGACAGGTAGGTATTACGGATGTGTGTGTGTGCGTGTGTGTGTGTGTGTGTGTGTGTGTGTGTGTGTGTGTGTGTGTGTGCATGTGTGTGTGCTTGTGTGCATGCATGTGCGTGCATGTGTGCGCATGTGTGTGCGTGTGTACTGTTAGGCAATGCTGTACAGGTTTTCAAGTGTGTTTATTGCTTTCCCCCACAGGTGGAGAGGTGGGACAGGGTCCATCCTGCATGCAATCTGATGTTGGTGTCCATACAGACACTGAAGATGATGATAGTACTATTGAGGCACAGGTAGGGTTGTCAGGGGCCAACACTGTGCCAAAATTTGACATCCCTATTTTAGCCACCACAATCCCGCACACAGTTTCAGTGCCTACACATACCCCATCACCAGTGGCCATAGTGGAGGGACAGCTGACATTTGGTGGCAGTGCACAGGAAAGTGTGGTAACCATGTCTACTGTGTCCAGTTACAGCAGGCATAGCTGGATGTTTGGCAAGGCACCACATAGGCAGATGTCCTAGGTTGCTCATGGCAGGGCTGCTGGACATCATGCTCCTAGCATAGGCAACATAGCTGGTACCAGCAGGCGCATGTTTCAGGCTGTTATGGTGGTGCAGGCAGGCTGCAGAGGGCTGCAATTGCATCTGTAAGCGACAACCTCCGTGAACTGTCGGGTGCCATCCATGCTTATACTGAGCTCACGAATAGATGGCATGCTGAGATGTTAGCCCTCATCAGATGTGGTGTGTCTGTGCTTCAATGTGTGGTGGGTTTGCGGTGATGCCCGCATGTACGTGGGCCAGCAACACTGGTAGCTGGCAGTCAACGTGGATGTGCTAGGACATCAAGGGGCTGCCGTAGTGGCAGTAGCAGCCCCGACACTGCGGGGGATGTGCTGTCCACACCACACCACAGCAGGCCATGTGCACATGGTCCTGGCCAGTCCCAGGAGGGACCAGGTACCAGCGGACAATTGTCAGCAGCAGGTGAGAGTAGCACATTGAGGTCTGTACCTGGACATGCCCGTGGAAACCCTGGCAGGCACAGTCCATGTGTCTGTGGCCAGAGACAGTGAACTGCACACCCTGCCAGGTATGGTCTGCAGCTGTCCATAAACACCTGTGTAGGGCATCCACATGGCACAACTGTGTGCATGCATACCCACACACTATGCAAACACACCTGGGGCAACCCCATACCTACACACACCACATCATCTCACCCAGCTCACCACAGTACACCCCTCAGCCCTGCACATGGTGTCAAATGTATGGCCCACCCTTGGCCTCTGGCAAAACATCACACCCTGTGCATATGATGATACCTGTGCCACATCCCTGTCATCCATACCATAAATGTAGGGACAGGCTGATATGGTTCTGATGCACATGGTGACTGTACTACAGTGTACCACAGTACTGCAGTCTAACATGTTGTAGGGAGTAGAGTGTAATGCATATATGGCAGGTAATGTAGCCATCCAGCAATGATGCCTCATAGCTGTTAGTAGTACTAGTTGGTTGTGGTCCCTCTAATGTTATCCATTTGTGTTGTAGGTGTACATGTGTCAGCACAAGGATGCCCTGTGCATATGATGATACCTGTGTCACATCCTTGTCAACCATACCATCAATGCAGGGGCAGGCTGATATGGTTCTGATGCACATAATGACTGTACTATCTACAGACACTACTGTCATGACCCTCAGGGTGAGAATGACATGCATCAGCCAATCCTCCAGGTGCCTCCTGTACATGGCCACTGAGGTGATCAAGTTGACATGTATTCAACATGCAATACAACACATAGCTGGTGTCTGTGATGGAGACCTGTACCCAAGCATGTCTGGTTGACTGTGGTAGTGTAGTGGAGGTACCCGAGACATGTGGTACGTACAGGGTGACATCTCCCATATGTGCCACTTCTTACTCAGCTGGGCAGACATGTCAGTGTCAATCATGCTTAGGTTGCCTGTACATATTCCAGCTGGATACCTGCCATCTGCACATCTGCACAGGAGCTGACAGTCATCATCTTGGCAAGTAGCTATGCAGTAGCATGAGTATGTTGACAGATAGACGTCTGACAACAATATGGATGCCATAACTATATTTTAGATACCCTCACTAGCATTTGCTGTACAGACAGTAGATTACAGTTAAATTCCACATGATGGATCATTACCCAATAAGGGGTATATACTGTGACACAGCTCACACACCATGGATACAACGGGGAGGCCTTGGTATCCAGCTATGCCCGCAGGTGTGCCTGTTGTCAGTACTATATTTAGCACTCTGCTCTTGTCTGGGTTAGCACTGTCAACACTAGTACTGCCATGATATACTACATGCCAGTGTGACAGCATGTACCATGGGCTACTACGCCTGTATGTAACACATTCACATGGATAACAGTGCTGTACAGGCCTCATATATGTCTGTGTCTCACACATGATACTCACACCCCTTGCTACTGTAATGACAGCACATAGGGGCATGCATTGTACATAGCATTACATACACTTATTACAGGTTATCAGACTGGGGTGTGTGTCCTGGTTACCGGGCTAAGCCATGCTTAGTAAGCATTAACATTGCTGCAATATAACAGATAAGCTGACTTGAGGACCGGTAAGCAATGCCTACACTGTGTAAGCACCCGCACATTTACCCATAGCTCAGCACTACTTAGCTTCAAGCAAACCTGCGCAAACCCACTAAAAGCAGCTCAAAATTGCTTAAACCACACTATATCCAACAGCTCTTGTTCTGTCCGGCCCCAAAATTGAATAGCTCTTGCAGGTCATTAACCCAGGACCCTGTAGAATGAAGATACAACCCTTAACCACTATGCCATGACCACTGTGAAGAGCAATGTTGTTTTACCAATATAGCTGTCAATACACATATTGAGTTGTATTGAACAATTGCCTTTAGTTCCTAAATTGTGTAGTCCTTGTTATTAATATGACTGTTGCATCACATATGTTGTGTTATCATAATGTGCACATAGCAGATACATACAGTGAGATAAATCTGGAAGGGCATACACAACCATAAGGTTTACTCATGAGAGGAATATGGTTGTGTATATATATATATATATATATATATATATATATATATATATATATATATATATATATATATAATAGGTCTATGTATGTCTACATGTACATACACATTTATAATCATGCATATGTCTGTATACACATCTGTATAGTGTTACATATATATGGCCAAGTGTACATCTCTTTGTTTGTACATACATACATATATATATATATGTATATACATATACATATATATATATATATGTATATACATATACATATATGTATATATAGATATATATGTATATATAGATACACGTATATGTATATATAGTATATATCTATATAGCTATATATGTATGCACATCCTATGTGTACAGATATGCCTAGCTATGTTGGTATATATGTAGATATATATAACTATATGTGCATATATATCTATTCTGATATGCATACTACTGCCAATATATATGTAGATATCCATACGTATATGTGCATATGTCTCTCTATCTGTATATGTGTAGACATATATTGCTCTGTATATGTATATATCTGGGTGTTTATATATATATATATATATATATATATATATATATATATATATATATATATATATGCACATATACATATCCATCTATATATGTCAATATGTATATGTGTATATATCTATATAGATATCTTGATAATTATATATACATATATTTTCACCATATGTCCTGAACATGGAGTGTAGCTCCTCCTCAGCCCCTATAGTCCCAACTCCGTAGTGCAAGGGGATGTCAGGTGTGTACAGCAGGTATATTTGTAGACTATTGCTACTGTAATAGGGATTGTCTTTACAGACATGGTGTGTGTGAGAGGTCACATCTGCTTTTAACATGTGCACCAATGGCTACTGACAGGCATCCTAAGGACATCAGTGTACAGTACCGCTGCTAACATGTAATGCTCCGGTGGACTACAGCAGATATATTGGCTAATATATGTGGACATTCTGGCACAGTCTGGACAGTCCAGAGGTGTACACAGTACCCCTTAGTGCAACACATATGGACCAAGCCGGACAATATGGACGTTAACAGCCATGTAGATGGGTATAACACATAACAATTGGTATAGATTTGCCCCATAGGTTATGCTTTCACACACTCCTGTCTGTCCTGACACATAATAATCACTGGTACAGAGGTTCCATGGCCACATACTACCCACTAGATATTGACATACATCTGTTCAGCATCCCACTACTCTATATGACATACATGTCTGTTAAGGGAGGTCTGACAGCAGTACATCTGGCAAGTATCTGGACATGACATCTCACTGGGTAAGTACACTAAGCTGCTAGGCATGTAACAAAACACTGTGCAGGCTACAGACAGACTGGATCAACACTGGCCTACATTTCCTAGGTGGGAATGCACATGTACCTACTTATATAGCAGGCTCTACAGGCATGTCACAGCACAGAGTGTGATACATCAGTGTGAAAGTGCATAACCACAGCTAATGTGAACACAGCCAGAGCCACGTATGGTAAGCTAGAATTATATTACAGTATATGGACTATATGTAGATTATAGGCATCATACAACACACACACACACACACACACACACACACACACACACACACACACACACACACACACACACACACACACACATCTACTTTGCCAGACAGCTATACAAGGCTAGATGATGGGTATACCTTGGCATCAACCTACATGACAGTGGTCTGCATTGTGGCTCAGGGGTGTAGTTTCTGGATATGCCCACACAGATGGGTATTGTATTCACCAACCGGTCACCTGGTTGACTATTGCATGTGGCCAATGCTGTGCATTGCTTACCGTGTATGTGTTCCTTAGTCCATGACATGGACGGTGTCTGGGATTTGCACACCTCCCACACGCATGTATAGTGACATGTGTAACTGTACCTGGGTTGTCTGGCCCATGTTGTGTACACAGATTGTTATCATCAAATGTGCCAGTCCTGGCCTCATGTGGCAGGAACTGTTAATGGACAGCAGGTTTACCCTGCATCTACATTGATAGCATGATACCGGTATGTCCTGGTGTCAGTGGCATCTTTCCATATAGGGCAGCTTTTTAAGCATGGTATGTCCTTTGTGGGTCACATCTGATGGCACCACAGGTGCTGCAGGTATCCAGTGGGTAACATGGGGAAGGTGCACTGTTGGTATGTGCATGCCTATTGGACAGTTGAACAGGGTGCCATGCCCTCTGTAGCCCACTGCAGTCACACCATGGTTACTATCATTTGGCAATATGCAGGGTACTACCAACATTGCGGCTGTTGCCTAGGCAAGTGTGTATTTGCGTATGAGACATGGATTGAGAGTGTTCTCTGGGTAATACTAGGGTTGCCAACTTTGTTTGCCTGGCCTTGATGTCACATGTAGGGGTATGGATTTGCATCCCAGCCTCTCGGCTATTTCACATCTGTTACCCCTGTACTTTGGACATTGTGATATATATACTAGGTCCACCATATAAGAAATTTGCAAAACCTGCTCCACATTAAGTCCAATTGTTACACACTCCCACCCACCTCCACACAGAATATGAATAACACACACAGACACACACACACCTGTCATGTCTGGGATTAGAACCCCTACCTAGCTAGTTTATTACACTACAGCACTATGCAGTTATAGGAAGCACCACAGGGATTACTGGAGTACTCCTTCTCCAAAGGTGTATTTCACAATGAATGACATCAGTAGGATTGCCAAAGTAGGACATATGAATTGTAGTGAGTGCGGCTAGGCTAAAATGCATTGTTCCCTACACAGACATTGAAACACACACAAAACATCCACAACTGCCATGTGTGGGAATAGAACCCCTACTTGAGTTCTATATCACACTACAGCATGAAGCTGTTATAGGACACACCTTGGGGATTACCGGAGTACTCTTTCCCCAAAGGTGCATTTCACAATGAATGATATCAGCAGGATTGCCAAAGTAGGGCATTTGAATTGTAGTGAGTGTGGCTAGGTTAAAATACATTGCTCCCTACACAGACATTGAAACACACACAAAACATCCACAACTGCCATGTGTGGGAATAGAACCCCTACCTGAATTCTATATCACTACAACATGACACTGTTGTAGGATGCACCACAAGGATTACTGAAGTATTCCTTCCCCAAAGATGTATTTCACAGTGAATGACATTGTCAGGATTGCCACTGTAGGACATTTGAATTGTAGTGTATGTAACTAACATAAAATGCATTGCTCCCTACACAAACAGAGACACACACACACATTTGCCATGTTTGGGTTTAGAACTCCTACTTAACTAGTTTATCACACTATAGCAGTATTCAGTTATAGGACACACCATGGAGTTTACTGGGCTACAGCTTTCTGAAAGGTGTATTTCACAGTGCATGACATCAGCAGCCTTGCAAAGTAGGGCATTTTAATTGTAGTGAGTATGACTAGCCTAAAAAGCATTGCTTTCTACACAGACACACACACACTTGCCATGTCTGGGATTAGAACTCCTACCTAACTAGTTTATTGTACTACAGCAGTACACAGTTATAGGATGCACCATGGAGATTACTAGACTACAGATTTCTGAAAGGTGTATTTCACAGTATATGACATCAGCAGCCTTGACAAAGTAGGGCATTTGAATTGTAGTGAGTGTGATTAGCCTAAAATGTATTGCTTTCTCCACAGCCAGACACACACACACACACACACATGCACACAAACACACACACACACACACACACACACACACACACACACACACACACACACTCACGCAGTTGCCCTGTCTGGGATTAGAACTTCTACCTACCTAGTTTATCACACTATAGCAGTACAAAGTTATAGGACACACCACAGAGATGACTAAGGTACAGTTTTCCGAAAGGTGTATTTCACAGTGTATGACATCAGCAGCCTTGACAAGGTAGGGCATTTGAATTGTAGTGAGTGTGACTAGCCTAAAAAGCATTGCTTTCTACACAAAGACACACACACACACACACACACACACACACACACACACACACACACACACACACACACACACACGCTTACCATGTCGGGGTTAGAACTCCTATTTAACTAATTTATCACACTACAGCAGTACACAGTTATAGAACAGACCACGGAGATTACTGGGATACAGCATTCCGAAAGGTGTATTTCACAGTGTATGACATCAGCAGCCTTGACAAAGTAGGGCATTTAAATTGTAGTGAGTGTGGCTACCCAAAAAAGCATTGCTTTCTACATAAAGACACACTCACATACAGCTACCATATCTGGGATTAAAACTCCTATCTAATTATTTTATCACACTAGAACAGTATGCAGTTATAGGGTGCCACGGAGATTACTGGGCTACAGCTTCCTGAAAGGTATATTTCACAGTGTATGACATCAGCAACCTTGACAAAGTAGGACATTTGAATTGTAGTGAGTGTGATTAGCCTAAAAATCATTGCGCTCTACACAGAGACACACACACAATTGCCATGTCTGATATTACAACTCCTACTTAACTAGTTTATCACACTACAGCAGTACACAGTTATAGGAAGTGGCCTACCCCTTTCACAAGAATGTATTTCAAAGTAGATGACCTCAGCAGGCTTGTCATAGTAGGGCTCTGGGGAGGGCAGTGTGTGTGTGCAAGGGCCATAACCCATTCATCTAGCGGTTGACACACCACATGCGGACACACACTGGGTTATATTCTACAGGTATGTATATACAGCTGCTAGATGACTACTTCCTTGTACAGTCATGTTGCACAGCTAGCACTTGTACCACATAGTCCATAATGCTGACAGATACCAGTGGCTAAGGTCTACAGTGAGTGACATCCGAACCTCATGTGGTTGTAGTCATTTAGCTGTGTACTGGGTGGGACAGGCCTCATAATGGATGGCCCCTTGTGACAGGCACTTTCTTCCACACATCTATGTACGTCTGCTTTTGGCTTATTATAGTGTGTTGTCCTTGGAGATATGCCTGTATTCCTATCCAGTGTGTTTGTGCAAAGCATGAGTGCTGCATAGTGAGGAGTGTCTGCACTAACATTTGCAACTGTCAGATATGTCTGGTCCACTGCTGTTTGCAGACATGGCCTTTTGTTTAAGTGTGTGAGCATGCCCAGTATGCCTTTCTGCATTGAATGTGTGGATCGATTCCAGATAGTTTGTACTGCAGTGCAGACCTTTGTGCAGTACGCCTCCAGGTAGCATACATTTTCTGCAGGGTATCCATCGATCATTTGGCAATATGGGGACAAACTGTGCAGGGGATAGTGTGTACTGTACATGATTGTGTCTGTGCTACTTCAGTTGCATGGTACTGCTGTTAGCAGAGATATTCAGACATGTGTACTGTTATATACAGTGATGTTTTCTGTCCTCATGTACTGTCAGGTGGACATTCTTGCTCACAGTGATGACTTGGGGGACAAGGGTGACTGCAGCTGTGTCCGGTATTGTGGGCAGACACCTACGTATTCATGGTAAGTTATGCCATTCTGGAGGGGGAGTTGCAAACACGTGGTGCTGGGTTTGTGTATCCAGTTTAGCACCTTGGTACAGTGCTGGCAGAGGATCCCATACTTTTCCACCCATCAACATGACAGTATGGCCTTATCTTGCTGTGGCAATGCCTCACAGCTGTACAGATTTGCACAGGTTAGCCAGAGGCAGGGCCATGGGTCAGGACATTTACCCTATTGTGGTGTATGGGCAGGTGTGCAGCCACCCATTTATGTGTTTTCAGCCAGTGATAGTGTGTGCATACAGCTTGGTGTCGGACTCTGCACATTCCTGGCTGGCCATGCTCCCACACCCTCCTCTGTTATTCTAACTTCTTGCACACATTATGCATACATTCTCTGATACTTTCCCTAAGGGTATCACCCCATCACAGGTGTGTGTTATTGTTGGTTCACAGTACATGCAGTGGGACATGGTGGACATGTTACTGTGGTTTGTCCACATGGCCTTGCATATGGCTTATGTGGAGTGTGTTATGCTGGCATTTGGGTGCCCATGACATAACATGCATTAGCAGTACACGTGAGACACAGGCCTTTGCCAGACACCTGTGGGGCATTAGGTGTTGCTGCAGGTCAGATGTGGCAGGCCATTGCGTTCTGTCAATCCTACAGTCCCAGGCCACCACACAGTATATTCCCCTGGGGTGACAGGGCGGATGTGATAGGAGTTCATGCCAATACCTTCTGTCAGTCTTGATCAGGTGGTGTGGATGATGGCAGGGCACTACCTACAGCTAGGGACACATCTGCATGGGACACCTGAACTGCATGCTGCAGTCTTCCACCATTGCCATATACAGGTGAGGTCTTACTGCACCCATTCCCCACAGCAGGGATATTACCAGGGAGGTGCCTGTGGGTGGTGTTTGCATGGCTGGTTGCATGTGTCCTATGGACACTTGCATCTGACACACAGATATGCATGGGGCATTCCAGTTATGCTGGCATGTGCAGGTACATCAGCTGATTCCCAATACATCAGTCCTACCTCCTTTGTGATCTGCAAGTGTTCAGGCAGACATCACCGGTATCACCTACTACAGGTCCAGTTACTGTGATGCATACCTATATGTACACATCCAATGGTATCTCCATTTCACAGTGACACAATATATACTGTATGTCTGGGGTAATTTCCCCTGTGTACTGCTTGTATATCTAGACTAACAGCCATGCCATGTCAGTCTTTCAGATGGTGACACATATTACCACCATACATTTATAATGGCTTACTGCTAGCATATGTTATACTGGTGGGGATTGTCTTTGGCTCTGTGTCAGCCAGAGAGTCAATTATAGCCCCTAGTTGGCAGTCGTCTGCCAACTTGGTCAGCCATAGTCCTCCTGTGCTTGCCTGTACCTCTGAGAAGTATATGCCGAACAAGAGGGGTCCTACAACTGAGCCCTGGGGAACGCCACTTGTAACTGGTTTAGAGTCAGACCTAGCTCCCGCAACTCTCACCATGTGGGTTCTGTCCGTGAGCCAGTTGGCAACCCATCTTGTGACATAGGAGTTTATGCTCAGGCTGGTGAGCTTGTCTATAATACCAGAATGGGGAATGGTGACGAAGGCCTTTGCGAGGTTTAGGTAGGCTGTATGTACCACCTTTCCCTCGTCTATAGCCGTGGTAACTGTCTCAAAGAAGTCCACCAGGTTTAGGAGGCATGATCTGCCCTTAACAAAGCTGAACTGGGTAGGGTCCAGTGTTTGGAGGTTCCCAATGTCTCTGTTAATGAGTTCCATGATGATGCGCTCCATAGCCTTGCAGACCAAGCTAGTCAGGCTTATAGGGTGATTGTTTCTGGGGTCTGTTGTGGCTCCACCTTTGTGGAGTGGAATAACCAGTTGCTGTGTGCCACTCTATGAGTATGTAGCCTGTGGAGATGCTGAGTTTGAACAGTGTGTATAGGTGAGGGGTTAGTTCATCTTTGAGCTCGTGTAGGATGCAGCTTGGGACACCATCCGGTCCCATTGATGCTGTGTTTTTGGCTTTGGAGAGGGCTGTTTTAATCTGAGTGTCTGTGATTTCAGGGGCTCTACATTCTTCTGGTATGGTTATGGGCCCTTTTGGGGGTGAGATGGGGGTGAAGTTTGCACTGAACCTGTCTGCCAGGATGTTGGTGATATTGGTTGGTTCAGTGTATTTTGTGCCATTCTGCACTAACTGAGCAGATCTGAGCATTGCCACTTAGATTCTTAACATAGCTAAAAATGCTTTGTGGTTATCTTTGGAGTCCTTGGCAATTTTTCTTTCGAAGCTCACCTTGGATGATTTTATGAGGGATCGTAATTTCTTGCTGATACTGATCAGGGATGTATTCCCTTCTTGGGATTTTACTCTTTTCTGTACTAGTTTCCTCCTTCTATTGTATACCTTGTTTATGGCAGGAGTCCACCAGACTGGTTTCCTTATTTTGGAGGAGTAAGTTTTGGTTTTGCTTGGGATAGCACAATCCATGGATTCTTTTAGGTTCCCGTAGAATGCATTAGTAAAGGATTTTGCAGCTTGGACAGCATTATCCTTTAGCATGGGGGCTTTGAAACTTTCCACCTCGGTCATAAGTAATGTGAAGTTTGCTTTTGAAAAGTTTTTCACGGTGGTTTCCTTGTCCAGGGGTGGGGGCGGAATGTGGGTATCCAAAGTGATTTGTTTATGGTCAGATCTAACCAGTGAGGAGATGACCTCCGGTATGGAACACCGGTTGCCCATGTTGGTGATGACCAGGTCCAATATGTTGTCACCTCTGGTGAGAGTGTTGACCAGTTGATCCAGGGTGATTGAGTTTATAAATTCTAGGAAATGTTTGGCAAGGGAGTTATTACTTGAGTAGTTCTCTCAGTTAATGTTTGGGTGATTAAAATCACCCAATATTAGGGTGTTTGGTAGGACCTTTATGTTTCCCAATGTTTCCAGAAACATGGAATGGGTGTCCTGGGACATGGTGGGTGATCTGTATCAAGCTACAATTTGAATTGCCATTTTGCATGTTGTTAGTTGCATATGGATGATCTCTGAAGCATCGTGCTGTGCCACTAGCCTGGAGGTGTGGGTATTCTTGATGAATATGTATATACCCCCACCTTTTGTATTTCGGTTTGGGTTCTTTGGCCGAAATGTATGGTATGAGTTGTATCCTGGTAGTGCTGGAGTGCTCTCTGGAGCTTTAAACCAGGTTTCTGTTACTGCACATATATTGATTTTCTCTATACTAAGGAGTGCCTCGAGTGAGTGCATTTTGAAGTTTAGACTTCTGGCATTGAATAGCATTACTCTCATTTTTTTGTTACATGTGCTATTTATGGCAGTAGGTTTGTCTTTTGAGCCTTGCCTAAAAAGGCACAATGGGGGTGGAAAGAGCCTTGGCCAGTATTCTAAAGCCTAAGGGTGACAGGTGCATGCCATCTCTAGTGAAGCAGCTTGGCTTGTCACGCATGTCTTCCCAGACAGACAGACACTGGATCCCCTTTGAATGACACCAGAAACGTAGCCAATTGTTGAAATTGAGATTTTTTTCTTTATACCGTGTTACCATTCTTGGTGAGGGCAGGATGCTACTCAGGGTCAGGGTCATACCGACCTGGGCTATGTGATTACAGAGCTCTTCCATGTCCCGTTTCATTTAGTCCAGGGAGGTACAGCTCAGGTCATTCACACCAACATGGACAATGACAGAGTCATAATTATATCCATCAAAGACAAGAAAACTGTTTAGTACCACAAACGACCAGGAATAGTACCTCCGAGTTCTTTTATTTGAACAGCAAATATAAAATATCATAAAACTGAAAAGCACAGAAATAAATTTCTCTTAGTGCCTCGGCTTGAAACAGAGTCATACTTGTACTTGTTCTGGAGTGACCTGAGTGCTTGTGTTATGTGGCGGATCCTGGCATCCGACAGGCAGCTAGCAGTAACCTTCTCCTTATTCAGCCTAGTGAGTGGGACGTCAGTATGCCTGACTATAGAGTCACCTATTACTAGTATATTGGGTATGTTATTTTGCCTTAAGGGCTGTGATTGCATGGCACACTGGTTTTGTGAAGTATGTGTTTCATGGTTTGTGTTGGGGGGTGGAGGTTGTTGGATGTTTGCTTTGGAGGTCTCTTTTGATTTTACCTTAAAGCTAAGAACACATATATATTACTTGTAACTCTGTATTGATTTTTTCCTTATTTTTTACAAAAAATAAGTTCTGTAAGTTCCCATACACTAAGGCTCCATATATCTCATTAATGTGCAGTATTTTTTCCTTGTTACCACTTAGAACAGTGATATCCTTTGACTATATATGAAGGAATTGTCTTGCTGCACTAGAGAAATGTAATGGAGCATTGTTATTACAATGTGATTACACATCTGCTGAAAAATGAGGTAAAACTGACACTGTCCATGAAGTTAAAGAAGTAATGCACTGTGTTCCATACAACTTCCACTTAAGATATTGCATGTGTATCTGTGAGTCTATACAATATGCACAATATTATGGAATCAGAAGCTGGGAAATTTTTCTTAATATTGTCACGAGCCACATTTTCTTAATGAACTAAAGAAAGTAATAAATTAAACATTAATTTGGAAAAGCTATTGTTTTCAGAGCTGTTCTACATAATTACCTTAAAGCTAAGAACAGTTTTAAAGGTGTGCTTTCAGAAAGATAAAACAGTCACAGAGCATATTTTGCAAATGTCTATCAATTTATTTTCAGCCTCATGTCTCCTTGTTAAGCCAAAAAATCTAAGAAAATGGTACAAAAAGGACAGGTCTGTCATTTGCATTTTGGTGGAAGTTATTTTCTTATCATCTTTGTCTATTGCAGCCATAAATGTCTCAAGTTCAAGGAAGGGGCACAGGATATTTGTCATCTGCCACCAGCATATCAATGCAAAAACTAATAAACTAATTTCAAACAGGTATAACAGAAGTAATGTGGAAGGCTTTTGGTTAAAGCAAAAATGTGTCATCAGTTGCTTTAAATTCATAATTTCTAAAGGGCAATTATTTTGAAACCATTTAACTAGAATTTGTAATGCCATGACATACTGAATATTAAACCTAAATATGTATTTAGATGAATAAATACAGTGGTATAAGTCATTACAGCTCAGAAATAATAATGTGTTCTTTTCTTAGTTTTACCCCTGTGACTATGCAGACCATAGAATACAGGCATCAGTAATTGAAGCATTAGAATTGTTATGTGAGATTCCTTCTGGACTTTTAAACAATTATGATTTTCCTTTGCTTATTACAGCATCCTAGGAAATCATTGTTGTGAAAATATTATTCAGGAGATTTTGAATGAATGTCAGAAATCAAGAAAGGAAGGACTACTTTATAAACATGCATAGCTCTCAAGCTATAAGAAACTGAAGCTATATAGTATGTTAGAATAATCTATGATTGCTGCTGCCCATTGGTACAGAATGAAGGCATTCTCCTGTGCCACTGGCTTCCTGAGCTCAGGAATGGGCCCAGAGGATTGAAAGAGTCGATAGGGGAAGTGAAAGCCATGACTGCCAATATGCTTTCCTCTTCTGAGGAATGTGCTTGACCTATTTTAGCCAGTATCCCCAGATACCTTGTAGACTGTAACAAGACTAGCAAGTATGGTAAGTGACAGATGTGTAGTTCTTGTCCTATGGGTTGGTGGGTGCATCATATATGTTGATGATATTGCAATGCACTTCGTCATGTAGGAATTCTCACCAGCCATGACAGAATGATGCCTCCCAGCTTCCATCCTTCACTCCTACTACTCCCTATGATAGTCTTTACTCTTCAGTCTTAGATATCAGTAGCCACACATCTGCCTTCTGAGACATCCAGAAGCCCACCTGGCAAATAGATATGTCCTGTATCACATTGAATGGTGTTAACAAGGTAATTAGGGCAGAAAAAAAAGATGGGCTATGCAAGCAACCAGAGGCAAGTGATAGCTGTGTGGGGGACAAGGGAGGTGCATGAAAAAAATAATTGTGTGGTGATATCATCCAGTGTTAATGCACTTTATTAAATATTTTAGTAGTCATTAGATGCATTGAAAATGTTTTATTGCCAAGTTAATTGCTGATATTTTTGAGTCTGATTACTGCTAAAACGAACCTGCAATATTCTTGGCACATTTCTGAGTAATTACGTTAGTAAAAGAGCAATACATGACTACCTTTTATTATGTAAACAAATAAAGAAACAGAAAAATCAACTCAATCAATGTTGTCTTGTATTGGTTACTCTCAGTTTGAAGACATCTTGAAAAGGTGACATAACTAATTTAGCCAGGAAAGTCAATTCCTCAGCTCCTCTTTCAGTTGTCTAAACAGATATAAATGATAAACAAGGTTTATATTCTGCATTAATTTAAAATTCTGAATTTTTTTGAAATTAGAAAATTGTTACTTAAATCATATATCTCTATTTAATGTATTTACTTATCTTACTTAGTTATTTTATTTTTGTTTGTTTACTTAATTATGTGTACTAATAAGGGCTGCTTGAGGTACTAGACCGCTAGGTTGTAACCTCCTCCAGATAAAAAAACATAATTAAAAGAGTTTTTATTGTTTCTCACTCTGTATTTTTTTTTTTTGTTGAAAAAAAAGACAGTCTGTCCAGTGTAGCAGAAAATATAAACCAAAGGATAGAAAAGTCACAGCAGGAAATGTAGAGACATGTGGAAGGGAAAAATGCTTCTTTAATCAGTGTAAGCATCTTTATAATAAAAGGTTTATTCACACTCATGAAAACCAATTTTGAGCAAGCTAATATAATAAAAACATAGTTACATGATTTAAAATCTTAGAAGTTAAAAAAAATATTCTGGAAAATGCTAAAACATACATACACACATAAATAAATAATAAACCACAATCCTCTCACTATTATTAACAAAGAGGTCTCTAGTTTAAAAAAAAAAAAACTTTTTTAAACATTCACACTTAAATTTATGGCAAATGATCTATGTGCCTCCAGAGCAATTTGCTTATAATCCCTGTAATCATGGTCTCCCACTCTATCTAAGATATATAACAAAAATGTTCTTGTTTGTGTCTTTCGGCTTTTCCCGGTTAGGGGTCACGACAGCGGAACTCCGGTCTGCTAATAATTGGCAGTAGAGTTTTACATGCTGGCTTGACGGGCCTAACGCACAACCTTCAACGAAGGAACGCCCGTTCACACATGTCACCACACAGAAGACGCTCTAACTGAGAATCGAAAGGGCAACATCTAACTGTGAGGCGACAATGCTACCACAGCAATTACTGCATATTGTGATGTAAAAGACACTAGCCATATTCTGTTTTTTAATAAAATATAAATGTTCATATATGTGATTTCAGAGTTTTCTAATACTTTTACTTACATTGAAATAAACACAAGAAATACACATAGTAAGATGTTCATCACAAAATCTGATGTGCAAGTAAAAACACATGGGGATCTATATGTTTGATCTGTTTATATACAATAACAATTTAAACAATTTCTTATGTTTCTACAATCGTATGCATAACATTTGAAAGCATCTGGTTTAGATGAAGTACTCAGACTCTTAACATGGTGCTGCTCAAAATTTTTATGTAATTAAATGTAGGATGGTCTTCTACTTTCTTAATTTCTGGCCAGTTGCTAAAATCCTTCAGTTATTATGAAATACATTCCTAATAATATATTTATCCACACTATGCATTAAAGGCATAGTCATCCCCAAGTCAGTATGTTTGCTTTTTTCATCGTTGGGGAAATTCTAATTTCCACAGGGATTTCTTCTGTTTGTCCCCTAGTATAATTCATGTGATGATTTGTTGATAATTTTTAGTGTGGTATTACCTCACTAGCTGAATATTCCCCTGCTTCAGCCCAGGAATGTCCAGTATAGTGAGGGTAGATGACAATCATCATGCTGTCACACTGCATAGTGCCTAAACTGGGAATGAGGCATAGACGTTTGAGATGATGATGTATTATTAAAAGGACAGCCATACTAGGGATGACAGAGCTGCTAGCCAAAGTACAAGATACCATGTAATACACAAGCTCTGTTACTGCTCTGCATTTTCAGTCATGATGCAAGTTAAGTCATTCAGTGCATGCAGCATTCATGACAATAGACTTGCCACAGATATATTGTGGAATAGGCTTTATCTTGAGATATTGTCTGGATGGAAGTTGCACCCTACCCCTATCTGATGTACATTTGATATGTCATCCTGTAGGTTTCCATTTCATGGATGATCATATTATAAGGATGCAGCCACTATAGATATAGTTTCCTCACTGAATTCTGGTCCACAGCCATCTGTATCACCAACATGTTTGTCATATATTTATTGTTATCTCAGTGGGTGGATCATGAATCCTTACTCTGTGCCTTTCCAGTTATGGTATGTCTGCACTCTATTTAACTGGTGCAGACATACATCCAGCATCATCAAACTCTTAAACTGAGTCTACATTAACCATATGCCTTGAGAACTGGACACTGAAAAGACAGCCAGCATCCTCACCTATAGTGTTAACTATGAAAAAATACTGACATTAATAGCAACTGCTATGGGGCAAGACAAAAGAAACTTCAATGTTTGCATATATGATACTTCTTCTCTGAAGCTTGTATGGTTTTCTTACCACGCGAATGCTGAAAAGGGGTTTCCATACAGTCAGACTTTGCTACGCAACAAAAGCAAAAAGTAAACAAATAAATGAATAAATAACCGAAATAATAAACATGCATGCATTGCAAAGTAAAAATAAATAAATAAATAAATTAAATTGTTTATACAATTACTGCTGCCTGTCTGGGCTAGATGCATGCCCAGAGTGTAGGCCTGAGGTGCCTACAAAATAAATATTTGGGAATAGGGCACATGACTATTGACTGTGTAATTCTTATCAAACTGATCTCAACTGGAAACTTGGCATCTCATGTCATTCTCATGCACCAGCGTCACAGCCCAAAACAAGTTGTTGTGTCTTTCAGCTTTTCTCGGTTAGGGGTTGCCACAGTGGAACTCTGGTCTGCTAATGATTGGCAGTAGATTTTTATGTGCCAAGTTGCCAGCCCTGATGCACAACCTTCAACGAAGTTATGCCCATTCACGCATGTCTCCCCACAGAAGATGCTCTAGCTGAGAATCGAACAGGACGTCTTACTGTGAGGTGACAATGCTACCGCAGCACCACCACCACAGTTCCTCACAGCCCAAAACAAGTAAGGTTCTTAAAAGATCAAATCCAGATGTGGATTTAAAAGAGTCACTGGTATCTGTGAGCTGCTTTGTGGATGACCATTACACTTGTGGCTTTTATGTTGCAGTAATGCTTTTTTACAGTATGGTGAGTTATCTTGAAGACCATGCAGTAGCTCTGAGAGTCCTGCCAAAACTGACTTATTATAACAACCACTGCCACCACTGGTCATATTCTTACCATCTGGCACTTGGCTTGTCTACTAAGAAGATTCCATGAGAATCTGTTAGAGGACCATATTTTCTCCAACATCACATTTTTTTAGATGCTGGTATTGTCTGCCACTTACAGTTTTCCAATTTACAAGACATCAGTGGAGGAAAGGACACCATATGTAACACAAAATACATTAGTTTGCAGTAGAATGCACCCAGCCTATTCCCTGTTGTCCAGGTTATTGCAACCTACAGACACACCTCTCAAATGTCCAGATTTTTGCAGAGTGGTCTGTTTTTCATAAAATGTGTGTTTTTTCTGAAAAATCACCTAGAACTGTAGGCACTAAACAATGACACACATTTGAGTTTCAGACTTAATATCCTTTAGGTAATGCATACTAACACAAAACCTGTTATTCTAGCAACTGTCTAAGGTTATAAGAGGCATATTTAATATCTGTCCCTATTTTTGGGCCTTTGTCTCCCATTATTTTAGGCTTTGTCCAGATTTCTTATACTAACAAGTTAAGAGATATGACTATAGGCAGAAATAAAAACATATATCCACATGGAATGACATTTATGCATGTTTTTGTTTCACATTATACAGAACATCCACAGATATTTGTACCAATTTATGCCATGATTTTCTCTTGATGGCATGCTAATCTGATTTATAACAGAATAATTACAATTTCACAGCATAAGAAGGAGTAAGAAAGTTAAAACTATTTTATCTGTGCATTAGGGTATAGCACAGCAGACTGCAAATCATACTTCAACAGTTATGCTACTCTACCTTTCCGCAGGATTCCTACGTTGCAGCACCATTGCTGTATTTCTGTACTTTATAGCACTATGACTGACAAGCTGGCAAGGAGATATTGCTGCACCTTCTTCCAAGCAGGTCTAGATGGGTGAATAAGTTAACATGGAAGGTACTATAAGTATCTCTCTTTATTTTCACATCAAAGTCATCCTCCAGCAACAATATTCTGATGTCTGAGTCATGTGACAGTCTTAACTGGAAATGGTTTGAGCTTGACACTGTATACCAATCACAAATGTATTTGTTTCAAAAACAAAGTCTGCAGTATTTCATTGTTTTTTTTCAATATGGCAATCTCAAAATTAGCACGTTTAAATTGCGGGTCTGTAGGTACACAGACCCCGTGAACTGCCATGTGGGGAATGCAAAGCCTCACAGCAAAGACAATATACAAGTGTAACATCAAGTTTCAGCTTTCACTGTTTCAGTCTAAAGTAAATACTTGGTTATCCCTCTTCTGAATGTTACTCACTCACTGTAATATACTTTTGTCATGAAGCTGTTGCATACATATAGGATCACTATTATACACAATGAATATAGTGACACTACCATGCATAGACATGTTACTTAACTGTGCAATTACTAATGTTTAAAAATCACATCTGGACTGTTGACTTATTCTTGTTATAAACTGGTAAAAACAACAAAAATAAACTGCCAAAAAACAACAAAGGTGCTGAAGAACATAAACGGAAGGCTTTAATAACATGAAGCGCTTTTTGTCCAGTACAATGACTGGACTTCATCAGACAAGAAATAAAAAACACTACATACCCTTTTAGAATCAATTAAAACCATGTGATTCAAAACAACATTAATTAGTAAATTAATTAAACATGTCAATTAATCATTATTAAATTCTAAATTCCAAAAAGCAGCCTTAAAAAACATACCAAAATGCAGACATATAAAACAGTGTCAAATCTCTAAAAAAACTTTCTAAAAATAGCTTCTTCCTTTAAAAAATATATTGTAAAATCCAAAATACATTTATAATAAATTCATATGTATGACCAACTCATGTACGGTTAATTACAAATATAAAAACGCATACTTTTTTACTGTTTTACTATTGTTAATACCATCTTTGGATGTTCTAAATTAGACTTCAATTCATAACTCAAAAACAAAATACTAAATCAATAAACAAGAGCTGTAAACATGAAAAAGCATCTATTTCATGCAATACACAGCAAAACACTGTGACAAAAATTAATAAACAATCATCTGTTTAAACTCCTCAATTTCAAAAAACAGGAGATAGAATAGGTTTCATTTAAATCCGGGTAATGGTAGGAGTTAAGCCTAAGCTGCCTCAAAAGTTCAAGTTTTTCCAATAACCAATTACTAGGGCCACCCCTCAAGTCATGAACAATTTCATTTTGTTGTTGTGTCCTTCGGCTTTTCCAGGTTAGGGGTCACCACAGTGGAACTTCGGTCCGCTAATGATTGGCAGTAGATTTTTACGTGCCGAGTTGCCAGTTCTTATGCACAACCTTCAACGAAGGTACACCAATTCACGCATGTCTCCACACAGAGGAGCTCCAGCTGACAGTCGAACAGGACAACGTCTTATTGTGAGGCGACAACGCTACAGCAGCACCAAATTAAATTTAAAGAACGTGTTTTATGAGAATTTGTATGCTATTAGGAAAAACAAAACTGAAAATGCTTTGGCTAGACACATCACTAATTTCCCTTTACATAGTTTTAATTTTAGAATAATAGATCAAGTTGTTCATGACTTGAGGGGTGCCCTAGTAATTGATTATTGGAAAAACTCGAACTTTTGTAGCAGCTTAGGCTTACCAGGGTTTAAATGAAACATGTTATGTGATGGCAGTGGACAGAGGATGCAGAAATAAACAGAGATATGCAGTGGTACTGCTTGGACAGAAATATTTTAAACAGCTGTCATACATAAATACTAGCGAAAGTCATAAAAAAGAACAGAGAAACACACTGTAAAATCCATAAATAATATAGATCAATGACCAATGTCAATAACCAATTGAACGAAATAAGTTGTTAAAAAATGTCACTGTTGTTTTAGTACTTCTTACAGTATTGCTTAGGGTATCAGTTAGGAAGACAGGAGGTTGACCATGGTCAAATGGAGATACTGTCCTGGGGATCTATTACCAGCCACAAATGAAAGCGTATGACTCATCAGTTCTTCAGTCACAGGTGATTGTGTTTGATGTCCATGAAGTTACCAATCCTTTTGATGATTTGGCACAGGCACCATGGAACTCACGGTATGACTGATAAACTCAATATATTACAACAAAACGTCTGGTGTTTCATTTCTAATAGTCACATTCTCAATACATTTTACATTATCCAACTATGTCTTCTAATTTCTTATGCAAATTATCATTGTTTTGCATGACAACATTTTCAGGTATACATGTAGTGTCATCCCATAAACTACACTTCAGTGACAACTGATCGGAGACATGTTCATCAGCATATTCAAGAACGCTATCCATACTTTTTAATAGTTTTGCTGAAGAATTATAGGCAACACCAAAAATAATGCAGGACAAAGATGCATAATCGACATTTGCTTAAATATTATTCTAATTCACTAAAAAAGTTATTAGAACAATGTGTTTTACATCAATATGCATCTTCAAGGCAATAATAAATATAAAACTTCAGTGCCTGATGGAATTGTAATCTTCAGCGATTTCTCAGAAAAAGACAAACATTTTATGAGGGGCAGGGCAAAGATATGAGGCAAGATCAGGGACGTTGTATGACATCAGGGATAACTGAGAGGTGTACTCCTATTTATGACATTCTCCATATCTACACTCTTGCATCATAATGAAAATGAAAAAAAAAGTATACTGGAATTTCTATGCAGTCCAAGAAAAAGTTCCCCCTCTTATTAGAAATAAATCCTCTGGGCTTGTCTGAAAATAGGCCTTTGCTCGTAGGACTAGCCCAGTCAATAAAAGTAAATATATAAGTTGGATTCCATGAGCTTTTATTTAAAACTGACAAGTGATATGCATTTAAAAGTTATTAAGCTGTGTGCAGCAGTCCTGCAGTTCCAGTTATTTTAAAACCCCACTACAATGAGACCTGGAAAGCAGGAATGCAAAACAGAACAAAACTATGTCATGCAGTGCTAGAAAATAGTGTATAAGAATATTTCTGCAAATGGACTTGTAGTTGATATATAAATGAAATTAATTTTAAGGCATGCATTGTGTTTTTTAAATATTTTTTTATTTTCATTTTACATATGACTGTGTAAAGTACAATAAAAGTGGTACCACTAACAATTATTCTGCTTGTTGTGTTGTATTCAAGAATTTTCAAAGTTTTCCTTTATTATTATATTGAACAAGAAAACTGTGACATAGCCAGCTAACAGCTTGCTAAATAATTTGTGAGTTAATAAGAAAACCACAAGTGCTGATGCATAAGTTAATGTTCTTTAGAAATATTTAAAAGCAGATGGAAAGTTTGCAAATTGTAAACTATGACGAGGTCCCAAAAGTGAAATGGTTACAAAAGATACAGTGCATCATAATCAATTTTATCTGATAAGGTTCTGAAAACTTCTAGATAATACATCACTTTGAAATCACAAGACACATGTTACCTAATCATGGCAACACATCACATGTCAAACATTCTATTAAAGGCCAGTTTAATAGCGTCAGTAGAGATTGGCAGTAGATTTTTACATGCTGGCTTGCCGGGCCTAATGCACAACTTTCAACGAAGGAACGCCCATTCACGCATGTCACCACACAGAAGATGCTCTAACTGAGAATCGAACGGGCAACGTCTAACTGTGAGGCGACAACGCTACCGCAGCATGACACTTTGTAATATACAAAATCCTTGCATATATTTTCTTTTCACACAATGTGTGTTCTTGATAGTAAATGCTTCCCTTTGAATACTGAAAACCATTTTTTTCAACTCATGAAGAAAAACTGACTTAGACATAAAGAAAAGTAACAGTCTCTCACTATTATGATTTGTGATGTTTTCCTTATCCCACTGAAACTCAGGTGCCTTTTTCCAAGCTACTAAATCTTGTCATTGGTTTGTAGAGAGCACTAATGTAACTGAAGATTTTATACTATATGTTAAATGATTGGTTAGGTAAGTGAAGTGACAGGTCTACATTAGGGACATGGTTTTCCACTTATCTGCAGCTTCCTAAATGACTGCATTTACATCCCCATAGGAATGCAAGCCTGAATGATTTTATTTTCTATCATGGTATGCACTCATGACAAATACCTGGCCAGAGTCAATATAGCTGCCTTCTTGAAATAATGGATGTTATTTGTACTTGATGTTACATGAAATGATCAAATGTTCTTTGTTCACAAAAGTCAACTGTGGTTAAATACAATGTGCAGGATAAAGTTTAACTCTATACAGTCAAGAATTCTTTAGTTTAGAATCGACAGCTAGAAGTTTCATTTCTTATTCTTTCAGTTTCTATTCCTCAGTTTTAAAATTAGCGTAAATATTGCACTTTATTCAAGAAGTTTGTTTTTGTTGCCTTTAAATGCCATGCTAAATGAAGCACTTGGCATGCTATATCGACAAGCATCAAGAAGAAAGTAAAGTAATCATATCTAAAATTATCTGGAATATTCTAGAATGTGTGAAATTTTAGTCCATGTCTGCAGTGCAAAAACATTGCTAAATGTTAAAAAAATTATAACTGGGGCAGATTTTATCCAAATTGGAGAGGGAAGTTGGTGTAATGGTTAAGATGTTTACCTGACAGACACAAGGTACAGGGTTTGATTCTCACCTCTAAAAAAATGTTCCAAAAAGGCAGCTGACCTAGTACTTGCCTATGAACCTAAATTAATTAAAATGTTAAAATTAAAAATAGACCAGTAGATTAGCAAATTTCCCCACAAAAATCAGACATAAATACTTACATACTGACTGACACACATACATAAATTCATAAATAAAAATAATTAATTAGTGTGGATTACAAAGCACAATGTATGACCTAAGGAACATCACAGGGATTCAAACAAAATAATGACTGTAAAACAGCAAGATGAACAACCCACAGAGTCTAGGTAATAAAGTGAGTTAGTAGTACAAGCCAGTCACAAATGAACATATCAGCACTTGTTTTCTGCATTCATGGTGCTCAGGAAGGGTAAAAAAGATAGGGAATTGGGAAATGTGATAAAACATGTCTGACAGAGGATGTGATGCAATGTGAATGAGAACAAGTTTGAGGAACAGGAGGGGAAGGAGAGACTGAGGATGACTACCTTTGAGCATATGTTTCTGTGCATTGCAGTGGAATGCCAAGTGTCTATTGCATAACAAAAAAAAAAAAAAAAACACACAGTAACAGAGTACAGAAAAACTAAACTAATTCTGGAGAAGGGATGAGCAATTCATTATTTTATTGTATTTTACTTTATTTTGCAGAAAAGTGGATTAGAACAGAAGGGCCTACTTTAGCTACACTTTGATACTATCACATATAATCCAAACTCCATAAGAATCAAGATAGATAAAGTCAAAGTTAACACAGTTAGGATTTGCTAATATTTGTTTTCTATATAAAATTATCATCATATACCTGGACGAATTTCCAACAGTTTTCTTTGCTTATCTCTTTTTGAACTTTGCAATTACCATGTTTCATTTTCTACTAAGAAATCAAAGGTACACAATGTCACTTTTGCTATGACACATAAAGTAATTTGAAGTGTTTGCATATTCCACATACATCACTGTAAAGTTCTCACTCATCCTAAAAGTGAGTCATTCATATCAGTGGAATCTCTTTAAAACAACCATTGTTCCTCTGACACAGCACCACATAGGTTCATAGGTTCATAGGTAAGTACTAGGCTATCGGCCCAAGGGCCTAAGTAAGCCTAGCCAACAAAATTCCCTGGCTTACGCCAACCCAAGAAAGTTAATTTCCTGTGCCCTTGTCAAGTAGAGCCACAGGAGTGATCCCTGGGGTGTATTTCCTCTTTCCCATTCACTCATCAAGATTTTTCTTGAAGAGTGTTAATGAGAAACTTTGCTTGACATAGATGAGTAGCTTGTTCCAGAGTATGGGAAGTCTCTGGGACAGGAATCTATCTCTCCAGCAAGTCCTGTTTATTGTGGTGACAAGGTTTAGGTCCCTAGAGCGTGTAGCTCGGAGGGATTGAGATTTAGGTGTAGCATGTCCAACAGTTCTGGGTTTGACATAGCTTTATATGTTAGGCAGAGATCACCTCAGAGTAGGCGATATGCTACAGAGTAAAGCTGGAGTTTTTTGAGACTATCAATGTAGGGCATCTGTTTGAGGCCAATAATTCTCTTTGGGAGGTACTTCTGTGGCCTTTCCAGCTGCTGCAGATGTCTTGTGAGGTACATTCCAAAAGGGGCGTTGTACTCTGTAATGGGTCTAATGAGTGTCGAGTAGAGGAGAACAATGACCTCTTTTTTTCTGGATGAGAACCCTTTTGTGATGAGGTGTGCCATGTAGAAGGATTTCCTGACTACTGTGGCAATGTGATTATCAAAGGAGAGACTACTGTCCACCTGGGTCCCAAGCTGTCTTATCACACATTCAGTGTTAGGAAGACTGCTGCCTATGTGGCAGTTCATGGGTACAGAGTTTTTACCAAAGGGGATAACAATGCACTTTTTGGCACTGAGCTTGAGGCCATGGCTCTGATACCAGGCATCTGTCTCAGTGAGGCCCCTCTGTAGGATATGCACATCATTTGAGGACTCAACTATGGCTCCTAGTTTGCAGTCATCTGTGAACTTCATTAGCCAAAGGCCTTCTGTGTTAGCCTGTACTTCAGAGAAGTAAATACCAAACAGGACAGGTCCCAGGACTGAACCCTGTGGTACTCCACTTGTCACTGCTTTGAAGTCAGATTTGGAGTCTGAAACATTTACTGTGTGGGTTCTGTCAGTGAGCCGTTTGGCAACCCATCTTGTGATATAGGGATTTATACCTAGTTTAGTGAGTTTAGCTATAATTCCAGAATGGGGCATGGTGTCAAAAGCCTTGGCAAAGTCAAGATAGGCTGTGTGAACCACCTTACCTTTGTCTACAGCTTTGGTGACTTCCTGAAAGAAGTCAACCAGGTTCAGGGGGCAAGATCTGCCTTTCACAAACCCGAACTGGTTGGGGTCCAGACTTTGGAGGTTACCAATGTCTTTGTTTATGAATTCCATGATGATACGTTCCATGGCCTTGCAGACCAGGCTCATCAGGCTAATAGGGCAATAGTTCCCAGGATCAGTGTTGGCTCCCCCTTTGTGGAGTGGGATAACTGTTGCTGTGCACCATTCAGTGGGCACAAAGCATGACGTGAGGCTATGATTGAACTTGGTGCTTAGGTGGGGAGCCAGTTTGTTCTGAAGTTCGTGTAAAACACAGCCTGGGATGTTGTCATCCATATCTGGTAAAGTCTAATTAATACATGCTCACAGCCTCCTTTTGCACCACAGACTTGCCCTAATCCATACGTATGGTATATATGTGGTATATACCTATCAACAGAATAATCTAGGAAACAAACTCCCCAAAATGCAGCTTTAGGAATTCTTTTTAATACTAACAGTGCCACTAGTGTGAAATGGTTGTGTGAGTTATGTTTTACCCTTATGGGGTGATTTCTGTTTTCATTGATATTGTGTACCTGCAGAGTTAAAGTGTATAGGTAAGGGACATCTGCCCAGTGCAGTGTATATTTGCCAAGATTCTGTCTGCATTTTTGGTATGGGAACGCTTCATGCACTTTGCGTCCTGTGGTATTCTATTGGTGGATTTAGTTTCAATTGTAAGTAGCAGTAGATTTGCAACATATCTCATTTCTTGATGGATCTGATTCTGTATTGCAGTGGTCATGTTAAAAAGAAAGCCTCTTCAGTAATGATATTGTAGGTTTAGATCTGATTAGAATAGCCATTCTATTTGTATGGTATATTAGGAGTCCGTAATTCCCTGGATAAGGGACTTGCTGAAGGTCACACAGGATGCAAATGAAAGTGAAAGGATTTGTGCCCTGTACCCTTGCACAGCAAAGCAACTTGTTATCAAACCAGAGCTTTAGCTCTCTGCTCTACCTTCCAGCCACACTGAAATCTGAGTTATGTTTATGAGCCATAACCATTAACACTCTCAAAATATTGATGTTTCTTTTCTGTATTTGACGTCTTCCTGTTTTTTGTTTATTTTAGATTATTTTATTTAGTTCAATTTTCTACTAATCTGTCAAGGATATCTGCATTGATTGTTACTGTCCTATAGTTCTCAGCAGGTTGTTCTGTTGCATTTATAGCTCTAGCAAGGGCAGAAAATGTTTTACTTTCTATATAAATAGACACCACATTTATTCTGCCTGTTATCACCGTGAATAGATTCTTATTCTGTTTGACAACTGAGAATATCCTTAGGCAATCAAACTGGCTACCACTTAACAGACACGTCTCTTTTGTGCTATGCAACTTAACATTATAATTACTGCATGAAAGTTATTGTCCACCTTTGAGGAATAGACTTGCAATCAACAGCTCTGCTTATTCAACAGGATGACGCAAGGACACACAATTACTTAAGCCTCCTTTTTTCTTGCTGAAAGAGAAAGAAGCTTCACTTAAATATCACCAGTTTTCTGGAAATGCACATCTCTACCTTAACAAAAGCATACAAGACAAAGACTTTCAGAGAAAAGCCGAAGGAAAGACTGGTAGAAAGAAAGCAAACTCAAGGTGGGAAAAAAAACTTGGACAGCATTAAGAAAAGGATTAATATTATGAATGCTTTTTTGACCTTACACTGGTTTGTGTTTCTCCCTCCCTCTGTCACTCTCACAACCTACTCGTGTATGTCTCATTTTAGTTATACCGTTAAAAAAAATTATAACTAAATGCACAAAAACATATCAACATCCTAATTTTATCGTTATATAGATGATTACTACTATGCAAACTTAGCTTACCTGTGTCAGTCAAGTTCCTGCATTTTGATTTACAGTTTTCTAAAAGTTTTGTTCTAAAAATTGTAAACTGGAAAAAAAAAATTCCAATGTAGCCTTTGTCCACCCTATCCACCATAAATGATGTATATCAATGCTGTGATTGCATTGTAGTGGAGAAAAAGCAACCCCTACTGAAGTTAACCGCCATGTCACACTATGGAACACAATGTACTTAAATGAACGTCAACTGAAAAAGCCTCAATAAGTGTAAGAAAGTCTACAATGTTAGCCCAGCCATTTCTTCATCTCAGTTCAAACTTCTTTCTTTTACATTTTTTTTCTATTTTTGCTTCTCTTTTTTTTCTTATCACATTTTTTCCTCAAATACAGAAACATCAGCATGCAGTATAACATATACAATTACTTAAGAGCAACTTCCCATGTTTTTTTTTTTTCAATTAGCGTGTTCTTTGTCATACTCTTATGGCTGCAGATGATAACATTACTGCCTCACAGTCCTTGGTTCCTTTAGTTTCCAGCTGTCTTGTTTTCTATTTGTCCTCCTAGTGTATGCGTGAGATTCTTCAACTGTTACTTGTTTCATCCTGCAGTCTAAAGATATTACAACAGGTGAATTGACGAACCTCAGAATTCCTAATCAGTATGTTCAATGTGAAGATGTGTGAGGCCTGTGGTAGCCCAGTGTCCTGAGCAGGGCTGCTTGTGTATCTTATCCTTCTTGTCACTTCCTGGGATAGGGTTGAGTTTCTTTATTATGTTGAATAGGCTAATGTCAGGATTAATGAATATTAACATTATGTTACAAATGTTCTTCTTTTTTAATGTGTAGATTCATTTTATTATTTAATTGTTATTGTCTGAAATTCCTTCTTGGCCATGCTATGAATTTAATTGCATAATTTTCTGATCGATGCAGGGTATATGATTAAAATAGTCACTGATTCAAACAGACCATCCAGTTAGCAAATGCAGTATGAATGTACATTAATAACATTCAGAAATGTGCTAAGCAGGATTAAGTATCTCATAATTCATATAGGTGACTTCCATATCACTCTCCATGGAAATGCTATATAAATGCAACTAGAATAGGCAGCTCCTCTGTTATAGAGAAATAAAGTTCTTACTATGGCCCAGATGACACAAGTTCAAGTGAAGTTTCCTGATGGAGCTAGTCAGGGAAGATGGGAGGTTGAAACCTCTGCTGACTCACTCATCCTAAGAGAGGGAGAGGGAGGAAGGTGGATCTGACACACAACTTTTGTGATACTTAATGGGAGCACATGGATATGCACCCATGAAGCATGAGCCTATAAACACATAATGCCATTGTGCATATGCATGCAGCCAAGTAAGCATGCAGAGATATCACCTCTGTACCAGGCAGTTTGCAATGAAGCTTTGAAAGACACAAAGAGGAAGAAGCAGGAACTCCACTAGGGGAAGGGTAGGGTGACGCATAGAAACAGCAAGCTTGTTCACTCCCTACCATCCATAGGGCTTTTGTTTAGCTTGAGTAGGCCAGACTGTTGCCCTGTACAATGAATGGGCAGACAGTATTCAGGCAGCAGACTTACCAAGTCAATCTTGCAGAGTGAAAAAATGTAAATATAGTAAATATTAACATCAGGTGATATACAACACTACAAGTTTACATAACTATTATATGCTGTTTCATAACATTCCTGTACATTAAATGGCAGTTCTGTAATTCTTTTCTCAACATCTGCATGAATAAAGATGTATTCTGCCTAAATAGTGAGATTGTTGAGGTGGAAGGAGCTTTTGAATTTAGTCAGATTCTCACTCATTTTTAGTAGATTAGTTTTCACATAGTCTCTGTGTACTGAAGTATTGGAGGACGCTTCCTGTTTGAATGTGATTGACTTGTGGTCTGATTTGATCAGGAAGGAGGTTAAAGTAGATCACATACCTCTCAACTGTCAAGATTTTTGCAGAATGTCCAGATTTTTGTCTCAAATTTTCAGTCTGTTCCTCATAAAATTTGTGGTTTTCTGGTAAATCACTGGGATGATCTGACAAATGAAATCACTAAATGATAACATGCATTTGAGTTTCAGACTTCATATCCTTTAGAAAAATGTATTTTAACACAAACCCTATTATACTAGCAACTTTCTAAGTTGAAAAGAGCAATATTTAAAATCTGTCCCTATTTTTCATCCTTTGCCTCCCCATTATGTTTGGCTTTGCCCAGGTTTCTTTGGCTTAGAGGTTGAGATGTATAGTAGGTGAATATTAGGATTTTCCCATATTGGTAAGGACCAAACTCAAGATTTTATCTCCCTAGGTTGAAGGATAGATTAACTGGTCCAGGGAGTTTGTATTTATGAAGTCTAAGAATTTCTTGGCGTACATATTTGAATTCAAATAGGTTTCTTAGCTGATGGTGATGTATCCTAGGAGAATGGTGTTTGATTTAATATATAAGAAATACATGCAGGTTAGGTAGGAAAGGGAGACCTATAGGGTGATAAGGAATTTTGTTTATAGTAAGTTGGACATGGAATAGTTACAAGTTATTATCTTGTCTAATAAGTCTGGATATCAGATTTTTTTTTAAGAGCATAGAGGCCAAAGCCATATCCAGGCAGCTACCTAGGGCTTGATGGTGATGGTGATGGGGGCCAACTCCAATAAAAAAAATTAAAAACAATCTTTTCTCATAGCAGCTACATCTTTTAATGTTCCAGAGAGGACGTAACTACATCTGCAGCATAAAACATATGTACAAGCAAGAAACATAAATATCCAATAAAAATTATAGCAGTCTTATTCAAAGAAACATGCACAAGAGAACTTACATTCCTAGTAATGGAAATGAGTTGTGTCACAGTGAGTGGCTTGAAAACCCTTCCAGAGAAAAGAACAAATGGTGTGTGTGTGTGTGTGTGTGTGTGTGTGTGTGTGTGTGTGTGTGTGTGTGTGTGTGTGTGTGTGTGTGTGTGCGTGTGTGTGTGTGCGTGTGTGTGCGCGTGTGTGTGTGTGTGTGTGTGTGTGTGTGTGTGTGTGTGTGTGTGTGCGCGCGTAAAACACTCCAGTTCATGGCACTGTCTAGTTAAGTAAATTTGGTCAGAGTCAAACCCTGCGCTATAATTATTGAATGTCAAGAAACTTAATCCTGAACCCCAACTGCTAGGCATCTTTTAACTTTTTTTTTTTTTTTTTGTAAATTATTGAGGATTACAGTCTATCAGTGTCAGTCTGAGTTTCTTAGTTTTGCGTTTTATAGTCTGTGTCAGTATGCAAATGGTCGCACACTTACATTTAGGCAGAAGGCTGTGGCTTTTATTCCCATACTAGGTAGATTGATTATGGACACTAAAGTGCAGTAAAATGAGGGTGCTACACTCCTGAGTGTGTCTTCAATAGATGAGATGCTAAACCATGGTCCCATCCACTCCAGTTGTTGGTAACTTAAATAGATGTAAGAGATCCCACAGTACCTGTTAAAAAGAGTAGGTTTTTTTATTGATATATACATTGCATATTATTTACATATTTACATTATTTACATCTATTTACAAAACAACATACGTTATAAACTTTCATTTAAGCATTCCCCCCACACTTTTATCCACAACTAAAACATTATTTTCTGCAAGATCTTTGTCAAAGTCCATTTCCAGTGTATTTGATTTCAGTTAGTCTCTTATTCCATATAGACCATGAAACATAAAATCTACTTTCTTCACTTCTTGTTTTCATGCACCATAATAACTAAATTCTAATATGTCCATATTTATTTGCTCATATTTTATCAAACTTTTCACCCTATTTTGTTTACATATTTCTTTCCACAAATTATTAACTCTTTCACTTTTCAAAAACACATGCTCAGTAGCTACAAACTCTCTATATTTATTACATATTCTATCTTGCTTTCTCACGTATGGCATATTTCCCTTAACCGGCATTTTTTTAATAAACAATCTTCATAAAAAAACATTGCATTCTTTAATCTTTTTGTAGTTATATCTCATCATTATGGCTTTTTTCTTATCTATTTCTCAATCTTTCCATGGATAAAAACAATAAAATGCTTTCCTATATTTAAGCACCATTCCTTTCCATTTTTTTCACATACATTATTTTTTATTTTCCATAACACAGTTTTGTTTTGGAATTCTTTCATGTATTCATTCACAATGTTTTTACTTTTTTTTTTTAACTTTTATTGCTTCCCACAATTCTTTATATTCATAATATAGTATCATTTCTATCAAATGTATATTTTCCTTCATAATTCCTTTTAATACCTTTGTGATGCCCCAGCACTGGCCCAGTAATCAAGGACCCTCAATCCTCATTACTAACATCGATGGGGGATGTACCTTGGGAGGGTGACAGGTACACACACATTATTTCCAGATGCAGCACAGTATTTCCAGATGAAACTGTCTGCATCAAGTGTAATTTCCCATAAGAGCATACAAAGACCACATTCAGTTCAGGGATGGCTTCTCCCTCCAGATCCCCAATACGATTCCCCACTGGCACAGCTATAGAGCTGAGATTACAGCTGAGTGGCCAAGCCAAGAACTCTAACACTCTCTCTGTCCAAAGAGTACTTTATGTCCCTGCCCAAGTAGTTAACACACACACACACACACACACACACACACACACACACACACACACACACACACACACACACACACACACACCTGGGAAAGGCTGGCACAGGTTTACTAGATATGCCCCTTTCTGCCACCTCTTTATCATCTACTTTAAGGCCCTTAACAAAGGGTGTACAGTCTTCCTATGTAATGATACTATCAATACAAATGGTAGTTTGACCAAGAGCAAGGCTATTAGGAGTGGCATACACTGTGTCACCAAACAAATATGCAAGTACTCTCAGAACTTAAATATCTCTCACAAAGATCAGCCCCAATGAAATGTTTAAATATATTTAATAATAAATAAAAAAAGAGAATACTAAATATATATGTACAGTGATATCAGAGTTCAAAATCACAGGAAATATTTAAAACAACATTGCAGGGCAGTCTCAAATAAATAAATAAAATATATCTAAGCTAAGCTTTGCTACATTCCTGACTATATCTAAAAGAATTACTGTACACTAATAACTTACTTCAGAGCAAACAAGGCAGATGTGTTGAGTGGATCTTGATGTTGTCAGGTCAACAGCAAAATAAGGAATACTCTATCTCTCTCAGAGAGTTCTTAAGTTAATATATCACATATTACTGCTGGGATAGCTTGCTGAATGACATAATTTCTTGTCATCTGACTCTATCCCACATGAAAAACAACCATTGATGCAGCTGGTAGTATTTAAAATCTACCTGTGAAAATACGTATACAAGGGCTTTTCCTCAAATCTTGGAATTTGGTGGAAGCCATGAAACAATAAAACATCTGGAAGACAATGCAGAAGCTTCTAGTTCTAGACATTGTGTTTGCTACTGCACTAAAACTGAAAGATAACATCATTTTATTATGGGTCCATAAAGTAATTTTAATTTTCAACTATTTTTCTGAAGTTAACCTCTCTTTCAGTTTCCATTGCTAAATATATATACATTTAACCAGTTGCACTAGTGTAAGAACATTTCTGTTCTTTTCCACTAGGGTATTCTGTGGTTACATTTTTAAGCTCATTACTTTGTGAAATATCTCTTCAGCACGTGTCTGTACAAACCATCTTAAATGACATACAGTTCTAATACATTTGTAACACAAGCATATGAATCATGTTGATATTCACAAATGACATACAATTATTTACAAAATTCCAGATAGCTGGGCTGGCAGTATCTCCTTTCATGACAACCCCCCCCCCCCCCCCGAAGACTCAAACTAGGTTTTCAAGTGACCCTTGAGAAACGTTTATTTGAGAGGGATGAACCTGTCTGGGAATACCTTACCCCATTCCCCTGTCTTGAGATTCCAGCTGCCTTGGCATTGCTGACTCCAGTACAGTGCTGCACTGCCTAATCAAATGCCTGAAACCCTAGGGTCCTCCATAGTAATTTGGGATTCTGCTGGTCAGCTCCCTGAAGCCATAAATCCCCCACAGACTTCTCCTGCCTTTTACTGCAAATACTTAGCACCAGGGCCTCCCTATCATGGTAAGGATTTATCATGTTAACACGGTACAATTTGTGCCCTTGCCTCCTACCTAGCAGCTCTACCATGTATTTAACAACACAGACCTTCCTTACAGCTTTGAAGGGTCCCTGCCAAGCTGTCTGCAGCTTCTTGTGTCTGACAGGAATGAGAACCATAACCTGCTTCCCCACAACATACTCTCTAGCTCAAGCATTCCTGTCATAGCAGATTTTTTCTACTGTTGGGATTCTGTCAGGTTTTCCTCGGCCAAGCCCATGAGTTCCCTGAGCCTTGTCCTGAGATTTGGGACATATACCACAACGCACTACTTGTGGGATTCACATTCACCCCATCACTCATCACAAATCAAATCTAGTGGTCCCCTTACCCTATGCCCATAAAGCAGCACAAAGGTTGAAAATATATGGATTCCTGGGGTACCTCCCTGTAAGCAAACAGATGGGACAAATATTTATCCCACTCTCTCTTAAAGTAGTCTGCAAATGCCTGTAGCATGGTCTTCAGTACAGAATTTAATCTCTCAACTAGAACACACGTCTAGGGATGGTAGGGGTGGTTTTTAGGTGCTTCACCTCACAGCACTTCCACAGATAAGCCAGCAGATCTGACATGAAACTGGCACCTCTGTGAATTTATTTTTATGGGAAACCTACCCTGCTGAAAATCTCTAACAAAGTATTTGCCATCTTTTCTGCCTCAATGGAAGATAGACCCATAACCTCAGGGTATCTGATAGCATAATCTACTACCACTAGGATATACTTCTTCCCTGAGGAACTTGGGATACTCAGAGGCCCCACAGCATCCATAGATATCCTCTGAAATGGCTCTTCAATCACAGGCAAAGACACCAAAGAAGCCTTAACCTTGTCTCCTGCCTTGCCTACCTCTTGGCACTGCTCACAGGTTCTGCAGTACCCTATTACATCCCTGGAAATCTCAGGCTAATAAAAGTTCTGCATAATATGTCTCTTGGTATGCTTTATGCCGATATGACCTGCAAAGGGAATGTCATGGGCTATGGCTAGAAGTGCCAGACTGTAGGCTCTGGGGACTACCAACTGCTGTATTCTCTCACCCTCTAGCCCCCTTCAGGTCTCCACTCTCTATAGAGTAACCCTTTGTCCCAGTATGCCTATTCCCCTTTTTTTTTTGACAATCAGGTGCCTCACTGGTTACCTCCCTCAGGCTTTGTAATGTACGGTGTGAGAGCTAAGCCTATCACAATGCTTTGTTTGCAACCCTTCCCAGCTCACCTTCCACAGGAAGTCTGGAATTCTGTGACAGTGGTGTCTCACTGTCAGCCTGGGTACTGATAATCACCTTTGTCCTTGCAGTCACTCTGTCCAAGGGAACATCCATACCCACCAGCAGCTGTGGCTCACCTTCAGTCTCACTGCTACAGGGTAGCTCCCTTCCTGAAATAACCAGCACAACAGTCCTAGCTTCAAGTCTGTGGTCTGTCTGGGTGCTCCCAGGCTACCAGACCCACATGCCTGTCTCCAATGCATGTCATTGCATTCACATAAGGTACTGCATTATCAAAATAATTCCCTATCAGGACAACTGCAGGTATATCCACAAACACACCTACTGTCTTGCTTCCTTTTCCAACCTCTTAGTCAAGGTGTTTCCTAACCAAAGGTATTTGGAATGGGGTCCCTCCTAAAGCTCTAACTGGACTAGACTACCCAAGCAAGTAGTGCTCCTCTTCAACCATTGCAGGCTTCACAATGTTTAGGTCAGATGCTGTGTCTGTCCTAACAGTGGCCTGTCTCCCATCTACTAAGATAGGATATAACGTCTTGTGGTAGTTTGGTACACTTGTTGTCTCCAAACAATTTACTGCTGGCATTCTGTCATTACCACTTACTGGCTCTCTCACCTTTTGTCCCCTCCTTGCCTCTGTGGACATCTATATGCCACATAGCCCCACTGGTTGCATTTAAAACATTTAACCCTCAGTCCTGGCCATGTACCAGAACTAGTGGCTTCCCATGCTACTGACAGACTCTGTTGGGGTGGGTTAGGATGCTCACCATGGGTTCCGTTAGACCCGTGTGATGCACTGGGTATCCATTTCCTGTGCAGTGATGCCCTGCTTGCTAGGTATAGGTCTCCATTTTTTACACAAGTCATCTGTGGTCCTACATTCCCTATCTGCTAACCAGATCCTCATTTCCTCAGACAAAGTGCTAAGGGCTTGTTCCCTCACCAAACATCTACTAGCCCTTCAAAAGCGGTGACCTGACACCCACTCACCCATCTATGAATGTAAGTTCTTAACTCTGCAATATATTCACAAACACTTCCATCTGCCTTGCATCTATGCTCACAGAACTTTTTTCTATAAGCTTCAGATGTTGTTATAACACTGTAATAAACAATTTAAGCAATCAGTATCAGACAATTTAGAAACAGCAGTTACAGCTTTACCATGGAGTAAGGGGGTCAGGAACCGTACACAGAGCCCTTGGTCAACATTATACGGTTTACATACCCTTTCAAACATAGGAATAAAACTATCAAAACTATCACCCTCTGTAAATTGTGGAAGAAATGTACTGACATTTATTGCTTCTGGGGTTCATTTACTCCCTTTCTGATTACCTCTATGACCCTGGGAAAGAGTCAACATCTTCTTTTCATGTTTCATAGTTTCATAGTTTCATAGTAGTGTACTAGGCTATCTGCCCTGGGGCATTTACAAGCCTAGCCAACAGTAATGTGGCTTACGCCACCCCGTATTATATAGTTGTGCCTCTCTAGTAGTGACACATGTGGGACCCCATTATTTAGTAAACTATACCTCTGTCTAGTAGTGACACTGAGGTGACTCCCGGGGTAAACTTACGATCTCCCATCCATGCATCGAGATTTTTCTTGAACAGTGCCAATGAAGGGCTCTGTCTCACATGAACTGGGATTTTGTTCCAGAGTACGGGTAACCTCTGTGTTATGAATCTATCCCTCCAGCATGTTTTATTCATATTTGTGCAGAGGTTGAAATCTTTAGCTCTCGTGGTTCTGGTGGATTTGGATTTTTTGAGATGGAGCATGTCCATCAGTTCTTGGTTGGACTTGGCCCTATATGTTAGGCACAAATCACCTCTGAGCAGGCAGTATGCTACTGAATAGAGCTGGAGTTTCTTTAATCTAGCTGGATAAGCCACATGTTTGAGACCCACGATCCTCTTGGTGGGGTACTTCTGGGGTCTTTTCAGTTGTTGCATGTGTCGGGTGAGATACATCCCAAATGGAGCATTATATTCAATCATGGGCCTGACAAGGGAGGAATATAGAGGTACAATGACCTCCTTTGATCTGGATGAGAATCCCTTCATGATGAGATGGGCAAGGTAGAATGTCTTTCTGACCACTTTGGTAACATGGTTGTCAAAGGAGAGGTCACTATCGACTTGAGTCCCCAGGTCTCTGATTACGTCTTCCGTACTCAGTGGGTTATTGTCTATGTGATAATTTGTGGGTACTTTGTTTTTCCAAAAGGGGATGACTATACATTTTTTGGCGTTAAGTTTGAGGCCATGATTCCGGCACCAGTTGTCCGTTTCAGTGAGACCTTTCTGTAGGATGTGTGTGTCAGCAGGTGAATCAACTATGGCACCCAGTTTGCAGTCATCTGCAAACTTTGTCAGCCATAATCCTCCCATATTTGCTTTCACATCCGAGAAGTAAATGCCGAATAAGAGTGGTCCCAAGACTGAGTCCTGTGGGACACCACTCGTGACTGGTTTTGAGTCTGACATGGCTCCAGCAATTTTGACCTTATGGGTTCTGTTTTTTAGCCAGTTTGCTACCCATCTTGTGACATATGGATTTACATTTAGGCTGCTGAGCTTGTCTATGATGCCAGAGTGTGGTATCGTGTCAAAGGCTTTAGCCAAGTCCAAGTAGGCAGTGTGGACAGCCTTGCCCTCGTCGATGGCACTAGTGACTGTCTCGAAGAAGTCAACCAGGTTTAAGAGGCAGGATCTGCCTTTTACAAAACCGAACTGGGTGGGATCAAGGGTCTGCAGATCCCCAATATCGCCATTTATGAGTTCCATGATGATTCTTTCCATAGCCTTGCAGACCAGGCTGGTCAGACTTATGGGGCGGTAGTTACCAGGGTCAGTAGAATTTCCCCCTTTGTGGAGTGGGACCACTGTTGCTGTGCGCCAGTGTTCAGGTACATATCCTGTAGTGAGGCTAAGATTGAATAGCGTTCTTAGGTGCTGGTTTAGTTCATCTTGAAGTTCACGTAACACGCAACCGGGGATACCATTGGGTCCCATAGATGCTGTGTTTTTTGCTCTGTTGAGTGCTGCTTTCACCTGTATGTCTGAGATGACAGGTAGGTTACATTCAGCAGGGATAATTACTTCATCTTTAGGGGGTGAGGGAGGGGAGAAATTTGCACTGAACCTATCTGCCAGAATATTGGCAATGTCGGTAGGGTCAGTGAATTTTTTGTCGTTGTGTACCAGCTCAGAGCATATCTGAGAATTTCCTCCCAAGGTTCTGACATAATTGAAGAAGGCCTTGTGATTGTCTTTGGTATCCTTGGCAATCTTTCTCTCAAAGTTGGCTTTAGATGTTTTTATGAGAGAACATAGTTTTTTACTTGTGCTGATCAGGGAAGCCTTTCCCTTGTGGGATTTGGCTTTGTCCTGCAGTAGCTTCCTTCTTTTGTTGTACAGTTTGTTTATAGCAGTCCACCAAACCGGGCGTTTTCCTTGGTGGAGAGGGTCTTGGTTTTAGTTGGGATTGCTTGATCCATGCATTCTTGGAGATGTCCGTAGAAGGCTGTTGTGTAGGATTCAGCATTTTGGGATGTGGTTTCCATTAACCCAGTAGGCTTAAAGGATATCATTTCTGACTTAAGGAGTGTAAAGTCAGCTTTTGAAAAATTTTTCACTGTAGTCTTTTGTTCTGGGGGTGGGGGTGGGATATGTACATCCAACGTGATCAGTTTATGGTCAGATCTTACTAGTGAGGGGTTTATATCCGGTGCGGAGCATTTGGACCCCATGTTTGTGATAATCAGGTCAAGTATATTATCTCTCCTCATAGGAGAAGTGACCAGTTGCTTCATAGCATTTGAGTTAATGAATTCCAGGAATCTTTGGGCTAGGGATTTAGGGCTAGAATAGTGGGCCCAGTCTATGTTGGGGTAGTTGAAGTCACCCAATATGATGGTGTTTGGTGTGACATTCATATCCTCCAGTGTTTTCAGGAATGCTTGATGGGATTCCTGGGATTGGGAGGGTGTTCTATAACATGCGACCAGTTGTATGGCAGTTTTGCCTGTGGTGAGTAAAACTTGTATGGTTTCTGATGCTTCATGGGTAGCCACCAATCAAGAGGTGTAGGTGTCCTTTATGAAAATGGACACTCCCCCTCCCTTTGTGGTTCGGCCTGGAACTTGAGGCCGAAAAGCATGACATGAGGTATAGCCTGGTAGCGCTGGAGTGCTCACAGGAGCCTTGAACCAGGTTTCAGTTACTGCACAGACATCGATGTTCTCCATACTGTTGCCTCTTCCTCTCATTTTTTTCAGCTTCCAGACATCTCAGTCTCTCTGCTGCTTCTAATTCCATTTGTTTCTCCTGCTGCAGCCTCTCTGTTGATTTCAGTTTCAAACATTTGGTCTCCAGTTCAAATCTGTTTAACTCCAGATGTATTTTTAAGTCCTCTTTGGAAAGGTTGAACTGTCAATTTTCTGAGAGTTGTACATCCCTACAGCCAGTCTGGTTGTCCTCCTGATTGCTAGTCTGTGATACAGTTGTGACTAAGGCTGCAATCATTTCTGCTTTAGTCAGGTTGTCATGCACTAGTCCTTTGTCTTGGCACATCTCAGCCAACTTGCTCCTTGTTTGCTTGCCATACACATCTGCTGTAATCCTTGCCTGCTCTCCCTGACTAATTAAGCTAACAAAAAATAAATAAAACTATTGTGATGTGAAACTCTGAATGTTCACTGTGTGGGTGATTGAGAGTCCAAACACCTTCTCCAGAGACCATGCTACAGGAGTTCAATATCCACACCACTGAATCCCAATATGTGATGTGGTGATCCCACCACTGCCAGCCAATATAAGCTATGCCCCAGCACTGGCCCAGTAATCAAAGGGCCTCAATCCTCACCACTAGCACCAGTGGGGGATTTACATTGGGAGGATGACAGGTACACACACAGTATTTCCAGATGCAGCTGTCTGCATCAAGTGTAATTTCACTTCAGAGCACACAGAGGCCAAAGTCAGTCCAGGGCTGGTTTCTCCATCTTTCTCCAGATCCCCAGTAGGTCTCCCCACTGGCACAGCTATAGAATTAAGAACTCAGTTGAGTGGCCAAGCCAAGACCTCCAACACTCTCTCTCTGTCCAACCAGTGCTTCGTGTCCCTGCCCAAGTAGCTGACATACACACTCCTTGAGATTTGTTTTACACATGCACAAACATGCACACACACCTGGAAAAGGATGGCACAGGTTTACTAGCTAGCCCCTTCTGACAAGACTATAAGATAATTATTATGCCAAGAGCCACCTCTTTATCAACTACTTTAAGGCCCTTAACAAATGGTGTCCAATCTTCATGTCTAATGTTACTATCCTATCAATACAAATGGGAGTTTGACCAAGAGCAAGGCTATTAGGAGTGGCCTACATAGTGCCAACAAACAAATATGCAAGTATTTCCAGAATTTAAATATGTCTCACAAAGATCAACCACAATGAAATGTTTAAATATATTTAATAATAAATAAAAATACAATACTAAATATCTATGTTCAGTGATATCAGAGTTCAAAATCATAGTAAATATTTAAAACAACATTGCAGGACAATTTCAAATAAATAAAGAAAAAATATAACATTTGCTATATTCCTGACTATATCTAAAAGAATTACTGTAACCTAATAACTTACTTCAGAGCAAGCAAGGCAGATGTGTTGAGCGGATCTTGATGTTGTCAGGTCAAAGGCAAAATACAGAATGCTCTGTCTCTCTCAGAGAGTTTTTAAATTAATATCTCAAATACTACTGCTGGGATAGCTTAAAGAATGACATAATTTCTTGTCACCTGACTCTATCCCAGGTGAAAAACAACAATTGAAGCAGCTGGTAACATTTAGCATCTACCTGTGAAAATACATACACAAGGGCTTTTCCTCAAATCTTGGTACTTGCTGGAAGTCATGCAACAATAGAACACTTGCAAGACAATGCAGAGAACCTCTAGTTTTAGACATTTTCCCCAGGATTCATGAAGCCTCCATGTAAGAGTTATAACTCTTACACGGAGGCTGCAGTTAAACGGAGTGATGTCAGCATGCTTTGCATATTCATGAGAGCATGCTAAATCACATCTAAGTCTAACACGGTCCGTGTAAGACAGTAGGGGGCTTGTCCATAGGCTGAGCCCTGCAAGCGGACACGCCCCCAGAAGTGTAAAAGTGCCCAAAGTAAACACCCACAACAGAGTCCACGGAAATGTGAATAAACACAACACAACACATGCCCCCACAGACTATGAACATAATATATATATAAATGAACATGTTATATTTTTTCTTTAAATTGTAAAGATGTTTAACCGTGAGTGCGCTCGTTTGCGCGGGCGTGCTCGTAGCGCAGCTACAGTTAGCAGTCAGTGGGAAAGCATATAAGAACTAAATATGCCAAAGAAAACAGAAAGCAATAGCGTAGTGGTAGAGATGTTGGCTGCAGAGCAGGCATTCATGGTTCGAGCCCCCACACCACCAATTTTTTTTTTTGCAAAATAAGCAAGAAACAAGTCCCTGACAAATATGTACACATAAAACCACAAGTTATGTAAAATGTAATGAAATAGCCCATTTGTATTGAAGACATGTGAGGTAACAAAAGAAGAAAAAATGCCAGATATGCCCATAGCTGAGCTACAGTTTAACAGAGTGAGTACATGTGCCCGTAGATGAGCAGTGGTTTAACTGGTGCAAAATGAGTGCCCGTAGCTGAGCAGTGGTTTAACATGCTAAATCTATGTGCCCCTAACTGAGCTAAGCGTAATATGCGTGCCTATGGCCAAATGAGGCTTAAAGCAGCGTACCCCGTTTGCGCGGAGCTGCGCACCACGCAAACGAGCTAACCGATGGGCAACGTTGAGCAAGCCATATCAAAACTGCCTTTACACAGACACACCCCTCAGCATGTCTAGACAGTCATGAAAAATAAAAAGCAGTAGCCAGGTTCGAACCCAGGACACTATACACCATAGTCAAGGTACAGAACCACTAAGCCATGACAGCAGTACCTGTAAATGCAATAATAGCTAATATATAGGAATGAATACAAACTAGAGCATGACAATGCAGGTTTACTGAAGTTGATACAATTCCAAAATGGCCAATCACAGATATGTGCGGGAAAAACGGACTATATAAGCCCCATAGGCGGGAATACAAAGCATAAACGATTGTAGAACTGACCTGCAGGCAGAATGACAGGAGTAGGAGGGGGTAGTCGCTTTCAAGCACAGAGGTGGGGTGTTGAGGAGTCCAGGTACATGGTCTGGCTCCTAGTCCATAATCATGAGGCCCAACTCATGCAGGGCCAGGTCCTCTGGGGAGCATACAGGGCTGATGCGTGGGACCGGTTGGCTCATGATCTCACCAGTGCCACAGGGATTCAAAGGACTGGTGAGCAGGTCCGTCACCACCATGCGGACCTGAAGAGATGCAAGCAGGACCAACTGAACCTTTGGATCCAGGAGGCTCGGCAAACACCCAACACCCCACTACTGAGTAAGTAACATTTAATTATGTATGTAAGAAATTAAACTAGCTGATATTATGGAGATGTGTATTCCAATATTACTTCATTTATATTACAGCTGCAGGTGTCCGTTCTGCGAACCGCAGAGCCTATGGCGATAGGCTGGTGCGGTTGCGCCACCAGGCAGGTCAGTAATCCACTACCAGTAACTGTAAAGAAATATAAAAGTATGACAGTCAGCAAAAGAGTGCAGTGTAGTCAGTAAGGAATAAAATCTGCCAGTAACAGTGTGAAAGTGTATGCAAGTATTGCTTGATTACAAGAGTGTGTTTCAGCCTGTAAGTTTAACCTAAACATGAAACTGTCCGACATATATTCTGAAATAAAAATGCCCTGCCTGTAAGAAAATAGTACACAACCTGCAGCAGGCTGAAAAGTATAGCTGCAGAAGATGATGAAATCACATGTGTGAAATATATCCCTGTGGAAATACTGAAACATGATAGAAGTGAGACTGCTGGAAAGGATTGTAATAACTACTGTTAAAACATGTCAATAAAGCCTAGAAGTGCCATCCTGAATAGTAAAATGAAAGCAAGTGAGAGAGTGTGAGAAAGTGCCATGAATCCAGCAATACAGTAGTAATAACCCCTGAATAAAGTATACTGCAGTCAAGACAGAATGAAATGCATGTGAGATTCAAAACCAAACAGCAAAATCTGTTCAAAGTGTTGCTGCATCTGGAATGTGTATCCCAAAATCAGGATATGTTGCTCTCAGTCTGCAATATGCAGATAGGATGTTTGTCTAATATACCAAACATCCACACTTGTCTACAGCTATATAAAGCAAATGTAGCCCTGATGTAGCTGAACAAAGCTAGATATGAATGTGTATGAAGAACCATAAAATGTATATTGATGTTGCATTAACAGTCCTATCACCAAGTTGAAATAGTTATCATATAGGAAACTGTAGTTAGAACAGTAGTGTGTATATAACTGTAGCTATTAGAAATGTACAGCATATGCATTGTTATTCGAAGGTGTTAATATTACTTTCTTCACCTCACCCTATAACCGCATATAACCCATTCCACGTGAAAATGTTATGTGCAATCACAATTAACACCCCTGGACGTTTGTCCTGTTGGGTCATATATATTTGCATGTCTGTTGATGCATCTGCCCTGTTCATACATCCACACCTGATGGCCTGTTGCCATCAATTAACCCTGCATGTTGTTGGACTGTGTATTTCTGTTCAAATTATGCATGTGTTATGCACGCTGTTCAATGGTGTGAATATCTGGGTGTTTGGTTAATGGGAATACTAATGCATGCTGTTACAACTAATTGTGAATGGTATTATATGTCACTAACCCAAACTGTCATGACATAATGCAACACATAGTACGACAGGGAAGGTGGGTTCCAGCGGACCCACCTCTCCCACCTCAGCTGGCGAGTGCACCTGGCACTAGTGCCAAGTCCGGACCCTCCTCCTGTGGCCCTGTGCCACCTGCGGGTGGAAGCGCTGCAGGGGATGGGGCTCACCCCCCCTCTGCAAGTGTGGCCGGAGGAGGACCACCACTCACCCTCCGTAGCGTCCGGACTGTGGTGCGTAGGGAGATTCGGGACTCTGTTCTCGAGCCCCTACACCAGCTCGAGGCACGGGTGGCGCAACTAACGGGCACGCATGTTGCCCTGCCTACACAGCCCCCAGCACAGCCCCATCCTGGGCAGTGAAGGAACAGTGGCAACTGCCTATGGGTGGGGATATCAGTTCCACTGTTGCCATCTGTGGGCTCATGGGCTCTGGATATCCAAACCTCCGTCCCCGTCAATTGTGTAACCCCCCCACACGTGTCATACACCGCCCCTGTATGCATCTTGTTTGTCTTGTCTGTTTACCTACCCAACCTACCTCCCCATTTGTACCGACTACCTTCACCTGACATACCACTCTCACCTGAAAAAAAAAAGGGCACTCTGTACCCACAAAAAAATTACGCCCCATATATAGCTGCCCATTCCGCACACATGTCTGCTGGACATGGAACCTATCAATTACAATTGGCTGTACAACAAGTATTATTGTTGTCCTGACACCTCTCTCAGGGGTGGAAGGTTTCAAATGTCACACCAAATTACATACATATGCACAGCTGTTGCTGATGAAGAAATGGGCAGCTATGGGCCTTACCTACATCCCTCCTGCACATCCCAAGCTTGTTTCCCTACTGTCTTACCCTCTTTGTGACCCCTTTTTCACCACTTTCCTGTCTCCCCATTTTCTTTTCTTTCAAAGAAAATAGCACTGGTGTGCGCAAGAGTAAGCATGTTTAAGCGGTTGTAATCGGGTGTGCGCTTGTGTGCGCGGAGCTAACCGCCAGTGCACATGCGTGAGCACCGTGCAAACCAGCGCTAACCTGGTTACAACTGCTTAAAAGTGCCTTAGTCACTTTGATTGACAGGTCCTGTACTCAGCTCAAAAGCAAAATAAAATCCCACTGTGAGTCCCGAACCCAGGACCTTGGAAACACTAGTCTGCATGCCTTACCACTAAGCCATGATTCTTATACAAGAGCATTGTGCTAAAATAAATATATCATGTAATAGTAGGAATGAATGTAAAGGGAATATAGATGTGTAGTACACAAAGCATGCCATTTAGAATTACTATCAAAAGTAGTGGATTTCCATAATAGTAGTGTGTGAACAGAAACAGCCATGCTAGTTGGACGCTAGTAGGTAATAATGTCACTATAGCACCTTGCAAGACACACACATACTCACAGCAGGATAAGCACTGCCCATACCCCACAACCTCTTACAGGAACACATCTGGACCAAGTAATAAAATATGTGGAGCAAAGGCCCAAAACCAGGGACATATTACAAATAATGTTACAACAAACACAGACAGTTCAGAGAGTAACAGGGTCTGCACTTTGTGGGATGTTTGGAAGGGTATGCAGTCTGAAACTTGAATGTTTGTCACCATATTCTGACTTGAGCCCAGAGTTACTTGCCAGAAAAAGGTGTGCGTGAGATATTGACCAAAATATGAGGCAGAAATGTGGACAACCTGCAAATATCTGTACACATGATGGGTCTGACACCACCATATTTGAATAGTTAAGAGCCTAGACATAGCAACAGTGAATGACTTACAGGGATACCCCACAGACCCCATGTGAAATGTACAAACAGTAGGCAGAAAGGTGTAACACATGCAATGGTAACTATGGAGTCCTGAAAGTATTCACCACTTGCATGGCAGAAAAAGTGTAGTAATACATATGCTCATGCTAACCCACAGTCACAACTGCAGCATACCAGACATTTTAATGGGTGTACCCTACTGATATGTACCATTCCATGAGGCACATAGATGAACCTGAAAGTCTCTGGGGCCTGCTCAGCAGCATACTCAAATACCCTAATAGATGTCAAGGCCCACACCATGGCAAGACCACACTGCATGCTGTAACACCCTAGCAGATATAGCAAGCATTCTAAGGTGTGAATGTACATGGAAAATAGGAAAGCTACAGCAGCACACTACAGTCAAGACACCTAGCAGGCATACAAGTAGTGACTGTAAAGGGCAACTATTGAAGCCTTAGCAACAAAGTGCAAGCAAAAGTGAAAGGAAAGCACACACACACACACATTAACAGTAGTAGTAGTTGTAGGTGTCAGTGTACATACACAGTTAGTACAGGAAACTGGAGAAATGAATGGAGGAATGTTAATCTACAACACACCTGGAAATATGAGAGATGGTCAACCTTTACACTCACAGAACATTGTCCACAGCATAACAGCATGGTCCCTGCCCTTAAAATCTGAAAGGGCTACGCCTATCTCACATACCTTTTTATAGCACTGTTATGAAATCACAGTGAGAACTGCAATCAGTACACAACTGGCTGCATGCAATTAGCAAATGCTGGCTAACAATTGGTGCAGAGGCCATCACATGGGCATATGCAGATACCTACAAAAGTATGCTGTACTCCATGTCCACACATGCAATACTTTCATTGCACCCTGAGAAGGATGTGAGAGACAGACAGAGAGAGAGAGAGAGAGAGAGAGAGACAGAGACAGAGACAGAGAAAACTGCAATTAAGCAGACAGAAACAAATTGTTCAGCAACAGCTACCTGAAAGCTGACAACTGGGAAGCGGAGCAGCAGAACAGAGAACCAGACAGCAACACAAGCAGCGGTGACAAACACAGGTAATGTAAAGTAATACTATAAAGGTCTACATACTGTGAACCCTCCATATGTGTCATTGGTCTGTATCCATATGTATATGAAGATGTGTAAAGGGCAGGGGACATACAGCAACTATCAGTGAAGGCTGTACATACATCTGTATGTGAGAGCATCAATGTGCACATATCAATGTTGTTTGATTGTAGGTTGTAGTGCCATGTACAATGTAGGTTTCACAGTTATGTATGTTTAGCAGTATGTTAGTGTGTGTATACAGTATGGTAGACAAATATGTTGATATACCTGTCTAACATATGGATACGTATGTATGTCAACATATGTATGTGTATATAGATATATATATATATATATATATATATATATATATATATATATATATATAATATGCATATATGTATACATACATAGAGAGAGAGATGTAGGAATACATAGACAGATGTAGATAGAATATTGTACAAACATATCTATGTAATGCACACATACAAATATAGATATATGTAGATACATATACATAGACAGACTGATCTGACTACCTACAGGTATGACTGTATATGACGACCTGCAACACAGCCTGTCCCATCCCCTCTGTCACTCACACCCCCTCTGTGTCCCCCCCTCCACATCTATAGCAATATATGTACATCAATATATGTATGTGTATATGTATACGGACATACATATATATATATATATATATATATATATATATATATATATATATATATATATATACATATACATATAGATATATCTATATACATATATATATATATATATATATATATATATATATATATAGAGAGAGAGAGAGAGAGATGTATATAAATTCTGAGTGAGGCACATGTGTACAGATGTATTGCAACAGGTGCCTGGTGACAAAGGCATGGAGTGAACACCAGTGTCAAAACCGGAGTACCATACCACATTCCAGATCACCTACACCAGTAACCACCAGATATGTGATTGGCTGCCCACCACTGCATGTGTCAGGGGTGAATAGGGTCATAAATGTGTACAATAGTGGCCCCAATGATATTCACAGTGGCACACTATCCCTGGAATACCTGCACATGGTATGTGTCAGCGGACATGGTGTGTCAGCTATGGACATGTAGGTCGGTGTACCCTCCACACCACATAATGGATGCCATGGTATGGACCTCACATGACAGCTACAGATATGGAGAAGGACACAGTGACATGTACAACACTGTGACAATGCACTCAAACACATTACCAATGCACAGTGACTGACAACACCACAGAGTACACATATGCTACCCACATAGAGGTTACCACTCCCGGATTTACATATGTAAGTCACACCCATGACAGATGTCCAACAACCATAGTAACACCTCACACCATCCACAACCTAAATGTCTGCTGTGTGTCGTCCGTGCCACTGCAATAGAGTGCACATGTGGAGGTAAGAGTTCCTACCCACAGATAAGACATACCCTGCAATAAACCACACAGTGTTAAGAAGCAAGACTCCCCATGAGTACATGTCACACATACCCCTGCTGAATGTTAGTCAGATAGGTAATATGCCATATGAGTCACCCTGTGTTACTGTGTGACAGCAGCAGGTACCATCACACCACATGTGTCACAATGGTCAGGGTAGCAGAACAGTACGCTGCTGTAGTCCCAGGGGCAATAGCATATTGTATAGTATTGTATTGTAATGTAATGTATTGTGTTGTATTGTATTGGTATGTTGAGGTGCCTCCTTCGTGGAGTGGAACCACTGCTGCTGTGCGCCAGTGTACAGGTACATATCCTGTAGTCAGGCTAGTGTTATGTAGCACTTCTATATGTGTGTTTAGCTCCTGTCAGAGTTTATGTGGCATGCAACTGGGGATACCATCAGGTCCCATCCATGTTGTGTATTCTGCTGTCCTGAGGGTGGCTCTCACCTGGACATCTGTGATGACAGGGAGGTTACAGTCAGCTGGGATAACTATGCCTTATTTTGGGGGAGAGGGTGGGGTGACACCTGCACTGAACCTGTCTGCCACAATGGTGTCGATATCTGTGGTGTCAGTGAAATATTTGTTGTTGTGTACTACCTATGGGCATAGAGGATGGATCCTGACCAGGTTGCTAACATAACTGAAGAAGGCCTTCTGGTTGTCTGTAGTGTCCCTCTTGATTTCCCTCTCAAAGTTGCCCATGTATTTTGTATGATGGAAAATAGATCCTTACTAGTGCTGCTCAGACATGCCCTCCCTTTATGGAATTATGCTCTGTCTTCCAGTAGCTTCCATCTTCTGTAATACAATATGTCTATGGCTGGGGTCCACCATACAGGATGCTGTCCCTTTGTGGAGAGTGTCTTGGTCATATATGGGATTGCATGATCCATGCATTCTCGGAGATGTCTGTAGAAAGCAATTGTGTAGGGGTCAGCATTGTGGGTTGTATCTGCCACTGGCCCAGTGGGCTGAAAGGATACCATGTCACTGTTACAAAGTGTAAAGTTTGTATCTGTAATGTTATGCACTATAGTCGTTTGTGCTGGTGGTGGAGGTGGGATATGTATATCCAGGGCAATCAGTGTGTGGTCAGCTCACAGTAGTTGATGATGTAGGCCATACAGTACCTAGATACAAACCCCCAGAGTGAGGAGGTGCTCTTGACCTGAATCAGTGTTCTGACTGCTGGGGTTTGGTAGTATGTCGTATGGAGTCTGCCAGGTCCTGTTGCACAGTTGCTGGCTGAGCACTGATACCTGGCCATCTAGATGTGTATCCACCAATAGACAGACAGATGCTACATATGTGAGATATGTTGTATTATAACAGTCAAGTAGCATGTGTAGTATGTGTGCCAAATTCTGCTGACATATATTGCTGATACCAGGTTATTTTCTTTCTCAGGTACATGGCCCACCCGCGGAATCCCACCTACTCCACAGCTGAGGATGAGGAGATACACCAGAGCCTGGTGCGGGATTATGCAATACTCTTTTCCCGCACCAGCCAGAATCAGCAGGAGAGGGCTGCACTGTGGCAAGACCTTGTCCATCAGGTAAATGACATAGGCACGCATAATAGGACATATGAGCGGGTACGACATCACTGCAGTGATTTAATCAGACATGTCCATCAGCGTGCGTCGGATGTCCACAGGCAACAGGTCGCCACAGGTGGTGGGGTGGCTACACATCCCCCACTCACCAGACTGGAGGGACTACTCATGAGTGCAGTGGCTCCAGTCCGCCAGCAACAACAACAGCAGCAGACATGCATTATGATGGAGGCTGGAGCCACACAGCAGCAAGACAGTGAACGTGCAGGTAATATGCCATATGTATAGTTGACTGTTGTGTACACTGGTAGTTAATGCATGTGTGAGGTGTGTCCTTGGTTTGTAGCTGTCACCATAGTATTTAATGTGCAAGTGTGATATCCTCAATATTAGCAGCTGACCTGTGAAAGGCGACTGTTGTACTACTGACCTGTATCATACTCAGTAACAATGGCACAGTTGTGCCCACTGACATTAGTTTCTTCACGTCTGCAGGACCCTCTGGTATAACAGCAATGCAGCCTATCCATGCTGGTGAGTGTGTATTAACAATTCCTGTAATAGTGTTGATAGTAATAGTACTATTTGGCTCACTTAGTAGTGCTCTTTGTATGCATGTAGGTCTGTCTGTGTCTGTGTGTTGATATCACGCATACTGAGTACTGTACAATTGTGTGAAACTGTGTGCATGTGTGCATGTGTGCATGTGTGCACCTGTGCATGTGTGCATCTGTGCATGTGTGCATGTGTGCACCTGTGCATATGTGCATGTGTGCATGTGTGCATGGGTGCACCTTTACATGTGTGCACCTGTGCACCTGTGCATGTGTGCATGTGTGCATGTGTGCATGTGTGCACCTGTGCATGTGTGCATGTGTGCATGTGTGCACCCGTGCATGTGTGCATGTGTGCATGTGTGCATGGGTGCATGGGTGCACGTGTGCACGTGTGCATGTGTGCACCTGTGCATGTGTGCATGTGTGCACCTGTGCATGTGTGCATGTGTGCACCTGTGCATGTGTGCGCATGTGCATGTGTGCATGTGTGCACGTGTGCACATGTGCATGTGTGCATGTGTGCATGTGTGCATCTGTGCATGTGTGCATGTGTGCACCTGTGCATGTGTGCATGTGTGCACCTGTGCATGTGTGCATGTGTGCATGTGTGCAGTAACAGATGCCTGGTTCAGGGCTACTGAGAGCACACCAGCACTACCAGGTTTAACCCGGTTGATTTCTTTGAAACAGTCACCAAGGCCATTGCCGAGGGGAAGGTGGTTCACACAGCCTACCTGGACCTTGCAAAAGCCTTCACAACAATACCCCACTTGGGCATTCTAGAGAAGCTCACCAGCTTAAATATAAGCCCCTATGTCACTAGATGGATTGCACAGTGGCTCAAGGACAAAACCCACATGGTTAGCATTGCTGGAGCCATGCCAGACTCCAAACCAGTTACGAGTTGTGTCCCACAAGGCTCAGTCCTGGACCTCTCTTGTTTGGTATATATTTATTGGAGGTACAGGCCAACACGGATGGACTGTGGCTGACCAAATATGCAGATGACTGCAAACTGGCCACCATAATCGACTCTCCAGCCGACACAAGCATCTTCCAAAGGGGCATCATAGAAACAGACAACTTGTGCCAGAGCCATGGCCTTCAGCTGAACAGTGTTTAGAAAGGGGAATGTGCATCCTGTAGTCTGTTCACCTAGTTGCCAAAAGGGACATTGTCCTTACACACACACTAACCCCCCTCAGCCAAAAACACACACTTGCCAATTGCAGGATTCAAACCCCTATCTGACTATGTTATGACACTCGAGACGGACACATTAGCAGAGTGTGCTATTTGCATTTCTGGGAGGTTTTTCTTCTCTTGCTTTACTTATAGGGTGCTGACATCATCAGTGTTTAGAAAGGGGAATGTGCATCCTGTAGTCTGTTCTCCTAGTTGCCCAAAAGGACATCTCCCTCACACACACTAACCCCTCAGAGAGACACACACACACTTGCCATTCGCAGGATTCAAACCCCTACCTAGCTATGCTATGGCACTTGAAACTGATGCATTAGCAGAGCACACTATTCGCATCACTGGGAGGTTTCACTTCTCCTGCTATACTTATAGAGTGCTGACATCATCAGTGTTTAGAAAGGGGAATGTGCATCCTGTAGTCTGTTCTCCTAGTTGCCAAAAGGGACATTTCCCTCACACAAGCACACACACTTGCCATTCGCAGGATTCAAACCCCTCCCTAACTATGTTATGACACTTGAAACGGACGCATTAGCAGAGGGCACTATTCACATTACAGGGAGGTTTCCCTTCTCCTGCTATACTTATAGAGTGCTGACATCATCAGTGTTTAGAAAGGGGAATGTGCATCCTGTAGTGTGTTTTCCTAGTTGCCAAAAGGGACATTTCTCTCCCCCAGACTTACACACACACTAACCCCACTCGCACACACTGCGCATTTGTAGGATTCAAACCCCTACCTAACTATGTTATGACACTTAAGACAAACGCATTTGCGGAGCGTGCTATTCGCATTACTGTGAAGTTTCTTTTCTCCTGCTATACTTATAGGGTGCTGACATCATCGGTGTATAGAAAGGGAATGTGCATCCTGTAGTGTGTTTTCCTAGTTGCCAAAAGGGACATTTCTCTCCCACAGACTTACACACACACCAACACTGAGCATTTGCAGGATTCAAACCCCTACCTAACTATGTTATGACACTTGAGATGGACGCATTAGTGGAGCGCACTATTCGCATTATTGGTAAGTTTCTTTTCTCCTGCTGTACTTATAGGATGCTGACATCATCGGTGTTCAGAAAGGGGAATGTGCATCCTGTGGGGAGGCAGACACCAAGCACACTCTGGCTAAGCTGTCATTCCCTAGGGCAAACAGCCTAGTGTTGACCTCTACACCCATATGTTTAATTGTCAAATGCACATTATTTGTTGCTGATAGACTGTTTGCACATCTTTATTGCCATAGCATTCCCTGTTTGTATGAACAACTTGTGCATCTGTGGAAGGTGTTTGCATATGGGAGGGGTCCACTATATCACGTATGTCTCTGTAGTCATTTAACTGTGTGCACTGGGCAGACTGCTGTAATGTGGGTGGTTCCTGGAATAACACATAAAAATACCAGATATGTGTGTCCAACTGCTAAACTGAGATTTGGCCCAAGTGTGTGAGCATGCCCAGTTCAGCCTTCCCATGGCATGTTGTCTGACATATGTCTCATTTATCAAAGTGTGTGAGTATGCCCAGTGTGAGCATTCCATATGTTGGACTCTGCAGCCCACCACATTTGTGGATGAGTGTGAACTTCAACAAATACCACCCGTTTATGGTTGTGTGTTGTGTGTCATGTTGTGTAGTTACTGTACAACTGCTTTGTGTGTGAACACAACAGGATTATACTGTGCCTGCAGTGTTTGCATGGGATACTTTGCATACAGTTGTCAACATTCTTTCACACTGACCTAACACTGTAGTACTGTATAGTGTACTGGTAGTACTTTGACTGTGGTGGACAGTATCCTGGGCTTTAGTGCTATCACTGCTTTACATTTCGATAGTGGGCACAACAGCCTGGTTAGGGGCCAGTTGTGTACATCTGACCATGTTGCATTCTGTTCAGATATGAACTACTTAAACCAGGCTTGTCCAACATTGGTAGTGTATTCCACAACATAGGTGTACATTTGCAAACACTAGAGATGTGCCCTAGTCCATGTCTAATGCTAGTTGGAAAGTGTGTTTGTCCTTCAACACACATTGTAAGTGGAGTTTGTCATGACATATGTCATGGTTAGTATACTGTGCCTCTGTCTACCTGTGACATGACAGTGATACCCAGGATAAAGCTACCACCTCCCATCCACTCATCAAGATTCCTATTGAGGAAGATTGATAAGTGACTCTATGGGTAGCCTGTACTGGGGGTTCACTCATGGGTAGGGGTGGCTTCTGTGTTATGGATCACGCAGTACAGCTTGTCCTATGTAAGTCAGTGCTGGGGTTCAGGTCTCTCATGTGCATAGCTCACTGCCATTCAGATTGTACAAGGTGCAGCATGTTTATTGATACCAGCAACACAGGCAACACATGGCATCTGTGCAAGCTCTTTGATACTCCTGGTGAGGTACTGTTGGGGACTTTATGGTTGATGGAGGTGTCTGCTGAGGTACATCCCACAGGGGCTATTGTAGTCAATTGTACCGCTGATGAAGGATGACTGCAGAGCCACAATGACCTCCCCTTATCTAGATCTGACAACCTTCATGATTAGGTGGGTATATGGTATGTTTCTGTAAACACTACAGCACATGTTTGTCCAATGCAGGATATCTATCACCTTGTGTCCCCAGTTCTCTCATTACATGTTAACTACATAATGGGTTAACACCTATGTGGTAAGTGGTGGGCACTTACTGTATATCCACGGGGGTTGACTATACACATTTCTGCAATTAGCTTTCTGACATGGCTATGGCACCAGTTGTCTGTTTCTATGTGGCCCTTTTGTGGGATGCTTGTGTCAGCTGGTGGATCACATGTGGTGAGCAGTTTGTAGTCCTCTGCAAACATGTTCGGACACAGTCCTTCCATGTTTGCCTGTACCTATGGGACATATATACCAGACGAGAGAGATCCCAGGACAAAGCCTTGTGGGATGCCAGTTATATCTGGTTTGTAGTCTGACATGGCTGCAGCATGTCTGACCATTTCTGTTCTGTCCTTGGTCTGGTTTGCAACCCCTCTCCTGACATGTGGGTTTATATTTAAGCTGGTGAGCTTATCTATAATGAACACGTAGGGTATTGTATAGAAGCCTTTGCAAGGTCCAGCTATGCTGTGTGGACCACATTGCCCTCATCAATGACCTTAATGACTGTTTCAATTGAGTCAAACATGTTTAGGGGCAGGATCTGCACTTAAGAAAGCCACACTGGGTAGGGTCCGGTGTCAGTAGGTCCCCAATATCTTTATGTCTGTGGTACATGCTGATCCTTTCCATAGCTGTGCAGACCGAGCTTCTCAGGATTCTGGGTTAGTAGTTTTCAGTATCCATTCAGGCAACACCTTTGTTGAGAAGGACCACTGTTGTTGTACACTGCTCTTTGGGTACATATTCTGTGGTAAGGCTGACATTGAGCAGTAGTGTGGTTTGGCATTCCATTCATCTTGGAGTCCATGTTGCACTAAGCCCAGGACACCATCTCATACCATTGCTGCTGTGTGTTTTGCTTTGTAGATGTTGGCTGTTACCTCAGCATCTGCAATGTCAGGGGGCCAGCAGTCTGCTGGGATAGATATTCTGCATTCGGGGTTTGCACTGCACCTGTCAGGATGTATGTTGGCAATATGTGTGTGTGTTTGTGATATTTGTGTGATTCAGGGCATATCTGTGAATTCCCAACATGGTTGCTACCATCAGTTGTGAAAGCCTTGGGATTATCTTTAGTGTCCTGTACAATTTGTATCTTCATAGGTTCATAGGTTCATACTAGGCTATCCACCCTAGGGCATTTGTTAGCCTAGCCAGAGTGTGTGTGGCTTTTGCCACCCCTTGCTATGTGAATATTATGGCCATTTATGATTTGCTTTGCTGTGCCTCTGTCTGGACATGACACAGTGAAGACCCCCAGTGTAACTCTACAATCATCCATCCACTTGGCAAGATTCCTGTTGAAGAGTGTCAGTGAGGGGCTCTGCCTAACATGGAGTGGGATTCTGGTCCAGGGTGTGGGGAGCCTCTGGATTATGTATCTGTCCCACCAGCACATCCTATTTCATTATTTGTTGAGGTTGACATCTCTCACTCTCACAGCTCCGATGGATTTGAGTTTTCTGGGGTGGAGCATGTCCATTACTCCTGTGTTGGGCATGGCCTTCTACAACAGGCATGCAATGCCTCTGTGTAGGCAGTATGTGACTGCATTCAGCTGGGGTGTCTACAGCCAGGCAGCATATGACATATATTTGAGACCCTTTATCATCTTGGTGAGGTACCTTTGAGGTCTTTCTAACTGCTGCAGGTGTCAGGTAAGGTACATCCCATATGAGGCATTGTACTAGATTATGGGTGTGATTAGAGAACAGTATAGGGGCACAATGACCTCTGTTGACGTAGATGTGAATCCTTTCCTGATACAGTGTCAAATGTAGACAGTCTTCCTAGCCACGTTGGCAATGTGGGTGTCGCATAACAGGTTACTGTCCACTTGTGTCCCTAGGTCCCTGGTTACTCCTTCCATACATAATGGTTTACCACCTATGTGGTAATTTGTGGTACCTTGTTTGGTATTTGGTGGGACATTCATACTGTCCAGTGTCTTCAGGACGGCTGGGTGGGGTTCCTGTGTGTGAGAGTGTGGTCAGTAGCATGCTACAGACTGTACAGCAGTCTTGCCTACAGTTAGTTGCACATGGGTGGACTCCAATGCCTTGTGCATTGTCAGTTACCTGGACGTATGGGTGTCTGTGCTGACTATGGATACTCACCCTCCTTTTATGTTTTGTTCCAGGTTTTGGGGCCATGACACATGATACGTGGTATAACCTGGTAGTGCTGGTGTGCTGTCAGGAGGCTTGAAGCAGGTTTCTGTCACTGCACAGACATCGATGTTCTCCATACTGGGGATGGCATTGGGAGCATGCATATTGGGGTTTACACATCTGGCATTGGTCAGCATTTCCCTTATGTTTCTTCCCACTTATGTTTTCTAGGGTGGTGGGTCAGTCTTTTCAGCCTTGCCTACAAAAGGCTCTATGGAGGTGGCAAAGGCCTTATCCAATATTCAGATGCCCAGGGGTAACAGGTGCAGGCCATCCCAAGAACAGCTGCGTGGCTTGTCAAGCATGACATCCCAAGCAGACAGACATTGGATCCCTTTGGAATGACACCAGTAAGTGTGCCACTTACTATGACTGATCATTCCGTGTTTGTACTGTGGCATTATTCTTGGTAAGGGTAGGATGCTGCAAACGGTGAGTGTCATACCGGCCTGGGCTACATAATCAGAGAGCTCATCTATGTATCTTTTCATGTAGTCTAGGGAGGTACATCTCAGGTCATTCACACCAGCATGGACTATGACTGCATCATATTTCTACTTGCTTTGGAGTGACCTGCATACTTCTGTTATGTGGCATATTGAGGCAGCCTACAGGCAGCTTACTGTACCCTTTCCCTTGTTCAGTCTGGTGTGCGGGACAGCAGTGTGTCTAACTGTGGAGTCACCTATTACAACTGTATCAGGCATGTTGTTTCTCCTTCTGGCCTGTGACTGTTTGGCACACCAGCTTTGTGTACTATGTGTTACATGTGCTATGTTTGGAGGTTGTTTGATTGGGTGTCTGCTTTAGAGGCCTCTGTTGGTGTGCTGTGTTTGTAATTTGTGCCTCCGGGAATGTTTTTCTGTGTTTATGTGTTTGGTTTGCAGTTGTGATAGGTCTATGTGGGACTGTGTTTGTGGTGTGTGTGGTTATCTTCTCCTCCTGACTAGTTTTGGGAGTACTGAGTTGAGGGAGCTCAGCCTCCAGTTTGGATAGATGGTTGCATCTCTCACATATATTTGTATTTCTTGGGTGGAGTTGGGGGTTGTCTGTGTACTTGGGGCAGTTGTAACATTGCCTCAGGATTCACAGATTCAACTTGTTGTGGCTGGCCTTAGTGGATTGTATGTGTGGACAGATTTTATTGCCATACTACTGATCAGTGATTACTTCATTGTTTATGTTTGCTCTATCATGTAGTAATTTCCTCATTCTCTTGCATGGTTTGGTTATGGCTGGTGTCCACCATGCCAGATTCCTGCATGTATGGCATTGTGTCTTGTTTTAATTTAGGATTGCATAATCCAAGCATTCCTGGCAGTGTTCATGGAATGGCTGTATTACAGGTTCTGAGGTGTGGCCCATATTTTGCACCTGCACAGGACCTTTAATGGATTCTACATCAGTTTGGAGGAGTGCAAATATTGATTAACACATGTTTTCCACTGTGGTTTTCTGGCCAGGGACTGTGGTCAGGATTTGTATATCCAGTGTGATTACTCTATGGTCTGGTTTTACCAGTGAGCAATACACTTCTCATCTTGCCATCCAGTACCCATGTTGCTGATTATCACATCCAGTATGCTTACCCCTCTTGTGGGAGTGGTACGTTGTTCCTGGGCCTTTTGGTTTATGGATTCTATGAACTTTTGTCCTACACTGTTGGAGCTAGTATAATGCTCCCAGTCTATGTCTGGGTATTTTCAGTCACCCAATATAATGTGGTTTGGAGGACTTGATATATTCATGTATTCCAGCATAGGCCAGGTGCAGTTCCTGGTGTTGAGACAGTAGTCTGTAGCAGGCTATAAACTGGGGGGCAGTTTTAGCCACTGTTACTTGACCATGGCTAGTCCATGCTGCTTTTTGTTGTGGTACCAACATGGGGGTGTGGTTATCCTTGACAATTCTTGCTAGTCACCCTCCTTTTGTAGCTTGTTCCAAGTTTTGAGGCTGTACAGCACAGTATGAGGTGTAACCTGGTAGTGTTAGGGTGCTGTTGTGAGCCTTGGCTCAGTTTTCTGTTATAGTGCAGATATCAACATTCTTCATACTGGGTGAGTTTATACTGCATGCATCTTGCTGTTTCGACTTATCCCTTATCTTATTCTTATCCCTTCTGATACCTATGGAGATAGGTTTGTGTTTTGAGCCTTACCTATTCAGGGCACACTGTGGGTAACAACAGCCTTTGCCAGTATCCATACGGCCTTCACTGATAGGTGCACGCCAGTCCTAGCAGGTGGTGCATTATGTCATGCTCAGCATGTCATCCCAGACTGGCACACATTGGATCCCCTTTGACTAACTGCGATACTTCAGTCAATTATTGCACTTGATCATCTCATTGTCATGTTGTGGCATGATGCTTGGTGAGGGAAGGATGTTAGTCAGGGTCCTCAGGTGTGCATATAGTACATGGTGTTACATTACTTAACACATAGCATTCATGCCTCAGGTGGCGCTGCAGGGCTGCCTCTGTTGGATGCGCATATTACACTTCCCTGTACATGTTTGAGAGCAGGTTGTGTCATGTTAGGCATCCCTGTTACTATATGAGTGAGTCAGAGAGGGGTATCATTCCCAGGGTTCCTACTGAGCCAGTGTATGTGCTATGCATTGCCTCTTTGCCAAGGCCAGGGCATACTGGGCATGCCTCCTTCTGCCTACTGGGGCAGGCTCAGGTTGTTCCTCCTCTGAGTCACGCTCTGCCTGTGATGGCCTTGGCAATGGTGGGGGGCTGTTTGGCCCGGCCCTATGCTGGTCCTGCTGCAGCTGTTTTCGCAAGATCATATTATGTAGCATAGCACATACCATGACAATTTGGGTACATGTAGTTGGTGTGTACTGCAAGGCTCCACCAGATGTGTCCAGACACCGGAACCGTGACTTGAGCGTCCCAAACACACGCTCTATTACATTACGTGTTTGTGCGTGTGCCTCATTATAGTGTTCCTGTTCAGGTGTGTGTGCATTTCTGATGGGTGTCATCAGCCACGGCTCCAGTGCATAACCTGCATCCCCCACTAGGTGTCCATGCGGGATGTCCCCATTGGCAAATGTCTGGTACAGCTGCGTCAAATGCCAGATGTAGGAATCATGGTAGCTCCCAGGACAGCGAGCACACACATTCATTATTATGCCCTGGGCATCACACATGACCTGGCAGTTGATGGAGGGGAAGCCCTTGCGGTTGATGTATGCCCTACCCCGCTCACCGGCTGGTGCTTTGATGCGTATGTGCATGCAGTCTATTGCACCCACTACCTCAGGGTATTCCACTATTTGCTGGAAGAGACGCATATTGCTGGCCAATACCTCACGGGCATTGGGGAAATATACATGATCACCGACATGTGCTGACATGGCATCCAGGAACTGGTGCAGTACCCTGGAGGCTGATGCCTGTGATATCCCCATCATATCACCAGTTGGTCTCTGGAAGGTACCTGTTGCTAGTATTCTTAGGCCAACACATACCTTGGTTTCCCTGGGATGGGTTCCCCTCTGTTGGTTCTGTGTGTGAGGCGTGGCCTGCACAGCTCCACTATTTGCTGCAGTAGGTCTCTGTCCACTCTATAGCGCTCTACTATCTCCAGTTCATGTAACCCATGGTAGGTGACCCTGGGCCTGTACACTCTTCCCCGTCTCCTCACTGTGGGTTGTCTGGCACCATCTGCATTGTCACCACCCTCAACAAGTCACCTATGTCTCATTATGACAGCTATGGCAGCCCCTAACATTTCTGCTCTGAGTTCAGCTTTTTCAGTTTTCACTTCTGATAACTTAACTCCTGTCTTGCAGTGTCTCTTGAGAGAAACATCCTGCACTGCTTTTTGCAGAGTTTTAAGTGCTGGGCTGGGCTACTATTCTGCCTGTGTAATTGCCTGCATCTACTTGTTTTCACCTGCTAGCTCCAGCAGTATTCCCAGCTAACTTCCTACTAAGTATGTTGCTTCCTTTTTCCTTTCTGTTTCCTCAGGTTGAAGCCGTGTGTAAACCAGCAGAAACACACTCACAGTGGCTTACACGTGCGCACACATGCTTACACGGTTCAGAATCTGCTTTTTCAGATTAAAACACGTGCATGCCCGCGCAAACAGTGTTAAACATCTCCCAACACGCTCCCACATGCTCAGTCTGCCTTACACGTGCGCACACTGCCTTACTCGCGCTTCATGGCGTGCACACGTGTGCATACACATCCAGCAAGAAACTTTGGTGTAGGCAACAGTGTACACCTTCCATTTCTTGACTTTATCATGCTTAGTTAGTGGCACACCTCTTTCCATGATATCTGTCTGACATCTGTCATGTAACTCTAACCTCCAATGAACTGCATTTCTTTCTACCATTCCCCCCTGTGATGTCACCTATCTCCTACTCTGTTCCTCCCCCTTCTGTAACTCTTACACTACTCAGACTGTGCTCATTTGCTATGTGACAGTGGAATTCAGTATCCTTACACTCATTTGCATCAGATTGCCTACTAATGCTTAGTTACATGCCTTAGACTCAGCTTCCCCCCTTAGCAACCACTACACGGTGGCCATGTTGGTTTTGGTCTGCTGGTCTCTGCATTGACATTCCATGTATTGCATAAAACCCACATTTGTGGGTTTAAAACCTTCGTTTTTATGTTCTATACAGCGCAGCCCGTTTGCGCGGGGCAGCGCTGGGTTTAAACATCGGCAATCGCCAAAAAAAAAAAATTATATTTTTAATATATTTGCATCAGGTTACCTTGCCAATGGCCACATATTTTGCCATTGGCATGCTGCCTGACACATATGCACCCTTTATTTGGAGCTGACATGGCTCCATTGCAGTTTTTGCAGAAACGTACTCAGTTGTCAACTGAGTACATTTCTGCAGCTAAAACGGCTCTTATACGGGCTGTTCTGGGCTTCCTGGATCGCTAATCGTCCTCATTTGCATGCTATTTGGCTGCAAGTGAGGTGATTAGCTTATTCATGCCCACTCCGTGTAAGAGCCGTTTTAGCTTGTCTCTTACACGGACTTTGGGCTGTTCCTGGATCGCGAAGGCTGCATGGAGTCTTACACTACTCTTAGACTCCGTGCAAGCCTTCGTGAATCCGGCCCTGTGTCTTTTATTGCACTAAAACTGAAAGGTAACATCCTTTTATTATGTGGCCATAAAGTAAATTTAATGCTCAGCTATTTTTCTGAAGTTAACCTATAATACTCCAGTTTCCATTGTTAAAATATATACATTTAAACAGTTACAACAGTGTAAGCACAGGTCTGTAGTTTTCCAGTAGGGTAGACTGTGGTTACATTTTTAAGCTCAGTACTTTATAAAATATCTCTTTAGCATAAGTATGTACAAACCATCTTATATGACATACAGCTCTAATACATTTGTAACACAAGCATATGAATCATGTTGATATTCACAAATGACATATAATTATTTACAAAATTCCCGATAGCTGGGCTGGCAGTATCTCCTTTTGTGACAACGTTATATAAAATTAAAGATGCTGCATGTGCTACTGAGTTTATTATACCCAAGCCTCCTTGCTCGTTTTTCATATATAGAATTCCTCTCCTGACTGGGTTCAGTCTACAGCTCCATATAAAAGAAAATATAATCATCATTATTTCCCTGTAATACTTAATAGGAATCCTATAGATGTTAACTACATAAGCGATTTTTTTCAATTACCATGGTGTTCAAGTGTGTGTTTTTTCTATATGAAAATCTATATGATTTCCAAAAAATAATCATATACTTTACTTCTTTGAGTACATTATCCTCTTGTTGTCTGTACTCATTCTTTCCAAATATTACTCCTAATATATCTATACAATTTTTCTTTGAATTGAAAACTTCTTATCATACCTACAAAGCCAAATCTTTTACTTTACTCTTTATTTGCACTTAAACCAAGTTTTTTTTAATTTATACTTAATTTTTCATTTACTTCTTCCATCCATACTTTATTTTTAGCAATTAGTACAATATCAGCCACATAATTATACATTATTGGCAGTTGTACTTCCTTTATCATTTTGTATCCACCGCTACTTGTCATTTTATTAATTTCCTTCACTATTACATTCATAACTAATGAGAAAATGACATTACTACCTGGGTAGCCCTGCTTTATTCTCTATTCTGTTTTTAATTCTTCCCCAATCCAGCCATTTACATTTAGTTTGACATAGCTCCTTTCATAAACTGATTGTATTACTTGTAATATTTTTTGTTTACATTATATGCCTGCAAAATTCCCTATAATTATGTATTTTGAATATTGTCATAAGCTTTACCTATATCCCTTATTATAACTTTTGTTTCTACATTTTTATTTATGATATAATCTATTAGTTGTCTTATTATCCATAATAACTCTTGACTTCCTTTTCCTTTTCTTCTGAATACATTTTGGTCACATATTCTATCTATCTTTTTTGTAACATTTTTGTTATTATTCTCATGAACATGTTATAATCCATTTTATTCAATGTTATAGGTCTCCAATTTTTTATCTCCACTTTATTTCCTTTTTTAAATATACATTTTATAACTTCTATATGTATATATTTTTCTTTAATTCCAGTTTCTAACCATTCATTTATAACTTCTATAAAAATATTTTTTGCCACTCCTTCATTTCTTTATACATACTATATTCATGTCCGTCCAGTCCTGTTGCAGAATTCATGCTGATATCTTTTATAATTTCATTCAATTCTTTCATAGTTATTTTTGCTCTAAATACTCATTATCATCATTATTTCATTTTTATCTTTATAAATTTGTTCTCTATTTTCTTCTATTTTAACAAATAATTCCAATGCACTCTGTAATTATATTTCTTCTTGCTGTCTTATTTGCTTACATTTCTTATTCTTTAATTCTTTTATTATTTTTCCTTTTTTATCTTGCTCAAATATGGTGCTATCTCTTCTTTCTTTCTTTCCTTGTAAACAATATTTTTGTTTATATAACAAGTTGTCAATTGTAATTTGATTTATTTTATATATTTCTCTTTATTTTCCAGAAAAGGAATTATTATTCTCTAATACGTCTCTCAATATTTCTTGATTTAATATCTTGTATCTCTTTTTTCTTTTCTTTTTTCTTCCTTATACATTCTAAAACACTTTGTTATATTTCTTTTTAAAATTATGCCACCAAGCAGTCTAATTCTCATAAAATTCTCTCATATTCATATGCTTTTTACGTAATTCCATAAGTTCTTGTTCTTTGTTCTAAATCTAATTCCTTTTCATTAATTCTCTTTATTCCTATGCTAAATTGTGAGTGTGTATGTGTGAGAAAGTGTTTGTGTGTGTGTGTGTGTGTGTGTGTGTGTGTGTGTGTGTGTGTGTGTGTGTGTGTGTTTGTTATTATCTCTTTAAGACTGCAATGAAAACAGTAAGCCAACTGATTGGGTTGCCAATCATAACCTGTTTATTATATGTTCAAGATATGGATGCCAAAAAAGTCATCTTGAGAGTGACGAGAGATGAATCTTGGCATTCATCCAAAAAAAAAAACATAATTTAATGTTATGATCAGTGACATGTTCATAATTCTTTTAGCGCTTTGAGCTTTATCTGCTGCATGTACTGCTTGTTACAGGGAAAAAATGCAAAGCGTTTTTCTGGCTTACAATGCTGTAAAACACTTAGGGTTCACTGTCAGAAAGGCAGTGTAATGCAGTCAGTTATGTTTGCATTCACCTTTCATGCTTCCAAATAGCCCAGATTTTCACAGAATATCTAGGATATTGTTTCATATTTTTGGTCTATTCCTCATAAAATATGTGTTTTTCAAACAAAGTACTGAGGCTTGAATTGACTAAATAATGACATACATTTAAGTTTTACAGTTCATGTCCTTCAGAAAATAGATGCTAATGCATGCTGTTATTCTAGCAACTAAGTCAGTTTGAGAAAGTTGGAACCATGTTAGCCATACAGATAGCAGGCAGGAACAATTCTTTTATTTCTGCTGCTGTCATTTGCTGATGAGTATTTATGGATTTTATTACCTGGCACTAGATCTGACCTTATCAACATTGAGTAGTTGGTGCTTAACACGGTGTCACTCTAGCACTTAACTGATTTGTCTTTTTCCAAATATGACAGCATAATCACTGTGATCCAGGCACTATAATGTTTATATCAATTGATGAACCATATTTTGTTAAACAGAGTAGAGATATTTTGAACCTTTGGAATAATTTCTTCAGTTCCGAAAACTGCAGAATGGTCAGAGTATGAAAATATCTCATTTTGTATCAGGGATGAAGATAATGCCTATACACTAAATAATTTAAGATTACTTCTAGAAAAGACTGAGTACTAACATTAAGGAATTCATACAAGTGGTACAACATATAGACAAAACCAGCCACACTAAACTGCAGTCCTATAGGGATCAGAAGAACAGCAATGTAAAAAACTAGCTTATAAGAGATTCTACTAAAAACTCCTGATGTCCACCATGGCAATAAAACTTAATAGTAAAATCAAAACTTTAATAAAAAGAATATAATATAAAATAAGCAGTCCTCAGTCTTCCAATAAGCGCTTTTGGTAAAAAAGCCTTCCTCAGATCATATAAAAAGGACTGTTCAGCTTTTGTATTTATAAGGCATCACAGCCATTCCTCATTTAGTTTTCTGACACGCCCTTGTTGCAAACCAAAAGGAGGCCAGCTAGCAGAGAGGTATAATTTCCTTCATTGTAATTAAAGGGGCAGTGCTTCTCTTTACTATAGGATTGTATATAAGAAAACTAATAGCTATGGATGTGAATACATTATATGAATGAAGCAACATTCAAGTAAACTTGCTAATCATATTCCTTCTATTCTTAAGTGCAGGTTTTAATGGCACAATAGTATTCAAGCCTGGTGATCTGTTTTCTCTTAAATTAATTATCCAGCATGTTTCCCTTAGCTCTGTGCGATTATGAACATCACCTCCTCTTGTGGTCTGACAGACTGCCTCTATGGCCTTAAATACAAAGCAATGAGAAGGATACTGTGCTACGTGGGCTGCTAAGGCATTATTGGGATCTTTCTGTTTGATGTCCCTCAAATGTCTGAGGATACGTTCCTTAAGACGTTGATCTGTTTTGCCAACATAGAAGGCATTACATTGGCAGCAAGTTGCTAAGTATATGATGTGCGAACTAATTCTTCGGAGACCATAGAATTTCTGGATGTAAAAATTAATCTGCATCCTGATAGAGGTATCAGTACAGGAATTCATAAAAAAGAAACCTGGAGAAATCATTATCTGCATAGGGGGAGTATGCACCCGGGACATATTTTTGATAACATCTTTGAGAATCAGATCTTAAGAACCTCAAGATTATGTACTGAGAATGAAGACTTTGTAGCAGAACAGAGAAATATTGAGACACATTTAAGTAAAAGATCATATAAAAGAAAGAATCTAAGACTGAAGCATGATCCACAGGAATTAAGGAGAGGAAAGGGACGTCCCTACTTCTCTGAACCCACATCGAGTCATCATAAGAGCCTGGATCTTAAAACTCAATCACAGCAACTTAAATGTTTGTTAACATACACTGCTGACAATAAGCAAGTATGTGAAGTTATTAGGAAGTTTGGGCCGGTATTGACAACTGATGACAAAATGGGAGACATTGTAGGTGAACAGCCCATATTCCTATACAAGAATAAGAAGAATTTGAAATGTCTCATTTGCAACAAAGATGGATTTGAAAGAAATAGGCCCAATTCTAATAGAAAGGGCACTTTCAAGTGCTTAAGATACAAAGCTTGCAACTTCATTGACAGCTCCAATGTTTTTGTACATCCATACTCCAGGCAACAGTACAATTTTAATGTCTATGCTGATTGTACTAGTTCGCACATCATATACTAAAGCAACTTGCTGCCAATGTAGTGCCTTCTATGTTGGCAAAACAGATCAATGTCTTAAGGAACGTATCCTCAGACATTTGAGGGACATCAAACAGAAAGATCCCAATAATGCCTTAGCAGCCCACGTAGCACAGTATCCTTCTCATTGCTTTGTATTTAAGGCCATAGAGGCAGTCTGTCAGACCACAAGAGGAGGTGATGTTCATAATCGCACAGAGCTAAGGGAAACATGCTCGATAATTAATCTAAGAGCAAACAGATCACCAGGCCTGAATACTATTGTGCCATTAAAACCTGCACTTAAGAATAGAAGGAATATGATTAGCAAGTTTACTTGAATGTTGCTTCATTCATATAATGTATTCACATCCATAGCTATTACTTTTCTCATATACAATCCTATAGTAAAGAGAAGCACTGCCCCTTAATTACAATGAAGGAAATTATACCTCTCTGCTAGCTGGCCTCTTTTTGGTTTGCAACAAGGGCATGTCAGAGAACTAAATGAGGAATGGCTGTGATGCCTTATAAATACAAAAGCTGAACAGTCCTTTTTATACGATCTGAGAAAGGCTTATTTGCAGAAAGCGCTTATCAGAAGACTGAGGACTCCTTATTTTATGTTATATTCTTTTTATTAAAGTTTTGATTTTACTATTAAGTTTTATTGCCGTGGTGGACATCAGGAGTTTTTAGTAGTGTTTGCCTTTTCTCTTCCTCATTGGTGTCCTTCACAGTGTAAGAAAGTTTTTTACCTATAGCCTATAAGAGATTGGTGGCTGTCATAATGCTTAAGGTAAATATCTCCAAGACCCAAAGTACAGTGTTTGATTCTCACCTTCGAAGGAAAATTGGCTAGGTTTAACATGACCTGCAAGGGCAGATAACTTAGTACTTACCTATTAATATTCACATATATCAATCATACGTCTCCTCTATACATTCATAACAATTGGACTGAATGCTAATGTCTCATTGTCAGTCACTCATTCTCATCAGCCTTTTTCTTCCAGTCTTTTTACATGTGGTTAGGATATCACATCAAATGTCAACAGCTCTTTTGTTTCAGTGCCATTCTCCTACATTTTTCAACAGTCTTGTTTCACTGCCACAGGTCTTTTCTCATGAACTTTGTCCATCTTTTGGCAGGGCACCCTCATTTCCTCTTGCCTTCTTTCTGTATCTCTGAGATCTGCTTTTCCAAATTGTTATCTACTTCTGCGTATGACTGTACCATTGTGATCTGTTGTCCTTGTCCTTCTCTGTAACTAGGTCTTATTTAGCTTCAACTCTAACATTTCAGGCACATCATCTTTTTCACTTCAAGACCCCTCAGCTAGTCCGTTTTCACTTGTCATGTTTTTGTGTCATACAGAAGCACTTGTTTCCACATTGTTTTGTGCACCTTACTTTTCATCATCTTTGGCATTTTTCTGTCTCACACACACACACACACACACACACACACACACACACACACACACACACACACACACGTTTCATCCAATATACCTTACTTTTGCATGGCAGTTCCTAATCCATTGCTGAAGTTCCTGTTCAGATTTTGCTTGTAGAGACACATCATCTGCATAAAGCAGCTTTGTTGATCTGTACCTTCTGATTTGGTTGCTGGTGTAGTCCATCGCCAGCATGAACAGAAGTGAGCTTGATCTGAGCTATGATGTATACCAACTTCCACTGGGAGACCCCACATTGAGTTCAATGTCCATATGTATGAATTTGGATTTTCAACAATTTCTACCTATGCTTCTGAGACTTTGACCTATCACAGAACTGCCTAAATCAGGTTTCTTTTGACTTTGGCTTATGCTTTCACTATGTGTTGGAATGTCCAGCTGGATTCTTTCCTCATCTGCATCTATTTCTCAACTATCTCTGTCGCTATAGTCATCAAGTAACTTGTACTGCAGCCTGATCTGAATCCATCTCCCATTTTACTTTCTACTGCTTTGCATATCCATTTGGTGGTCCTCATCTCTAGCATGTTCATACAGTATGACAGTAGTATGATACCTCTGTACTGCCCACAGCTGTGACTATCCCCTTTCCTCTTGTATATTGGCAATCAAATTCTTATTCTACAGTTTTCTGGGTAATGCAACTCACTTCATACTATGATTAGTACCCTCGGGAGCCATTTCTCCCCTAAAGCATTCAATGTCTTTATCATAGCTGCTACATCCTCATCTGAGTCCTGCAACTGCTCCCTGATTTTCCAATTGCTCTTGCCATCCCAGCCCTGCTGTAGACATAAGCTGAGCTTATGAAGGCTACTCCATTTTGGCATGAAGTTAGATTTCTTTGTGTTTGTTAGTGATTCTAATGATATTCATCACTGTCTTCACAAAACGCAGTCTCACTATAATTTCCATATCATATCTAGTGTGACCTCCATCTGAGTTGTAGAGTCTGGATCTCAGGCCTAAGCACTTTGAGATGTCCTTCTACCCCATCTCCTAGTTACACAGAATACCCAGAATTCCCAGTCCCCTTCTTTACTATTTTGTCATCCATTTCTGAGCTAGGTCCATTTAGGAAACTTATATTTAGTGTAAGAGTACTTAGTTCATTTTTATCAGATTGCTTGTCAGGTACTCACTGACAATAGTGGTGTACAGACCCCCCCCCCCACCCACACACACACACACACACTATTAGCATGCATCCCTGACATTGCTTGGAGAAGGACGGGTCCTCAGCCCACTTGCCACTGGCAAAATTCCATACGCCTTTCTTGGCATCATTATTCAATCTGACAATATCACCTACTGCCAGCTACTAATTAATGTTAACACATATCTATTGAACTATTTATCTGCTTTGTTAATAAACTGAGTTAAAGATGTCAGTACCCTAATAGTGCATGGAAAAAAAGTTTTTTTTTTTTTCTTGTTTTGCATAAGTGTCCTCTATAGCAAGACTTCCTTTTGTTTACTAATGTCTAGGATTTCTGAGCTAAATTGTGAACAATCTAATAGGAAATTAAGAAATAATACTACAGGTTAAACTCAAGACACAAAGCTTTACCTTTCATCAATTCTTACTTTTCTCAAGTAAGTACATTTAAAAATAACACAAAAACAAGATGTAAAAAAAAAAAAAAACAGGAATTGAGAGAGAAAAAAAATGAGGTACACCTGTGATGCCTAATCAGGGCTAATATTTTCTTTGTACCATCAAGAAAAAAAGTAGTATTTTGTGAGAGGGAGGTCAATTATGAGAATTGTAAGATGATATTGTACTAAAATTCACATTCATCCACTAATAGCAAAAACAGAGCACACTGTCTAACTGCATTTGAAAGATGGTGCACAAATTCCACTAAATGAATTTCCACATGGCCCAAGAAAGGAATTACTGACATGTTCCCAAAGCCACTTATAGGGAAGCAGCTTGTTTGGAAAGCAGTTGAGTTAAATGCAGTGGTTGTTAATCTTTCCTCACATGCACTTTCTGAAGTACAAAAAGTATGCTTTTAAAAAACAGTTCCTATTTGTTATTCTCAGCTGCATGACATTTTTATTGACTGCTATCAACTGCTACTCTGGTTTCATCTAGTATATTTTTTCTTTCATCAAAACAAGAAATATAACATGTCTGGCATATTACATGGACTTTCAAGTAACCTAAGAATCTGATTAATAATATTTATTTTGATAGTTGGGAATCTTATTGTTTCTGTGTTACTAGTACAGTTTTTCCTCATTCTATAAAAACACAAGTGCTTTTGGTTTCTAAGCACTTATTATGCTATTTTAGACTTTGAATAAATTTTATATTAAGAAAAAGATGCTTTCCCACATACAGAATGCTGAAAGCTTAGTTTAGTCTGTCTAAAGAAGTATAAATTTCCTTTAAAGCATTTACAAAACACATGAGATTTAGAAATTAAAAGGCAGCAAGAGTTTAACACTGTTTTGAAGTCTCGAAAGGGTAAACACTAACCCTTATTAAGTTAATTTAAGTTAACTCTCAACTTTTCAAATGCAGTTTCACATTTTTGATCAAGACAACAGTTTAATGATTTGACTTCAGGATAGTTTTGTTTTTTTCCTTTGAGTTTAATACATTTTTTTTCTAATCAAGGAGTGTGATTTAGAAGGAGTAATATAATATGTGAACTCCAAGTTTAGTAGCATAGTTGCTTAATGGTTTAGATCACTGCTTCTCAGTACCAAGGCATGAAATTCAGTTCTCACCCCCAGTCACTGTCTATATTGGGTTTATATGCTTTCTCCCTGTCTGGGTGGTCTTTCTCTAGGTACTCATTGTCTCTTAGCTGTCAGAAACATGCTTGATGAATGTTTACTCCAAATTACAGCATTTTCTATTGCCCATGTAGCCTTTGCCATTGATGAAAATTGAATGATGTGGTCAAAACTGAATAAATTAAATGAGTTTTGATACTCTAGATACAATTATTCAAAGAAGGGTATTTGCAGAAAGTAACCACACTGTACAGACTGACCATATAGATAAATGTAAATGTATATGAGAAGCAAAACATATAGACAGTGCGTGAATCTACGATCTAATAGTATAGTAAAATGTGATATATAATATATATATATATGTGTGTGTGTGGGTGTATAGAAAAAAATGATATATTTGACTTATATAATAAGTCAAAAGGGCAAAAAAAATCAATTTTAGTCTTTTTTTTGTTTGTTTGCAGAGGTGTTAAGACCATCTACAACCCCCAAACTTATATATATATATATATATATATATATATATATATATATATATATATATATATATATATATATATATATATATATATATATATATATATATATATATATATATACACACACACACACACACACACACACGCACACACACACACACACACACATATATATATATATATATATATATATATATATATATATATATATATATATAGATATATATATATATATATATATGTATAACAAAATTCCACATCTGTGTTCGAATTTTAAAGTAGTGAATAAATATCTTTTGGGCAACACACTCACTAGTAAAGGTAGTTGGACAGACTATATCTTCTTAAAATACTTTTGTAACTGTTGAATCTTGTTGGTTACACAGGAATGCTAGAAGAATTTTGAAGGTGTAAGACAGGACTGCAGATTTTAAACTATCAGCAGAGAAAATATACCCCCATTATTTTAAACAAAGGTACTGTTAAGGCTGGAAATAATTTAAGCAGATGAAAAAGCATAAGATAAATTATTATAAGAAAGTAAATAGTATAGATCAGAATCAGCTATCAGAGTTTGTCAAATAGACAGACATTTGACATTTTTCTGTATTGCTTGACAGATCTTTAATGGTGTCCTGCAACCATTCCAAAGGTTTTTCTACAAGTACTTGAGTCCCATGTACTCAAAACCCACCATTCAAAGCCACGTAGTCAAGCATGTGGTAGCTCAGGTAAGCTACTGCTCAGACTCAGACTTGATTATGAGTTCAGACAAGTAGCTGTGGAGAGGGAGTGGGAGTGAGGTTTTTGTATTAGGGGGTCGGGGGGAACTTAGGATTAGGCAGTGGGAATGAAGTTTTAGGGTTAGGGAGTGGACACTGAGTTTTCACCTTAGGGAGCAATCAGGGAATTTAGGTTTAGGGAGTAGGATTGGAGTTTTAGGCTTAGACATCAGGAAGGCTGTTTTAGGATAAACGAGTGATTGGAGAATTTAGATTTAGTAAGTGGGCTTGGAGTTTCTGGTTTGTGGAGTGGGAAGGGGGATTTGAAGCTGGGTAATGATGAGGGAATTTAGATTTAGGGAAAGCAGCTAGAGTTTAAGTTTACGTAATGATGGAGGTCTTTAAGGTGAGGGTGGGGGGAGGGAGGGAAGCTTTTAGGTTTTGGTTAAAGGAGTTAGGTTTTGAATGGGGTGCATGTTTTACTTTTAGCATTTGGGTTCTACATGAGCTATTCAGTGTATAGAACTGGCTGTAGAAAGGACTATGCAGGGGTGGGAGATTGGGATAGTGGAAGTTCAAGCACTTGCCTTTTCAAGCAAGTGGCAGTGAGCAATTGTATCACTAGCTACTAGCACTGGAGTACCTGTAGCAGACCCCTTCTGTGCAGCACTGTATTATCATCAACCTCTTTAACTATGGCCTGGTTCCACCAAAGGGTTGTTCTGTGGTAAAGTAAACTCATGTCCACCTGAGGAAGGGGAACATGCATTAAGTTGTTTTAAGTGGTTTCACATTTAATCAATGACTTCAGAAACTGTTTGAGCCTACTGAGATATGCTGATAAATACATCAAACACTAAGTATATCAGATTCGGGAGACATAAATTGAAAGATGAATATTCAATGCAGTGCACAGTGATAGAAACTATTGATTCATTTAAGGATTTAGGTATATGGTTAGATCCAGTTTTGAGTTTTTCTAATCATAGCAACCAATTAGTTAATGATAGTTATAGAACTATAGGATATATTAAAATATTTATAAAATCAAGGAAATCAGAAATGATGAAGTCATTGCTTGTTAATTGCATTAGACCCAAACTTGAGTATGGAATAACAAAATGGAAACCTTATAAGAAAACAAACATGAGTAAACTGGAAATAATATAACAGAAATATACCAAGAACATCCATGGATGTGAAAATGTAAGTTATTATGAAAGACTAAAATATCTGAACTTGTACAGTGTCTCTTATAGATATTTAAGTGGAGATATTATTCAGGTATATACAGCATTTAGTGATAACTATCTCTGGGAATGTTTCAGGTTATGGAAAAATAGCAGAGAATCATCATACAACCTATGTAGAAGATTATATAGGAATGAGAAGTGTATTAAGTGGTTCTCAGAGAGAGCAGCTGATGCATAGAATAGACTAACAAATTACATTAAAGCAAGCATTACTTTATTATTATTAATAATATTATTTTTAAGAACAGCTGGGATACTTATTATGGGGACAATTGTTCTGGTATATTAGTAGGCTAGAAGGCATTAATGCCTGTGCTTGAAATATTTGTATTTATGTAGGTATATAACCTCTGAATATGACAAAACTAACAGGAAACCTGGTGCAAAGCTGGATAAACCACGACACTGCTCGAAAAGTGACAATTCTTTAATTCCAAGTAAAAACATCCACGAGTTAAACGCTTTCTTCTGCAAACATACAGACTTCCTCAGAACTGATAAACTCTGATTTTTCAAAAGTTTAAATAGCAAAAAAGGCGCCAATTAATACACAGATTTAAAGGAACATCATCCTATAAAAACAAATGTTACAATTCCATTCTTAAAATCTATCTATGTGATATACCCAACATTAAAAACATCTCTTTAAAAACAATAATCATATAATAAGAACCATTAATTAATGTCCAACATGTAAATAATGTAAATAATAATTCATAATAATTCATCAAGTGTATGACCTAATTAAATACTGTAAACATATACTATATCATATGTGGGGACTGCACCAACAACAAGGAAATGAAAATGACTACCCTAATAACAAAAAAGGTTTTATACTAATGTTGTCATTGATGCCAGGATGCCTGGTTGCATCCATAAGTATTTGCCAATTACTTTCTTTTAATGCCAATAACATCTTCCAATTCCCACCATATGGTTGGCATAATACTTGGTCAATGATAGTAAATTTAAATATATGTTGTTCCCCTTTATCACACAGGTGCCTATATAATGCATTATTCGTATCTTTCACTTGTATCTTATAATAGTGTTCATAAATGCGCTTTTTCAACTGTCTTTCTGTTTTACCTATATAAAATGCAGGGCAGGCAAAACAGGTGGCAAGATATACCACGTGCTTGGAATTGCAATTGCCTGCCCTGCACCTGACAAATGTATGATTCATATCTTGAAGCTTAATATACAATTCTTCATTAATACGTCCACATTGTCTACAATTTCCACATTTCTTAGTCCCTTTATGAGAAATCTTAATGCTTACATGATTACTAGCTTTTTCTAATAACCTTTTGATATTCGGGGCTGTCTTATACACAAAGCTTGGAAAACTCCCTAACTTCGTACCTATGTTGTCCGACACGGTTATCAAGTCCCAATGTCTTAATATTATATCTTTAATAAAACTAAAATAGGGGGTGTACATCAAAACACATACCCTCTTATTAACCCCTTTATAAGATTGTTTACCTATCTTTTCCATTAGTATATCTCCACCATCACCAAAAGATCTTCTCAACAATGGTATATATTTAATACCCCATTGTTGTTTGACATACACAACAATATCTTTCAACATTTTTTCAGGGTATCCTCTATTTCTGAACATATTATAGATAAATTCCATTTCCTTTTCCATAATTTCCTTAGTAGATGACATTCGTGCTGCTCTTATACATTGTCCCTTAACAACATTTTTAAACATATATGGTGGATGATTACTATTGTATACAATATAGTCATTAGAAAAAGTTGTTTTTCTATATATCCTGGATGCAAAACCACCGTTCACATGACTAATATAAGTATCCAGGTATGCTGAACCTTTTTCATTAGTATTGTGTGTAAATCTTAAAAATTGTGTTGTCCCATTAAGGTACTCTATAAATTCAGTAATAGCTTCTTTATTACCCTTCCATAAAATAAATAAATCATCTAAATATCTGGCATAGAATGCGATGTCCGAATAAAACCTACTTTTAAACAAATATTCGGACTCCCATTCAAACATCACCAGGTTGGCAAAAATGGGGGCACAAGACGCACCCATAGCTACCCCTTTGCACTGTCTGAAGTATTCACCTTGGAATATGATATAATTGTGGTCTAGGACTAATGCCATCATATCTACAATAAGGCAAATATGATCCCAGCTCATGTTCGAACATTTCCTCAAGCTATTACTGAAAAATTCCAGTCCAATATCTTTCGGTAAACTAGAATATAAATCTGTAACATCAATGGTAACAAAAATCAAATCTTCTTTCCACAATTCAGAAGTCAATTTGCCCAAAAAATTCCAAGAATCTTTCATTAGATGTGGTATATTCCCATATATATGTTTGGTCCATCTATCGATTGCTACCCCTAAATTGTATGTTTTTGATTTGGAACCAGAAATAATAGGTCTAAATGGGGGGGTTACTAATAGATTTATGGACTTTGGGTATGCCTATGATGTGGGCCAAAATAGGATAGTCAACCTTCAAAAATGTATATATTTCCTGGGTAATTCTATTATCTAATAGATACTCCTCTAAGGCTAAATCTATTCTTTTATGACCTATATTAATTTGATTAATAGATACTGTCTCATAATTACCAGACTCATACACTAGATTATGTATTTGTGTATTGTAGTCGAAGGTATTATAAACAACTACACCCCCCCCCTTGTCCGGTTTCATAATTCTAATTTCATTGTTATGAACTAATTGGTTCAAACATTCCCGTTCCTTTATAGTTAAGTTGTCCTGAAAATTAATATAATAACATTTTCCCTTTCAAATGTTACTATTTAACCACTAAATGTCTTTGCAAACCATTCTTTCAAAATTAGTTACCTGTGTACACGGCACTGGAATATATGAGCTTTTTTTCTTAAGTTCTTCCATTCTACAAACTTCCTCATGGTCCGCTCTATCCTCAAATTGGACTGCTAAATTTAATCTTCTACAATATAACTTAAATTCTTTTATAGTATCTACTAAATTGAATCCTACATTAGGGATGAATTTCATCCCTTTACTCAATAATTGTATAAATTCATGACCAATTTTAAAATCGGTATAATTAAATACATTAAATCCATTGTAAGTCATTAAAATACATTTATCTAAATTATCATAAGCTTCAACTGTGTATTCCTTTAAATATTGTCCATTATATAAAAATTTATACTCTGGATTTTCCATAATGGAATGAGAACTGGTATTATCTAAGATACTATTACTATTAATATTCTGATCTACCTTTTTCCTGTTTATCTTACTTTTTTGTTCCATTGGGTAAACTGCCTCTTCGGTGCTGGAAAAAATCTGCCCCCTTGAAAATTCTCATCATTTTCCACATTCCTTGATGTGCATCTGTAACTACTATCCCCGGGATTCATGAACCTTGCGCCAGGCGCCCGCATAGCGTCGGCGTTATAAAGCCAAATATGGCCACCGAGCGATTCAGGTATGAATCAATCCCACGTGCACTACCGGCGTGCGCTGGACCTGCGCCGCTCCCGGCATAGGTATGCTAATCACACTGTGTGCGGTATTGCACCATGCAAATGAAGGCAAATAGCGATCCACGAAGTTGGGCAGGCGTAGCGTAAGGGCACGGCAATGTAAACCAAAAAAAAAACGGTTTACATTTACCCAAACATGACCAAGGAGTAATGGAAGGCTGTCAACGTCAGGTATCATACAGGTGCAATATGACAATGGCGAAAGGCACCGAGAATGTCCAAAGAAAACATGCACAAACTGTAAATAATGACATAAATGTTATGTATGCAGAAACCACAGCAGAACCCCCAGATATGTGCACAGAAGGTGCAAAACAATGAAATAATATGAGAATGTCCTAAAAGAGCAGTATAATACACATCAGCTGCACAGCCACCACACACCATAGTATGTATGGAAAGCCTCAACCCCAGCGCAAGGGTTGTCAAGGAGTGGCGGCAGTGTTCGGCGCCGTAACCATGTATTAGCAGTCAATGCCATGCAAATGAGGCAGATAATAGTGAATCGCAAAACCGGCGCCGGTGTAAGGATGGAGCAACCGGCGCAGCGGTAGTACACCGAGGAGTGGCCTACACGGGATACATGTCAATCGCAGAGGGGTGTGCCACTGTAGGAGAAAGCACATTGGAGGCCAGCAAACATGGGCTGTACAATGCACATCACAGCAGCAGGATCGGCGTGTGAGGAAATAGATGCGCTGAGAGTACATAATGCCCGCATAGATGCATGTGCACGAGGATGACTACGTTCCCCAACCCAGTCATGTGACGGCCTCCCCGTCAACAACCACGGATATAGGAAGGTAATGCGGAGAATATGAGGAAATGCGGAAGCAGTGTAATTGGAGCCGTAATGAGCAATCAACACCAATCAATCAAGGAAGGGCAAACGGCGGCAGCTGACAACTCTGCATGCAGACTCCTGCAAAACGGGAAAGGGGAGGCATAGGAATGCAAAGATAGTAGGGGATGTAGTAGAAATGCAAAGAGCAAAGAACCGAAATAGCACAGCCAAGTACAGAGGTAGCATAACGGCAGCGGCAGACAAAATGCATCATATGCCATGTGCCTGCAGGATGCACTGCAGGCAATAGTAGGTGCAACGTGCAGAAACAGTAATGTAAGATGCAAAGCTAAGCCAATGCAGGCAACTGTAATGTAACACTAAAGGCAATACCGTTGCAGTTGCAACGGTAAAACACCGAAGATAATCCACAGATACGGCTGCACAGACACACCCAATGACATCACCGGGTATACAGCACAACAGTATAAAGTGTGAATGCACACAACACACAGCGCGATTTCCCAAACGCCGCACCGTAGGGTGTAAACACATGGGGAACTTTTAATATGTATATGTTGGATGCCGCCGTGGCCGTGATGCATAGGTATGTGTCAGAGACAGACGGAGTTGCGGAGGAGGGTGCCGACAACTACCGTAGGCCTCATAGGAGAAGGAGAGTGTTCAGACCAAGGGTGACCTACCAGGGGCTGCAAGACCTGGAGATAGTAGAGCGCTACAGGGTGGACAGGGACACATTACAGCAAATAGTGGAGCTGTGCCGGCCACGCCTGAGAACAAGAGACAACAGAGGGGAGCCCATCCCAGTGGACACAAAGGTATGTGTGAGCTTGCGAATACTGGCTACAGGTACCTTTCAAAGGCCAACCGGGATATAATGGGTATCTCACAGGCATCAGCATCCAGGGTACTACACCAGTTCCTGGATGCCATGTTACGACATGCCCATGAGTATATAAACTTCCCCAGATCTCAGGAGGAGTTGGCTAGCAATATGCGCCACTTCCACCGTGTGGCACAATACCCGGAGGTAATGGGTGCGATAGACTGTACGCACATAGAAATCAAGTCACCGCCCGGGAGCAGGGTAGACGCTACATAAACTGCAAGGGATACCCTCCATCAATTGCCAGGTCGCGGTGCAATGCGAGGGCATTATCATGGATGTGTGTGCTGGCAGCCCTGGAAGCTACCACGACTCCCATATCTGGCATGCCTCACAGCTGTATCAGGTATTCGCCAGGGGACATCACACAAGGTCACCTTGTGGGGGATGCTGGCTATGCACTGGAGCCGTGGATGATGACACCCATCAGAAATGCACACACACACATGCAAGAACGCCATAATGAGGCACACGCACAAACCAGAATAATCATAGAGCATGTGTTTGGGATGTTGAAATCACGGTTCCGGTGCTTGGATACATCCGGTGGAGCCTTGCAGTACTCTCCAGGCACATGTGCCCACATATTCATAGTATGTTGTATGCTACACAATATGATTCTGCGGAAACAGCTGCTGCAGGGACATAATGGTGTAGGGCCACCAAGCCCGCCACAACTGCCAAGGCAAGCACAGGCACAGGGCGTTCAGCACCATGAACACACTGTGCCAGCCCCAGTAGGTAGACGTAGGCGTACCCAATATGCCTACGCCCTGGCAAAGAGGGAAAGCATAGCACATACGTTGACAGCGTAGGCCCCATGGACTGACACCTCCTTACCTGCACACACAGTGAAATGGACGCCACACAAACATGTCCGCCCGTAATGTGTACCGTATGGGCGGACCTATGTGTGACTCCAACAAAGGCACCACCCAAACACTGCACACCCAATAGCCAGCAGAGCATGGAACGCCAACACCTCAACTGCACGCCGGTTCTACAGCAGACGGCGTGACCGGATGCTGCCACTGTCGCCGCAAGTCGACTACATATGTACTTATGTGCATACACAGATACGGAAATAGATATCAGTACACACGTAGAAATATATGTACACATACACAGATATAAAGTACAACAGGTTAATATGGAACCCAGGGATGCAAGTTTACAGATAAGTAAGACGCGAAATCTCCACATAGTAAACATAGTGAACGACAACCCGATCATCCGGGAGGGTGGGCAGAGCAGGGAATGCCAGCCATGGAAATGTCAACCTGCATCAATACATATCCACGGGTCGGGATGATCGCCAGGCCACGGTACAGTAACGGGATATGTGCGTGTCATATCCATAGGATATGAGTGCGGAGGTACACACCGCCGCCGGTGATGTGGCCAACGTAGGTACTGTGTGCAACCGTCGTTGCGAAAGCGGCAATCATACCTGTCAAGTGTACGTCATTATGAGGAACGTACCTCATTTGGGGTGTAAAACAGTTCATGTTCCTCGCAGTTCCTCAAAGTTCCACATTGAAATAGTCTGTCACACATTCATTGTTAGGAATATATTTAAATGAAATCTTGGTAAATAGAAATTAATCATAGTAATTCATTAAAGGTTCTTCTTTGTAAGTAAATCAGCATATTTTAACCATCCTATGACCTTCTTAGCTGAAGTTGTTAGTAAGCCATTGGTATGTGTTCCACAGTTTGCCCATTTGTTCCACATTATGAATGTGTGTGTTCCTCATTTTGGAAATGGAAGGTTGAGAGCTATGGCGGCAATATGTGTATGTGTGAGGTGAGGTTGTCGTGTGTTCCGCTGTGTGTGTGTAATGTGTGTGCCACTGTAAAATGTGTATGTAGGTGACATGTCACAGGCGGAGTGTAATACAGTACAGGAACCATAGGCGTATGTACAGCAGTACCCACAAAGTAGTACTGACATCTCCTCAGTGGCTAGGCGTGTGGCGACGTAAAACGATGCAAAGCGGAAATGTCCCAGAATGTACCACAGGACCATAGCCAACAGGAGATGCAAAGGACGCATGTACAAACCATGACCGTATGTATGGCGGCCATATGGTAGACTCAACACGATACATCGGCAACGTTACACAGCATCAGGCATGTACGGCGAAAATATGAATGTGCTATCCCGGCACCGATCGTGGACACTTACGGTCCCGTAAATACCGCTGTGTGTTCCACGACCGTTAAGTAAGCAAGCACCACACGAATAGGAGGCTACCGGGGTAAGGGCCCCAAGAACATCCATGGATGTGAAAATGTAAGTTATTATGAAAGACTAAAATATCTGAACTTGTACAGTGTCTCTTATAGATATTTAAGTGGAGATATTATTCAGGTATATACAGCATTTAGTGATAACTATCTCTGGGAATGTTTCAGGTTATGGAAAATAGCAGAGAATCATCATACAACCTATGTAGAAGATTATATAGGAATGAGAAGTGTATTAAGTGGTTCTCAGAGAGAGCAGCTGATGCATAGAATAGACTAACAAATTACATTAAAGCAAGCATTACTTTATTATTATTAATAATATTATTTTTAAGAACAGCTGGGATACTTATTATGGGGACAATTGTTCTGGTATATTAGTAGGCTAGAAGGCATTAATGCCTGTGCTTGAAATATTTGTATTTATGTAGGTATATAACCTCTGAATATGACAAAACTAACAGGAAACCTGGTGCAAAGCTGGATAAACCACGACACTGCTCGAAAAGTGACAATTCTTTAATTCCAAGTAAAAACATCCACGAGTTAAACGCTTTCTTCTGCAAACATACAGACTTCCTCAGAACTGATAAACTCTGATTTTTGAAAAGTTTAAATAGCAAAAAAGGCGCCAATTAATACACAGATTTAAAGGAACATCATCCTATAAAAAATGTTACAATTCCATTCTTAAAATCTATATATGTGATATAGCCAACATTAAAAACATCTCTTTAAAAACAATAATCATATAATAAGAACCATTAATTAATGTCCAACATGTAAATAATGTAAATAATAATTCATAATAATTCATCAAGTGTATGACCTAATTAAATACTGTAAACATATACTATATCATATGTGGGGACTGCACCAACAACAAGGAAATGAAAATGACTACCCTAATAACAAAAAAGGTTTTATACTAATGTTGTCATTGATACCAGGATGCCTAGTTGCATCCGTAAGTATTTGCCAATTACTTTCTTTTAATGCCAATAACATCTTCCAATTCCCACCATATGGTTGGCATAATACTTGGTCAATGATAGTAAATTTAAATATATGTTGTTCCCCTTTATCACACAGGTGCCTATATAATGCATAATTCGTATCTTTCACTTGTATGTTATAATAGTGTTCATAAATTCACTTTTTGAACTGTCTTTCTGTTTTACCTATATAAAATGCAGGACAGGCAATACAGGTGGCAAGATATACTACCTGCTTGGAGTTGCAATTGCCTGCCCTGCACCTGACAAATGTATGATTCATACCTTGAAGCTTAATATGCAATTCTTCATTAATACGTCCACATTGTCTAAAATTTCCACATTTCTTAGTCCCTTTATGAGCAATCTTAATGCTTACATGATTACTAGCTTTTTCTAATAACCTTTTGATATTCGGGGCTGTCTTATACACAAAGCTTGGAAAACTCCCTAATTTCGTACCTATGTTGTCCGACACAGTTATCAAGTCCCAATGTCTTAATATTATATCTTTAATAAAACTAAAATAGGGGGTGTACATCAAAACACATACCCTCTTATTAACCCTTTATAAGATTGTTTACCTATCTTTTCCATTAGTATATCTCCACCATCACCAAAAGATCTTCCCAACAATGGTATATATTTAATACCCCATTGTTGTTTGACATATAAAACAATATATTTCTATATTTTTTCAGGGTATCCTCTATTTCTAAACATATTATAGATAAATTCCATTTCCTTTTCCATAATTTCCTTAGTAGATGACATTCGTGCTGCTCTTATACATTGTCCCTTAACAACATTTTTAAACATATATGGTGGATGATTACTATTGTATACAATACAGTCATTAGAAAAAGTTGTTTTTCTATATATCCTGGATGCAAAACCACTGTTCACATGACTAATATAAGTATCCAGGTATGCTGAACCTTTTTCATTAGTATTATGTGTAAATCTTAAAAATTGTGTTGTCCCATTAAGGTACTCTATAAATTCAGTAATAGCTTCTTTATTACCCTTCCATAAAATAAATAAATCATCTAAATATCTGGCATAGAATGCGATGTCCGAATAAAACCTACTTTTAAACAAATATTCGGACTCCCATTCAAACATCACCAGGTTGGCAAAAATGGGGGCACAAGACGCACCCATAGCTACCCCTTTGCACTGTCTGAAGTATTCACCTTGGAATATGATATAATTGTGGTCTAGGACTAATGCCATCATATCTACAATAAGGCAAATATGATCCCAGCTCATGTTCGAACATTTCCTCAAGCTATTACTGAAAAATTCCAGTCCAATATCTTTCGGTAAACTAGAATATAAATCTGTAACATCAATGGTAACAAAAATCAAATCTTCTTTCCACAATTCAGAAGTCAATTTGCCCAAAAAATTCCAAGAATCTTTCATTAGATGTGGTATATTCCCATATATATGTTTGGTCCATCTATCGATTGCTACCCCTAAATTGTATGTTTTTGATTTGGAACCAGAAATAATAGGTCTAAATGGGGGGGTTACTAATAGATTTATGGACTTTGGGTATGCCTATGATGTGGGCCAAAATAGGATAGTCAACCTTCAAAAATGTATATATTTCCTGGGTAATTCTATTATCTAATAGATACTCCTCTAAGGCTAAATCTATTCTTTTATGACCTATATTAATTTGATTAATAGATACTGTCTCATAATTACCAGACTCATACAATAAATTATGTATTTGTGTGTTGTAGTCGAAGGTATTATAAACAACTACACCCCCCCCCCCTTGTCCGGTTTCATAATTCTAATTTCATTGTTGTGAACTAATTGGTTCAAACATTCCCGTTCCTTTATAGTTAAATTGTCCTGAAAATTAATATAATGAGATTTTCCCTTTCAAATGTTACTATTTAACCACTAAATGTCTTTGCAAACCATTCTTTCAAAATTAGTTACCTGTGTACACGGCACTGGAATATATGAGCTTTTTTTCTTAAGTTCTTCCATTCTACAAACTTCCTCATGGTCCGCTCTATCCTCAAATTGGACTGCTAAATTTAATCTTCTACAATATAACTTAAATTCTTTTATAGTATCTACTAAATTGAATCCTACATTAGGGATGAATTTCATCCCTTTACTCAATAATTGTATAAATTCATGACCAATTTTAAAATCGGTATAATTAAATACATTAAATCCATTGTAAGTCATTAAAATACATTTATCTAAATTATCATAAGCTTCAACTGTGTATTCCTTTAAATATTGTCCATTATATAAATTTATACTCTGGATTTTCCATAATGGAATGAGAACTGGTATTATCTAAGATACTATTACTATTAATATTCTGATCTACCTTTTTCCTGTTTATCTTACTTTTTTGTTCCATTGGGTAAACTGCCTCTTCGGTGCTGGAAAAAATCTGCCTTGAAAATTCTCATCATTTTCCACATTCCTTGATGTGCATCTGTAACTACTATTCCCGGGATTCATGAACCTTGCGCCAGGCGCCCGCATAGCGTCGGCGTTATAAAGCCAAATATGGCCACCGAGCGATTCAGGTATGAATCAATCCCACGTGCACTACCGGCGCTGGACCTCGCCGCCCGGCGTAGGTATGCTAATCACACTGTGTGCGGTATTGCACCATGCAAATGAAGGCAAATAGCGATCCACGAAGTTGGGCAGGCGTAACGTAAGGGCACGGCAATGTAAACCAAAAAAAAACGGTTTACATTTACCCAAACATGACCAAGGAGTAATGGAAGGCTGTCAACGTCAGGTATCATACAGGTGCAATATGCCAATGGCGAAAGGCACCGAGAATGTCCAAAGAAAACATGCACAAACTGTAAATAATGACATAAATGTTATGTATGCAGAAACCACAGCAGAACCCCCGGATATGTGCACAGAAGGTGCAAAACAATGAAATAATATGAGAATGTCCTAAAAGAGCAGTATAATACACATCAGCTGCACAGCCACCACACACCATAGTATGTATGGAAAGCCTCAACCCCAGCGCAAGGGTTGTCAAGGAGTGGCGGCAGTGTTCGGCGCCGTAACCATGTATTAGCAGTCAATGCCATGCAAATGAGGCAGATAATAGTGAATCGCAAAACCGGCGCCGGTGTAAGGATGGAGCAAACGGCGCAGCGGTAGTACACCGAGGAGTGGCCTACACGGGATACATGTCAATCGCAGAGGGGTGTGCCACTGTAGGAGGAAGCACATTGGAGGCCAGCAAACATGGGCTGTACAATGCACATCACAGCAGCAGGATCAACGTGTGAGGAAATAGATGCGCTGAGAGTACATAATGCCCGCATAGATGCATGTGCACGAGGATGACCACGTTCCCCAACCCAGTCATGTGACGGCCTCCCGTCAACAACCACGGATATAGGAAGGTAATGCGGAGAATATGAGGAAATGCGGAAGCAGTGTAATTGGAGCCGTAATGAGCAATCAACACCAATCAATCCAGGAAGGGCAAACGGCGGCAGCTGACAACTCTGCATGCAGATTCCTGCAAACGGGAAACGGAGGCATAGGAATGCAAAGATAGTAGGGGATGTAGTAGAAATGCAAAGAGCAAAGAACCGAAATAGCACAGCCAAGTACAGAGGTAGCATAACGGCGGCAGACAAAATGCATCATATGCCATGTGCCTGCAGGATGCACTGCAGGCAATAGTAGGTGCAACGTGCAGAAACAGTAATGTAAGATGCAAAGCTAAGCCAATGCAGGCAACTGTAATGTAACACTAAAGGCAATACCGTTGCAGTTGCAACGGTAAAACACCGAAGATAATCCACAGATACGGCTGCACAGACACACCCAATGACATCACCGGGTATACAGCACAACAGTATAAAGTGTGAATGCACACAACACACAGCGATTTCCCAAACGCCGCACCGTAGGGTGTAAACACAGGGAACTTTTAATATGTATATGTTGGGTGCCGCCGTGATGCATAGGTATGTGTCAGAGACAGACGGAGTTGCGGAGGAGGGTGCCGACAACTACCGTAGGCCTCATAGGAGAAGGAGAGTGTTCAGACCAAGGGTGACCTACCAGGGGCTGCAAGACCTGGAGATAGTAGAGCGCTACAGGGTGGACAGGGACACGTTACAGCAAATAGTGGAGCTGTGCCGGGCCGCCTGAGAACAAGAGACAACAGAGGGAGCCCATCCCAGTGGACACAAAGGTATGTGTGAGCTTGCGAATACTGGCTACAGGTACCTTTCAAAGGCCAACCGGGATATAATGGGTATCTCACAGGCATCAGCATCCAGGGTACTACACCAGTTCCTGGATGCCATGTTACGACATGCCCATGAGTATATAAACTTCCCCAGATCTCAGGAGGAGTTGGCTAGCAATATGCGCCACTTCCACCGTGTGGCACAATACCGGAGGTACTGGGTGCGATAGACTGTACGCACATAGAAATCAAGTCACCGCCGGGAGCAGGGTAGACGCTACATAAACCGCAAGGGATACCCTCCATCAATTGCCAGGTCGTGTGCAATGCGCAGGGCATTATCATGGATGTGTGTGCTGGCAGCCCTGGAAGCTACCACGACTCCCATATCTGGCATGCCTCACAGCTGTATCAGGTATTCGCCAGGGGACATCACACAAGGTCACCTTGTGAGGGATGCTGGCTATGCACTGGAGCCGTGGATGATGACACCCATCAGAAATGCACACACACACATGCAAGAATGCCATAATGAGGCACACGCACAAACCAGAATAATCATAGAGCGTGTGTTTGGGATGTTGAAATCACGGTTCCGGTGCTTGGATACATCCGGTGGAGCCTTGCAGTACTCTCCAGGCACATGTGCCCACATATTCATAGTATGTTGTATGCTACACAATATGATTCTGCGGAAACAGCTGCTGCAGGGACATAATGGTGTAGGGCCACCAAGCCCGCCACAACTGCCAAGGCAAGCACAGGCACAGGGCGTTCAGCGCCATGAACACACTGTGCCAGCCCCAGTAGGTAGACGTAGGCGTACCCAATATGCCTACGCCCTGGCAAAGAGGGAACGCATAGCACATACTTTGACAGCGTAGGCCCCATGGACTGACACCTCCTTACCTGCACACACAGTGAAATGGACGCCACACAAACATGTCCGCCCGTAATGTGTACCGTATGGGCGGACCTATGTGTGACTCCAACAAAGGCACCACCCAAACACTGCACACCCAATAGCCAGCAGAGCATGGAACGCCAACACCTCAACCGCACGCCGGTTCTACAGCAGACGGCGTAGCCGTATGCTGCCACTGTCGCCGCAAGTCGACTACATATGTACTTATGTGCATACACAGATACGGAAATAGATATCAGTACACACGTAGAAATATATGTACACATACACAGATATAAAGTACAACAGGTTAATATGGAACCCAGGGATGCAAGTTTACAGATAAGTAAGACGCGAAATCTCCACATAGTAAACATAGTGAACGACAACCCGATCATCCGGGAGGGTGGGCAGAGCAGGGAACGCCAGCCATGGAAATGTCAACCTGCATCAATACATATCCGCGGGTCGGGATGATCGCCAGGCCACGGTACAGTAACGGATATGTGCGTGTCATATCCATAGGATATGAGTGCGGAGGTACACACCGCCGCCGGCGATGCGGCCAACGTAGGTACTGTGTGCAACCGTCGGTGCGAAGCGGCAATCATACCTGTCAAGTGTACGTCATTATGAGGAACGTACCTCATTTGGGGTCTAAAACAGTTCATGTTCCTCGCAGTTCCTCAAAGTTCCACATTGAAATAGTCTGTCACACATTCATTGTTAGGAATGTATTTAAATGAAATCCTGGTAAATAGAAATTAATCATAGTAATTCATTAAAGGTTCTTCTTTGTAAGTAAATCAGCATATTTTAACCATCCTATGACCTTCTTAGCTGAAGTTGTTAGTAAGCCATTGGTATGTGTTCCACAGTTTGCCCATTTGTTCCACATTATGAATGTGTGTGTTCCTCATTTTGGAAATGGAAGGTTGAGAGCTATGGCGGCAATATGTGTATGTGTGAGGTGAGGTTGTCGTGTGTTCCGCTGTGTGTGTGTAATGTGTGTGCCACTGTAAAATGTGTATGTAGGTGACATGTCACAGGCGGAGTGTAATAACATGCGTAGGCATACAGTACAGGAACCATAGGCGTATGTACAGCAGTACCCACAAAGTAGTACTGACATCTCCTCAGTGGCTAGGCGCATGGCGACGTAAAACGATGCAAAGCGGAAATGTCCCAGAATGTACCACAGGACCATAGCCAACAGGAGATGCAAAGGACGCATGTACAAACCATGACCGTATGTATGGCGGCCATATGGTAGACTCAACACGATACGTCGGCAACGTTACACAGCATCAGGCATGTACGGCGAAAATACGAATGTGCTATCCGGGCACCGATCGTGGACACTTACGGTCGCGTAAATACCGCTGTGTGTTCCACGACCGTTAAGTAAGCAAGCGCCACACGAATAGGAGGCTACCGGTAGCATACAGGCCGTCCCAAGTACAGGACCACAATCACCGTAACTATCAGTGACAAAATGCCAATGGATAGTAGGCACGGACGAACATCCGCAGATATATAACCGATGTGAAGGAGGAATACGTGCAGGAAGCACACATGCAGGCGATACCGACACCACACGACATCAACAAAACAAACATTCCCAGAACAACAGACAGGTAACCTGCAGCTCCCCAAGCAGGGATGGAGCACACACACAAGCATATCTTGTATGTATAAATGCAAGACCCACACCCGTACCCGTCACCCACATCCGCAGATATACCCCATCGCACATATCAAAGGGATAACAGCCAAAACCGTAGCAAAAACATACAGGCAGTCAATGACAGCGGCATACCCGCAACAAGCCGCGTGGGTAACACTAGCAGTAGCTGATGCATCCTTGCATCCGTTGTGTACAGGAATATAACAGCTATGTTACACATCTGAATGCACAACGCCATCGACAGACGCCGCCAGGACACGGACACCCACATGTCGAACAGAATACCATACCCAACACACACAATCCACGGCTAACACCACAGCGTAATGTACCTGACACCACACATAGCGTATGCAGTCACACAAACATGATACAATACATACCATCCCCACGAAGGTAGTGCAAATAACCAACGGCCACACGAGGAATGAACCATGGCCTAGTTTCGCGGGTAACGTACGAATGGAGGAGGATCACCAGTGATATGCGCATAACTACACACCGAGGAACAGCTATTGGCGTGATGAACCCACATGCCTCAGGTGACGACGAATAAAAGGAAGACTCCCTGGATATTCAAACCGTATGTTCATACCGAACACAAAGTGAATCGAAAGCAAGGAGTTAGAGGAAAATATTGACGAATACAGAAGCAAAGGCCGGAAAGGTATGTCGAACCCACGAGATGTACTGGTGTGTAACGCATGATACGTATGACTAATCTGCACTGTATGTGAACGATGTGTGTAAGTAAAGATACCTGTCCATCAGGCAGAGAGTGGTGAAAGGTGGTTATGTAATGCTAAGCCGCGGAGCATACCAACGACTGTGGACAACGTGTGCACAGCAGTGGGACAACATGTACACAGCCGTGATAACCCAAGGTCCGCCATAGGGATTCCAAACACAGAACAATGCCACCACCCACGCTGATGCTGTCAGTGGATATCGAACAATGAAGTGCCACAGCAGGGGATAGGACATGTATGTATAGTGTCACAGCACACATGTGCATGGGCATATACCGTCGATGTCATACGGAATGTGCGCACGGCGCACGTATCCCTCGCAGTAGGGGTGACTATGTCAATTATGTGTAATGCAAAGCTGTCATGATGGATATGTTCAGAAATCATAGACAGTATCACAGGCATAGCATGCATGATGGAGGGATGGCCTAATGTTATGTACATAAACAGGATATGTATGGCCTGCACATATGGGACAGAGTAGTAGCAGAATAGGTACCCGAAATGGAGGGAACAGCAAGTAACCATGTCCAAACGTTCCGTAGCAGGTGCAATGTGTGCAACAATGATGTCCGGCAGGGCCGTGTGTAAACACATGTGCAATGTACACAGTAGTGTCACCCCCCCCCATGGTAGTGTCCACTGAACGGCAGAGGTGGATGTCAACTGTATGTCTATACAGTACTTCCGCTGTGGTGGTACCATGGGTCTGTGTCACCCTACCAGCAAGGGAGCTATCACATGACTAGTGACACAGTGTGTCCCTGTGGGATGTGCACAGGACCTATGTCCCACAGCACGGTGTGTGTCCAGTCTGTGGAGGTCACACAGACGCCCAGGCTGAGCAATGTGGCATGTGTGCACACATGCAGGAGTGCTCCTCCCACCCTGCCCACTGCAAACGCCATGTAGGAGTACTACATGCATCAGTAATGCGGAGAACATGGCCCATGGCAGAGTAGATGACACCCCTGTGTTAGTGGTATGCAGGTGAGTACAGATGTGTTTCATGACTGTCATTTGCATATGTAAACTGTCTGAGCGGGGTAGACATCACGGCATGACTATACTGAGACATGTAAAGTTGTATCCATTGTGTAAGGTACACCACATATGTGTTATTGTAACACTGCCCGCGTGTACATGTGTGTATGGCACAGGTACAAGGGCACCCAATGTATCAGCTAGACATACGGTCCAGAAATGCGTGGCCCTGCACATGTGTACCCACGCCATAGTGGAATATGGCAACCACAGCACCATGTGGGGCATGTGTGTGTACAGCAACCATGTACAATGTGATATGCATGTATAGGGACAGTATCCATGTGATACACACTGCATGACTGTCACTATGCAAAGGTGATGTGTATGCACTATGTGTGATGTAACTGATGCAATGATATCTACATGATATATCTGCCACACTGACACCTGTATGGTTGTTAGCAATATGAGTAGGATGAGCTAGAATGCTGCCAGGTATGTAGATGTGGTATATGTAGGCATGGACAATACTCTGTGACAGCATGTAGTGTATGTAAGCAAATAGTGAGCATGAGGGGCCACATGACTGATGACTGTGCAATGTCACACGTACCTGACTTGTTGTAGTTAGCATGATATGCCTGCACCACTGTGTGACCTGTACAGGAGGCACATGGCGTAACATCCTGAGACATAGGGTTCGATGTGATGCTGGATGTGTACATTGGCAATACCATAAAGTGGAATGGCGCTGAAGGGCAAAGAGCGGATAATGTCTGATTTGATACCCTCTGTACCACACCAACCACCCATGCAATGGTATGACAGGTGGCCAGCATGTGGATGTGGTGTGCTGTGGCGCACAGAAGCCCAACAAGGGTGCCAGTAAAGGCATGGAGGTCGTCAATGAGTGTGTGAAGCATGTATGTGAGGATGTGGCCCAGTGCCATACTGAATGGCCCAGTCATGGGTGTACAAATGCAGCCCCATACGTGCAATGCAGTACCACCCATGTGTAGTGTGATAGATGTGGTAGTGTGGTGGTCAGGGTACACAACGTACATGAATGGGCTAGCAGTCAATGCAGTGTGCTGCTGCAGAGACATGTAACAGCCAGGTTGGCGGGATACAACAACTACGGAGATCGGAGGTGACATTGGGACCGTGTTCTCGGACATAACGTGTGCATGGCAGTACTATGTATGTGTCCACAGGGTTAATACAATGTCCAGCCATGGATTGGAACCCTGTAGTGAGTGAGAGTGTGTATTGTTGGTAGGTACCCCATTGGCAGGCACGATGCCAGCAACATCTGTGTTGGCAATGCCTGCATGAGTGTTGTATGCTGCATTGAATGTGGATGTAGCCAAACAGCAGAGACATACCAGCACACTGCGTGAGGGCCCACACTGCAATGTATGGCAGTCATGTGTAGGTAGCTAGCTGTGGAGTATGTGATGCACCATGAGGACACACCATGACTGTCAAGTGACACACCACACACATGTGAACATAACTACCGTGCAACAGCCTGCACATGTGCCCATACAGCACGTGTGCATGGAACAGGAATACCACTGTGGCGTCTGTGAAAAGGCCAGTACCACCATGTCTCTGTGTGGAATAGCATGGTCCCTACCAGTGCGTAAATGTAGCGGAAGTGCACTGTGATATGTGTCGGCATAGTCATGTAGACTGTCCATCGTACGGGGTGCCATGCCATCAACTACCTCTGTCAGTGGATGTCGGTAGTACCGGCTGTAGAGCGTATGTACCATGCATGCTGCGATGGTCGTGAGTCTAGGGTGTGGCTAGCAGGGCTGAGAAGCATGGATGTTCAGCAAACAGAGGGGGGATGTGTGTAGGCATAGCACACAGACACATGGAGGTTTGGTGCATGCCGAGGGTAGTGTAGGTATGGTATGTGTCGTGTAATGTGTCACCCAGCTATGCGTACTGCATGGCCAAGCATGTGTGGGTACATGGGAGTCCATACTAGGGAAGTGCGTGTTGCTGTCAATACATAGCAGTAGCAACTGTCCTAGGTGCAATGTACAGTATGCCAACACGGCCAGCATGTAACCTGTGGTGTACAGTGTATTCACCGTTGCGTGTCACAATGTGCGTAGCGGTCACGAACATGGGTATCTGAACATGGATTACCTATGATGCAATGTGTCTCGGGAATATACAGTATGTGTGTAAATCACTGTGTGGTGTGGGAACCACCCACCCGTGTGTGTTGCAGTCCAGGTATGTGCCTGGGAGGTATGATCTGTGTACAATCTGGACTGGCAGGTGTGCCGTGTAGGGCATGGAGGCAGGTCCCAGGCACTGCAGATAAATGACATGCGTGCCGTACTGTGTGTGCAGTGCTTGTGTACAGCACAGTGGAGGGTGTAAGCATTGTCACACATCACTGCATGCTGTGCCTACCTGTGACAGCCCTGCTGGAGACAGACATGTGACACTGCTGCACAGGCAGCATAGCATGTGAAGATGTACATGTGGGCTGCACACCTTAGGCAGATGTCCACAGGTCATGTGTGCCACGGTAGTGTGGTTGAACACGACTATCAGACTGGACAAACACCACATGCCTGCATAAGTACAGTATGACCATAGTCAACAGTCCCAGTGACAGAGTAGGCCAATGTACAGTATCCCTGCGTGCAGACCACTGGCTACTGGACACCTGGCTAGACACACACTGGAGGGTTAATTCACCATTGAGCCATCACATGTCCCAGTCCATGTGGGCCGTACAATGTCATCACAGGGTGGTCACAATAGCAGGTGGCAAGGCAGACACGGTGTACCAGGTGATGTGTCATGTGTGCATATGTCGAGTAGCACAGCCGTTCACATGTCTGCAACATACTGGTGCACGATGTATACTGTTACATGATGTATGGAACTGCACTGTCACCCACTACAGGGCCATCTGACACAGGTGTGTTGTGACAGGTGTAACCCATGTTTGCACAGGATACACACCGCTGTTGTAGGCAGCCATGCTGGTGGCTACCACTGATATATGCAGTGGTCATACAGACATACCGCACACAGTGTTCATGCAGGAATGTCCATTGTCGTGGACGATGTGCTGCTATGTGAATGTAGGTGTGTGTTGTGAATGTTACACATCCAGATGACACCATCTGGCGCAGTCATGGTTGTCAACACCATTACACACATCCACAGCAGTCAGAACCCAGTCCTGACAATGTGTGTCAGTCACCCTCGTACTGTGTGACATATGTGCACATGGCGGAACACCTCCCACTGTCATCTAAGATGGCTACATGATGGCCGGAATGTGCTGTGGAAATGTACAATGCTGGTAGCCCAATGAAGTACCTGGAATCACACACAGTACGCTATGGCAGCCATGTAAACCATGCACAACAATGACCGCCCAACAGACACAAACAATGCATTGACACGTGGAACATGTGCACATGACAACCCCAATGAGGTATGTTGCACATATTGATGTACAATTGTCATCTATGGCCATAGCATGGATGCAGACACACATACGCCCCAGGTAGTACCATGTGATGTAGGTAGGGGACATTGCTCGTGTACATGTGACAGTAGCTGTACAGACACATGTCCTGCATAGCCGTCATGTAGGGGTAGCTGTGGCATGTGACCGCTGGACATGCCCGTACAATTGACCATGTCCCACAGGAGATGTGTTATGTGTGTACCACATGTGATGTGCTGACAACAAGCTGTGACGTGTACGGCTGCCGGTGTACCTGTGTGACATTGTCTGTGATGGGTGCAAAGGCATATAGTATCGTATTGCATGCCCACAAGCCCCACATAGGTGCATAGCCTGAACATACAATACAAGGAGTGTGTGGGATGATAGCAACCCACAGGAGGAGATGGGTATGGACGGCAGCCCACAACCACATGTGTGTGTACGGTGTTCACGTCCACGACACATGAGCATCTGAGAGGCTAGTGTTACAGCTGTACAGGGTTGCATGCATATATGTTCAGCAACATCCCTGTGTGTCCCACCACTGGCCCGTGGACCGATGGACACCAACCAAATGTGCAGATATGAGATGTGCACAGCACATCACAGATGCCTACTGTAGAACAGGCTTACCGTGTAGACATGTGCACAGTAGGTCTGCGCCAGCTGCAGTCAAACATGTTATGTGCTGAACCACACCAATAGTCCAGGCCATGCCACAGATGGATGTGCATGCATCTGTGTATGTATGGCTGTGAATGTCTCCGGCATAGCAATATAGCTGTGTCACCGTTGTGAACAACAATATGAATGGGTTGTATGTGTGAGCGGTGCGTCATACGTGTATGGTCAGATCGACGATACCATCAGTGACCCTGCTATGTGAACATCCCTGTCCCCATACATGGATACCTATGCTGTGCCCAACACCACATTCACAGAGGGAGGGATGGCGGTGTGTAGTGCAGCAGCAGACATGGGGTGGCAGCAGGCACTGGATGTACACATATGTGGTACCCACATCAGTGCAGGCAACCATCCATGTGCACGAATAGCGGTGTGTGTCCACATACAGCACTGTGTTGATCAATATCCCAGCACATAGCACCTGCCAGGGTTACAGTGTATGCATGGATGTGTGATACCTGCATGCACCAGACACACCCTCAGCAAGCAGCGTGCAGCATACCTCGCTTGAGGCCAGTGTCCACACCATGGTGATAGACATGTTGAATGTCCATATACACATAGCAATGACATATGGAATGGACAGCCACCCTGCCAATATCATCAACCCCAGGTGGATCACAACCCAGTGCCATGTATGTGGCATACCCTGCCATACCATGCAGACCTGCCCAGCAAGGCTGCATGAGCTATCACAGTCCTACATGGTGCAATGGACAAAAGGCACTCTCACTATCAACCATACACAGCAGTAATGTGGCGGTGATGCACCCTGTGGTGTTACAGGTGCTGTGTGATGCTCTGGACAATGTGTGTGTGTACATGCTATGCATGGCCTTTCCTGCTAATGTGTCATGGTTACACATTGCCCTATGTCTATCACATGTGCAACACAGGTGAGCTGTGGCAAGTTGTCCAACACCCGTACAGTGCTGTGTGGATGTACATGGCACAACACATGCATGTGCAGGTGTCCATGTGTATGTGTACAGTGCCACTGCTGACGTTCACAATGGCTACAGACGTGATGTGTACTGACATATACACAGCGTCCAGGTGAACAGTAGCACCGACGTCACATGGGGACCTATGCCAAGTGATATGGACACAGGTGCAGCCAGGTACACATGTCCACAGCAGGCTAACATCTACATGGTGCGTGTACAGTGTGATGGGGTGGCACACAGATATGATGTGACACCCACTGCTCAATGGTGTGAAGCCAACACATCGGCTGTGTCACTGCCACGATGCCTTTCACAGATTACTGTGCAGATGTCGTACTTGTCATAGCAATGTATTTCCAACAGTATGCCAGCACAGCAGTGTAAATGTGACCTGCCACCATCATTATGTCTTACAGATAATGCCACGTTCCTGGCTTCCCGCTTTCAGTCGACAGGAGGAGGAGGTGATCATCCCATACCTCCATACTAATCATGACGTCTTATTCAGTCATGTGCCACAGCAGGCACAGGAACGACAGGAGATGTGGGAGGAGATGTGCAGGAGGGTGAACAGCCTGGGCGGATACAACCGCACTTATCAGCAGATCCGCAGGCACTGCACAGACCTGATCCGGCATGCAAGACAGCGTGCCGCTGCAATCGCCAGACAACAACGTGGGACAGGTGGTGGGCCACCAACCCAGCCCCCACTCACAGCCACGGAGGAGCTCCTGGCCAGTCTGGGGACACCCACGGAACAACACGCAGAAACCCATGCGTCCATCGTGGAGGTGGGTGTCTCCCGAACTATGAGCTTGGAGCTGCATGGTAAGTCAGTGTTGCATGTTTGTATGATAAGTGACGTGGGGGTGGGTGTCATAGTACAACACATAATATAGCAATACATGCCAGGTATATGGCCACACAAGATGCATACTACAGTATGCTATGTTGTGTTAGCAGACATGTGCATAGCACATGCTAACTCACAGATGCATGATGTGACATGCACAGTGCTGACCGTGGCGATAGTAATGGATAATGTGTATACCTTTGTGTCATCCCTTTACAGGTACGTCTGGCGTGTCGCAAACACAAGGGTCTGTTGCAGGTAAGTCTGTTGCTAGTCAAAGGCATGATATGGTGTATTGATATTCCCCATGTGTCCAGGCATGACATGCACACCTGTGTGTGCCCCAGTCACGGTATACAGGTTGCACCACCCGACACACACACCACCCATGTACAGTAGATACAACCGTTAGCGTAGAGTGGCATGACACCACACGACCTATTGGTGTGTTACGTGCATTCAGCTATGCATACAATGGTGTAGGTGTTCCACAATGGCTGCATGTGTAGTATGCATCGGTATGCCTCTGCAGTATGCACACAGTACCACATAGTGAGCTGTGATCTTGCCAGAGCACAGGTGTTACCAATGTGAGCTATGCCCCTGCATCGGTGCACACGTTGTGACATGGCACATGCCATGTCCCATGCACGTGGATGTCTGGCTGCAACATTTTCACACCATGACATGACCTATGCACGACATAGCAGACATCCACACTGTCTGCATATCTGTAGGGAATGTGACACCTTACACTAGTATGGTTGTATGTCACATGGGCCACCACAGGGCCGTGTGCACGATGTCCACCACACACAATTGTCAATGACCCAGACAGACAAGGCCATGGTCGATACCTACAGGCATGTTGCCACACAGTACATCCACAGTGGGTAGTCACCGTTGCACCCTGTACACACATAGTGGGCTCATCACTGTAGTGGACCCCCTGGACATCCGATGTAGTACACCAGTGACATGGAATGCCTCTCCACAGCTACTACAGGTGCCTCCAATGTCCACCATATACGTGCTGCTGAGCAGCTGAACTGACTTACAGACATGGCAATGTAACGCGTCCAGGTCACGCATCGCACAGAAACATAACTGTGTCCTGCTACTGTGCAGTGGCACAGTGCCCGCACTCCACACTGTACAGCTATGTACACAGCTCACACCAACCGCACCTGCACAGACATCCCTGTTACCCATACATTGTATCTGTAGACTGTACACATAACACTGCACCGTGACAGCCGTTGTGATGTGGTGCATGCGGTGGGACACCATCGTCACATGTCCACATGATACCACACATGTTTGCGGTGTACATGACATAGTGTCGGCAGCCATGTGTACTGTCAACTCGCCCGTGGCCACACGGTGTATCACGGTGATGCATGCAAACTACCATGAATGTGTGTACTGCATGCCTACTAAAAGACACCTGCCTGTTGTACTGTTCCCACCAGGGCAGTGTGCATACTGCCACTATGAATGTCTGGTCTACATTCACTGGTCTGTGGTGTGTGAATGCTGCATGCCACCTGCATTATCACATGCATGATGTGTGTGTGTGTGTGTGTGTGTGTGTGTGTGTGTGTGTGTGTGTGTGTGTGTGTGTGTGTGTGTCTGTATTGTAACCGATGGTATGTCTTTGTATTGACAGGTGCTGTAGGTGAGTTCCCTCCTGCGGTCCATCTGATGCTAGTGTCCCCACAGATACTAGTGGTGATGACCATGTGCATGAGGCACAGGCAGGGTCGTCACAGGCAGACACTGTGCCATTGGAGAACATCACACTTACGTCCCCTTCATCCCTGCACACGGTTCATGCCGACACATACCCCAACACCGTTGCCCATAGATGACGGTCAGTCAGCGTCTGTTGGCACCGAGCAGGAATGTGTGGTGGCTGCAGAAGGTGTGGGTACACACGATGTTGCCAGTGTAATGACTGGTGCAGTGCCACGCAGGCATGTGGCAGGTGCTGCTCGTAGGGGAGCACCGCTAGACATACACCTGCCGTACAGGGTGCAGCAGCTGGTATAACCAGACGCATGTTCCAGACTGTAATGGCGGCGCAGGCACGTGCCGAACGGCAGAACCAGGAAGGGCAGAGGCTGCAGAGGTCTGCAATCCGTTCCTTGAATGACAACATCCAGGCATTGGCGAATGCCCAACAGCATCTTGCCGATGTTCTGGATAGGAGATTGGGTGAGATGGCTGGTATCCTCGACCGAGGCATGGCCATCCTTGAGCGTGGGCTGTCCGTGCAGGAACACCAGGTAGGGGTGAGGCATAGGGCACGTGGGCGTGGGCCAGCAACACCACCTGGTGCAGGTCAGCGTGTGCGTGCCACCTCCCATGCCCACCCACACAGTGCTGGTAGCAGCAGCAGTGCAGCTGCTACTACACCAACCACACCAGGACAGAGCAGGCCACGTGGACGTGGCCCTGGACGGCCCCGGCGTGGGCACGTTTCCAGCGGACATGTGACATCGGAGAGTGGACAGTCCGTACCTCCACCCGGTCGTGCCCGTGCGACCCCAGGCAGGCACGGGTCACGTCGCCGCAGGCGGACACAGTGAGCCGTAACACCTGCACTGTACAGTCTGGGGCTGCCAAGCATACCCCGTGTAGGCATCACAGATGACTGAACTGTGTACACACAAACCCACACACAGCAAACACGACTGTAGGGCTCCACCACACCCACATGCAATCTACACAGTCATGCCCAGTCAATGCACAGGCCCTTACACACACACATGATGTCATCCATTGGTACAGCCCATGCCTGTGGCACACATATCACCCTGTGCATATGATGAAGTCTCTGCCGCATAACTGTGAGCTACACCATCAGTGCACGGTTATGCAAACATATTCTGATGCACAGGGTGGACAAGATAGTGAGAGGTGTATGTGATACCTGTGTCCGCATAGTACGTGATGTGTATGTTGTGGTGTGTGTGTATGGCTGGTGACAGGTGTGTATGTGATGTGGGTTGTGCACTGACATCATGCAGCAGACATACCATGCAGGACAGGTGCAGCATTCATTGATCTGTGTACACAGTATGCGTGGTGGTTACATGTGTAGCACCATGTTGGTTCAGTTAACCCGTATGACAATGATGGTGTACTTGCATGTGCCTACTGGGAGCACTGTAATTAGTTCCCCACGTGTAGTCGTGGGGTACCCACAGGCATGTCTGGCAACATCAGCATAGCACAGGTACCCGCAACTGGCATGGACCCCTACATAGGTACATAGGCGCACATGTACATAACAGGGTATGTGCCCTACGACATGTGTGGACCTAGCATGACTGTGTGTGGCTGCTAACACCCCTCAGGATGGGGATGCCACATCCATCAGTCCCCAGTCCCTCGTCCAGCACTGACACACAGATGATGCCTGGCGCATAACTATATTCACACATCCACACGTCATTATTACTCCTGGACGAAGGCAGTCAGGGCCGTTCCTTCACATGGGCTGGCACTCCTCTACGTGTTGTAGGGGATCTCCGTCCGTTGACCCTGTTCCCCCAGCACGTCCCACTCATCTTTGTGGTGATGTGTCTGACAGTCGCTTCTGTGCCCGTGTTTGCCTGGAGCCTAGGAAGTGGAATATGCCCATGTCACCCAGGTCAGACATGGCCGTGTATGCCAGGCACAGATCACCACAGAGCAGATGTGCTGGGAAGGTTTACAGCCGGAGTCCCCTTGGTCGTGCAGCTTGTGACACATGTCCTAGCACCGTCATCCCCGCCTTGTGTAACGTTTGCGGTCCTTCCAAGTGCTGCAGGCGTCAGGTTAGCTACAGGCCAGATGTGCCATTGTACGCAGTCATTGCTCTGGTGTGTGATGTGTACAGGGGTACAATGAACACCCCTGATGTGGATGCGATTCCTTCCAGACCAGGAGGCCACAGTGGAATGTCTTCACACCCACATTGCCATTGTGTGTGTTGACAGAGGTTACCGACAGGTGTGGTAGCCATTTCCATGAACATGTCCACCATCTTGAATGGCTTACCACCTACATGTGACATTGGGCCGAACATGTCCTTCACACTGGGTAGGTCTGCACCTTCTCTGGCATGTAGTAGCAGGCCATGGCTCTGGCACCAGTTATCCATGTCTATGACGCCCTAGGTGGATGTCCGTGTCACATGGGGTGTTGGGTATGGTGGCGGTGTGTAGTCATCTGCATACCTTGTCTGCCACAATCCCCTATGATTGCATGCACATTGGAAGGTCGAATGCCGTATGGCAGGGGCCCAGGACTGAGCCCTGTGGGCCTCCACTGGAGACCAGATATGAGTGTGACAAGGCACCAGGAACACCAACCCTGTGTGGTGTGACCTCCAACCTTTCTGAGAAGCATCGGGTGACATATGTCCCCACATGTATGCTGGCGAGCCTTTCCATGAGTCCCATGTGGAGTGTGCTCTGAACGCTCCCACCAGGTCATGGTACTGTGTGCAAACCCGCGTATCCCCATCAATGGCCTTGGTGACCACTCCAGACAGGACGAGCAGGTTCGGGAGGCAGGATCCGCCCTTGACTATGTTGTTGTGGGTATGTTCCGGTATTGGCTGTACACCGCTGTCTGTATCCATGGGCACCTGTATGGACCTCCCCACAGCTTTGCAGACAAGGCTTGTCAAGCTGATAGGGTGTGGCTGTCTACAGTCCATAAGAGCACTACCCTGGCATAGTGGGACCACAGATGCCATATGCCATCCATCGGGGACATAGCCCATAGTAAGGCTAACATGACACAGTGGCCGCATGTGTGGGCCGAGGGCCTCAATGAGGATGGGTAGCACACAGCCAGGGACACCATCGGTGCCCATTGGTGCTGTGTCAACCGCCATAGAGATATGGGATCACTCCAGGCCATATGAGATGTTTCGGAGGCTACACTCTGGTGGGATGGATATGTCCCCTCTTGGGGGGGGGTGGATGTATGCATGGAACATGTCCGCTGGTTTGCAGACAATGTCTGTGGGTGCAGTGACCGTTGTACCATTCTGGACCATTTCCGGCCAAGTCTGTGTGCCCCCAACCATGTCCTTACCACAGTTAGGGAAGGCCCTATGGTTGTCTCATGTGCCCTCTGCAGTACCACTCCCACAAGCGGCCGTGGATGATTGTATGTGTGGCCGTATGGTGACGCCGGTATGAATGGGAGATGGTTTCCCTGGTACTGACATTGCTCTGTCATGTATTAGCTCCAACTGTTGATGTACAGCTTGTCAGTGGCTGGGGTCCACCACACCATGTGCCTACCTGTGGTGGACAAGGTCCTGATGTTATCATGTTTGCCTGTTGCAGACATGCATGTGGGTGCTCAGAGAAGGCATTCGTTAGGCGGTTGGCAGTCTGGCCTGTGTTCAACACTGGCATGGAGGACTTGTAGGGTACCACACCGGTCGTATGATGTGTGTGGTTTGTTGTGGAGAGGTCATCACTTAGGTCCCCATGCCGGTGTTGGGTGCAGGATGTGGATGACCAGTGGATCCACTATATGGTCTGGCATCACCATTGAGGGCTGTACATCCTGTGTGGGACATATCCTCACCATGTGTGATGGGCAGAACTGTCAGACATCCCCTCTAGTGTGTATGGTGCATGGCTGTTTAACAGTGGCCAGGTGTGAGAACACCTGGGACCAGTGGCGTAGTGTGTTGTGCCATGGGTAATGTTCCCAGTCTATGTATGGGTGGTTCATGTCACCCAATACGGTGCTGTTGTGAGAGCATGCACACTCACCAGTGTCCTCAGGACGTCTGTGCAGGTATCCTGTGTTTGGGAGGGTTGTCTGTAGCATGCAACAAACTGTAGGCCAGTCCTACACATGGTTAATTGCACCTAGATATTCCCCGCTGCAACGGCCATGTCTGTGGCATGGCCGGGTTGCTGTTGTGTGGCTGGACACACACGACGGTCCACATTCCGCCACCCATGCCGTCGCACCATGTGTATGCATGTCTGCCCTGTGCCGAGTGTAAGTGTCTGAGCATGCCCAGTAGGCAGCTGTGTAGATAGACACACAGCACAGTGCACACCGCGCCCGACTGCAGTTATACCCCGGGTGCATGCCTGTATCCCCTTCGCAACGGCCACGTCTGTGGCATGGCCAGGTTGCTGTTGTGTGGCTGGACACACGACGGTCCACATTCCGCCACCCATGCCGTCGCACCATGTGTATGCATGTCTGCTCTGTGCCGAGTCTAAGTGTCTGAGCATGCCCAGTAGGCAGTGATGTACTGATCAGTAGTTACTTGGTATTCCCGACTGCAGCACTAACGTGTTACTGTATGGCGACCTTGGGATGGTAACAGGCTGCGTGACTGCGCACTCTGACATAATTCCCGATCGGGCGCATTGCCTCTGCAAATGATACCACCCACGTAGGGGTATGCCTCCTGACAGCGCTCTGCTCAGTAAACTCGGTAGCGCGTTCTGTAAATGCTTCATACTGTAGTGTGTTCATGTAGATAGGCGTAGGTTCGTCTCCCGTCCCTTCCGTGTGTGTGTGTGTGTGTGTGTGTGTGTGTGTGTGTGTTTCCAGCTGCCTCTGCGAATGAACATGCTTTTAGACGCTTCGCAACACATACCTTGGCTATTGCCAACTATTGTCTTGCGGGTGATGTCACCAGCCTAGAAGTATGCCTCTGACAGCGCTCTGCTCAGTAAACTCGGTAGCGTTCTGTAAATGCTTCATACTGCAGTGAGTTCATGTAGATAGGCGTAGGTTCGTCTCCCGTCCCTTCCGTGTGTGTGTGTGTGTGTGTGTGTGTGTTTCCAGCTGCCTCTGCGAATGAACATGCTTTTAGACGCTTCGCAACACATACCTTGGCTATTGCCAACTATTGTCTTGCGGGTGATGTCACCAGCCTAGAAGTATGCCTCTGACAGCACTCTGCTCAGTAAACTCGGTAGCGCGTTCTGTAAATGCTTCATACTGTAGTGAGTTCATGTAGATAGGCGTAGGTTCGTCTCCCTTCCGTGTGTGTGTGTGTGTGTGTGTGTTTCCAGCTGCCTCTGCGAATGAACATGCTTTTAGACGCTTCGCAACACATACCTTGGCTATTGCCAACTATTGTCTTGCGGGTGATGTCACCAGCCTAGAAGTATGCCTCTGACAGCACTCTGCTCAGTAAACTCGGTAGCGCGTTCTGTAAATGCTTCATACTGTAGTGAGTTCATGTAGATAGGCGTAGGTTCGTCTCCTGTCCCTTCCGTGTGTGTGTGTGTGTGTTTCCAGCTGCCTCTGCGAATGAACATGCTTTTAGACGCTTCGCAACACATACCTTGGCTATTGCCAGCTATTGTCTTGCGGGTGATGTCAGCAGCCTACAAGTATGCCTCTGACAGCACTCTGCTCAGTAAACTCGGTAGCGTTCTGTAAATGCTTCATACTGTAGTGAGTTCATGTAGATAGGCGTAGGTTCGTCTCCCGTCCCTTCCGTGTGTGTGTGTGTGTGTGTTTCCAGCTGCCTCTGCGAATGAACATGCTTTTAGACGCTTCGCAACACATACCTTGGCTATTGCCAACTATTGTCTTGCGGGTGATGTCACCAGCCTAGAAGTATGCCTCTGACAGCACTCTGCTCAGTAAACTCGGTAGCGCGTTCTGTAAATGCTTCATGCTGTAGTGAGTTCATGTAGATAGGCGTAGGTTCGTCTCCCGTCCCTTCCGTGTGTGTGTGTGTGTGTTTCCAGCTGCCTCTGCGAATGAACATGCTTTTAGACGCTTCGCAACACATACCTTGGCTATTGCCAGCTATTGTCTTGCGGGTGATGTCAGCAGCCTACAAGTATGCCTCTGACAGCACTCTGCTCAGTAAACTCGGTAGCGTTCTGTAAATGCTTCATACTGTAGTGAGTTCATGTAGATAGGCGTAGGTTCGTCTCCCGTCCCTTCCGTGTGTGTGTGTGTGTGTGTGTTTCCAGCTGCCTCTGCGAATGAACATGCTTTTAGACGCTTCGCAACACATACCTTGGCTATTGCCAACTATTGTCTTGCGGGTGATGTCACCAGCCTAGAAGTATGCCTCTGACAGCACTCTGCTCAGTAAACTCGGTAGCGCGTTCTGTAAATGCTTCATGCTGTAGTGAGTTCATGTAGATAGGCGTAGGTTCGTCTCCCGTCCCTTCCGTGTGTGTGTGTGTGTGTTTCCAGCTGCCTCTGCGAATGAACATGCTTTTAGACGCTTCGCAACACATACCTTGGCTATTGCCAGCTATTGTCTTGCGGGTGATGTCAGCAGCCTACAAGTATGCCTCTGACAGCACTCTGCTCAGTAAACTCGGTAGCGTTCTGTAAATGCTTCATACTGTAGTGAGTTCATGTAGATAGGCGTAGGTTCGTCTCCCGTCCCTTCCGTGTGTGTGTGTGTGTGTGTGTTTCCAGCTGCCTCTGCGAATGAACATGCTTTTAGACGCTTCGCAACACATACCTTGGCTATTGCCAACTATTGTCTTGCGGGTGATGTCACCAGCCTAGAAGTATGCCTCTGACAGCGCTGTGCTCAGTAAACTCGGTAGCGCGTTCTGTAAATGCTTCATGCTGTAGTGAGTTCATGTAGATAGGCGTAGGTTCGTCTCCCGTCCCTTCCGTGTGTGTGTGTGTGTGTTTCCAGCTGCCTCTGCGAATGAACATGCTTTTAGACGCTTCGCAACACATACCTTGGCTATTGCCAGCTATTGTCTTGCGGGTGATGTCAGCAGCCTACAAGTATGCCTCTGACAGCGCTCCGCTCAGTAAACTCGGTAGCGCGTTCTGTAAATGCTTCATGCTGTAGTGAGTATCATGTAGATAGGCGTAGGTTCGTCTCCCGGCCCTTCCGTGTGTGTGTGTTTCCAGCTGCCTCTGCGGATGAACATGCTTTTAGATGCTTCAAAACACATACCTTGCCTACCAGCAGCCATTCCTGTACGGTTGTTGCCACCCACCTGTACATGTGCCTCTGCTGGTGCTGTACTCGGTGGTCCACGTAGCGCATACCATACCTGTGTTGTACGTTTGTGCGGTTGAGTATGTGGGTGTGTGGTCAATCATCATGCGTGCCACATGTGTGTGTGTGTCCAGGCTCCCAGCTGCATGGGTTCATACGGTATGGCTCTGAGTTTTACGCGGAACACCCATAACCTGACGCCATCCTTGTGTTTGTGGATGGCGGGACGCAGCTCGTGTACTGCTTGTGTGCTTGTTCTGGTCGGCGACCTCCGTAGCGTGTTCTCCACGTGCACCCTACTATGGTGTTGTGGGGTGCTGCTGTGTACATTACACTCACGGGCCTGCCGGATGTGTCCGTCTGTATCTCTTTCTTTGTATATCTATGTACCTATGTTGTGGACGTACCGCTGCTCTACCATGGACAGCTGTCTTCCCCATGTATCGCATATTGTCACGGCTGACACATATAACTGTGGTACGTTGCATATTCACACATTGTCCATGCACCGTCCGTATTCCAGAACACCTCATAGACATCTGCTGGATTACGTGGCAGACAGCTATCCTTGCTGTCCTGACACTGTACCCATAGACGACATACACCTTGTGTGTAGTTGCCTCTCTATGGTGTGTGTATGTCTAACTGTGCTGTATGCATGGCCGTGTGTGTGTCCCGCTATAGCCATGTGTGCAGCTGTCGCCACTATGGGTATCCTTGTGGACCGCTGTTACATGGGCACGTCTGAACATACCTGCAGACTGTACTACCCCTCCGACGGCAGCGGCCTTAGATCGTCCGCTGCCCTAGGCTCTGGGGCTACATGGCGCACGCCAACACAACACATGGTGCACCCATCTTGGTATACCTACGTGACACGCCTACTAGACAGGTGGCCCTACTAGAGCGGCGCCCTGGGCAGCCGCAGGATTGGCGTATGCCTACGGCCGGCTTTGGGCACATCACAAGGCAAACGTCTACATTCGGTGTTTTACGACGTCTAGATTATAACACCACAGGAGGGACTTCCTCAGCTATGCTGAAGAATGCGGATGTGGATAGATTAGTAGGTGGAGGGTTGGCCACACACCAGGGCTGACCGATGGATAACTGCTGAGGCATCTTTTGAGAGGCAGGTGGAGCAAACACCCGTAACGGGAATGTAGTGTAGATACAGATGTAGGGTTAACATACATTTGTCCACTCTGTCGGTTCTGTACCGTTGTATTACAGTGATATGCTATGCATATCTTCCATAGACATTGTTAGGTCTTCGGTTTTTGAGGATTCGACATAGTACAATATCATACTACGGAAATACGGAAAAACTGCAAAACCGTGAAAAACAAACAAACCAGCAACCTGCGGCAAGAATAGTCCCCGTAGTTCGACACAACACAAGTCTTCTTAACGTTTAAACAGTTTATTAAAACATGCAACGTTTTCGTTGCTTTCACAACTTCTTCGGAAAAAGCAAATTCTTAAACTGTTCACAATCAACAATGTGAGATTTAAGAACTCGTTAAGACTCACATTGTTGATTGTGAACGTCTTTAGAATTTGCTTTTTTCTGCAGAAGTTGTGGAAACAACGAAAACGTTGCATGTTTTAATAAACTGTTTAAATGTTAAGAAGACTTGTGTTGTGTCGAACTACGGGGACTATTCTTGCCGCAGGTTGCTGGTTTGTTTGTTTCTCATAGTACAATATCATGTAATACGTGTGTTCATAGGATGCTTTCTGAGATGTTGACATGTGTGTGTTTCGTTAGCAGTGCGTCTGTGCTTTCTATGCTGTGGCTACATGTTCATTGTTCGCATAGAAAGTGACAAATGGAAGTGCAAGGGTGGATATTTAAAGCCTGGATGCTTCCATGTTATGTGTAAGTCTCACGAGGCCTACGGGTGATAGCGCATACATGTCTATGAAGAACCTTTGGATACCATATGCGACCTGTCGTGGACGAAATGTTTAAGTTGACTGTTCCATCTACCTATGTGTGACATGGTTTGTGGCCATAGGGTGCCAGCAAGTCTTTCCTGTTCATTGGGTGTTTGCCATGGTCAATTGACATCAATCCTATTAATTCACTGAAGGATGTCTTTCATTGGTGGGAACGCCATAGTTTGACCATCGTATGTCTTTCCCAGCCGACGTTGATATTGTGCCATTGGTATGTTTACACAGGTCACCCATCTGTTCCACTGTATGGAAGCGTGTGATCCCCATTTATGTGCTGGCAGATTGAGTGCTGTGTACGCCGGTATCTGCCCAGCGGTCTGGCTTTGTATGGGGAGTGTCTACTGTAGTCCCTATCTGTATTTCCTGGGTTATGCCTTGCAACAGCTGTGGCATTCCCCCAGGTTTGCAGCTATGGGTGCCATCTTGGCCGTACGTTTGTCCATCCATGGGAACTGCCTACTGGACACTAGTATAGGGCTGTACACATTTCACAGCTGCATTCTGCATTTCCGTGGATGATCGGCATTATTAGTGCGGAGTAACGATATGCCATGGCCACGTCCCGCACACAGGGCGGGACAACGAATCATCTGCCAATCCACACCGAGACCCATTTTTGCATACCCACGATCCCATGTCTGCAACCCTCGACAGTACCCATTGCACACCCTTCATGTGTGCGGAAATGGGATGTGAACGCACGTGTATGGACGCAGCAACCTGGGGAGTCCTATTCATATGTCCTGCATTTCATGGACGGTTGTCATCACCCTTGAAGACGCTTGTGGTGCATATATCTACCTGTGCCGTAGTCACGGCTGTCACCTCTTCTGGGTCACACGATCGCAGCCTGTTGCCAACACTTAAGGAGAAATTTTGGGTCCTGCAATGGACACCGATGTGCATATGTAAAGTGTAGAACATGTTGGACTGTGTCCATTCAGCCAGTGGGTTTGACTGCCGCCGTATGTTCCCCAGTCCCGGATGTCTGTTTGCCTACCCATATTATGTAGTGCTACGGAACCCGTGTCCTTCCACAATTAACCCATATGGTGTTACTGTAGTACTGCAGGTTGGCAACTGCTTTAAGTAATCCTCAGAGGTACCATTGTGAACTATCCGCCACTGTATTGTCATTATCACACAGCCGGTACATGTAGAACCTATTTATTCATGAAAGGATGTTATTTATGTGTGGGAACGCCATAGTTTAACCATAGTATGACCTTCCTAGTTGACGTTGTTGGTGTGCCATTAATATGTGTTCCACAGGTCGCCCGTATGTTCCGCGGAGTGGAAGCGGGTGTTCCCCACATACTTGCTAGCACCTTGGCTGCTGTGTACGCCGGGATTCGCACGGCAGGATAGATGTCTATGGGGTGTGTCTACTGTTGTTTCCATCTGTATTTCCTGTGTTATGCCTTACTACGGCTGTGTGATTCCACCAGGTTTGCTATTATGGGTGCCATCTTGTCCGTGCGTTTGTCCATCCTTGGGAAATGCCTACTGGACACTGGTGTAGGGCTGTACCCATTTCACAGCTGCATGTAGCATTCTCCGGTGGATGATTGTCAGTATTGGTGGGTGGTAAGGCATGTTCTGTACCCACATCCCTCCCACGGGGCGGGACAATGGATCATCTGCCAATCATCTCCAACACCCATTTCTGCATACCCACTATCCCATGGCTGCAACCCTCGACAGTACCCATAGCAAATCCTCCATGTGTGCTGGAATGGGATGTGGACGCACATCTGTGGACTCGACAATCTGTGGATTCCTGTGCATATGTCCCGCATTTCATGGACAGTTGTCATCAACCTTGAACACGCTGGCGAGGCATATATGTAGCTGTGCCGTAGTCACGGCTGTAGTTCATCTTGGTCTTCCGCCGCACCCGGTTGGCGTTGCAAAGGACAAATTTTTGGGTCCTACAATGGACACAAATGTGCATATGTAAAATGTAGAACATGTTGGACTGTGTCCATCTGGCCAGTGGTTGTGACCGCTGCTGTATGTTCCCCAATCGCGGATGTGTGTTTGACTACACATATTATGTTGTGCTACGAAACCCATGTTCTACTACGATTAACCCAAATGGTATTGATGTAATGCTGCAGGTTGGCAACTGCTTTAAGTAATCCTCAGAAGGCCCAGTAGGACATATACGCCACTGTATTGTCAATATAAAACAGCCAGAACATGCATACCCTATTTATTCATTGAAGGATGTTCGTTATATGCGGGAACGCTAGTGTTGAAACATCGTATGACCTTCCTAGTTGAGGTTGTTAGTGTGCCATTAGTATGTGTTCCACAGGTCGCCCATTTGTTCCGCAGTATGGAAGCGAGTGATCCTCATGTTGTTGCTGGCAGATCGAGTGCTGTGTACGCCGGTATTCGCACGGCGGTCTGACTTTGTATGGGGAGTGTCTACTGTAGTCCCTATCTGTATTTCCTGTGTTATGCCTTACCGCAGCTGTGTAATTCCACCAGGTTTCCAGTTATAGGTGCCATCTTGGTCGTACACTTGTCCATCCATGGGAATTGCCTACTGGACACTGATATAGGGCTGAACACATTTCACACCTGCTTTTAGCATTACCCAGTGGATGCTTTGCATCCTTAGTGGGGACTAAGGCACGTGCTATACCCACAGCCCTCCCACGGGCGGGACAACGGATTATCTGCCAAACAACACCGAGCCCCATTTTTGCATACCCAGGATCCCATGGCTGCAACCCCCCACGGTACCCATTACACATCCTTCATGTGTGCGGGACTGGGATGTGGACGCACTTCTATGGACACGACAATCTGGGGATTTCTGTTCATATGTCCTGCATTTCATGGACAGTTATCATCAACCTTAAACACGCTGGTGGTGCATATGTCTAGCTGTGCCGTAGTCACGGCTGTCACTCTGTCTGAGTCGATCACAGCTGGTCGACGGTGCAAACGGAACAATTTTTGGAGTCCTACAATGGACACCGATGTGCATATGTAAAGTGTAGAACGTGTTGGACTGTCACCATCTGGCCAGTGGTTTTGACTGCCGCTGTATGTTCCCCAATCGCGGATGTCTGCTTGACTACCCATATTATGTATTACTTGGCCTATCTATATCCACGTGCCAGTAAGCGGAAATACAGCAAACCTTGCGTCCTGCCCATCTTCATAAAAGACATTATTGAACATATATCGGCCAAAACAGACAATGACAAAAACGATACACTCCACAGTCAAAAGATACTGAGCTCTTTCACCTACTAACATGGGGCATCGTCGGAGTACGAAATACATTACATAGTCGTCCCTTATACACTTCCTTCAGAGTCAGTTTAAAGTCAATTAATCAATAAACCTGCTCATAGTTAAGTGGACAGTGCTCCAAGTCTTGATGATAACGTGACATATACAAATCAGTGTTGCATACATTACTTAATGGAAACAATAATACGACAACAATGTGTTAATATAAATACAATATTGGTCAATACAATCAGTATATTGAAACATAGTTGATAATTGTTGTGAGTAAACCTTAGAATGTAGTGTGTTGATCAGGATATTTTATATCAATGTGTATAATTGTAGCATTACGATTCCAAAGCATGGAATCAATAAGTACAATTTAAGCATATATTTTACAATTATGAATGTAAATGAGTGGAGGACACATCCTTAACCTTCCCTGCTTCGAGTGGATCACACACGCGCACACTCGCATTTCCTAATTGTGGGTTACGCAGGCACATGCATATCCGAATTCTGTTTATACATGTTTACTGGGTCTGTGTGGTTACGTGGTGTGTGTTAGTTGTGACTATTCCGTAACATATCTCTGATCCGTTGACGGACGTGTGCAGAACGCACTTACAACTTTATACATGTAACAGTCTTTGCAGCATGGACGCATTACGCATACGCTCACATCTATATGTTCTATAGTCGTAATTCAAACGTGCCTGCATTCACGTTTGCCGGTTACTGTGACCACTACACGTTAGCTGTTCGGTGTCATTAATATGCATACCCATGGTACTTAGCTACATTTACATATCCCCCCCCCGCACTCACGCACGTCACAGGCATCCATTCTCCTGCTGGGAAAGGTGCGGTACTGCATGTTAAACATTCCTTATTCCTCTCGCTCATGGCCCAGGATGCATATGTCGTGACCGCAGGGATGTTCAGATCACAGGTGCTTATATCCCCTACGCATACAGGCCTTCGATTGTCAGGGTGTTCCTGTGGTGCTTTGGGTTTGGTCTTGTCCGCCCAGTGTACGGAACTGCCCTGACCGTGTACGAATGTTAGATGAGTCACATGGGCACGGTTTGTCCGTGTCTATGATACCATGTCACCCCCCCCAATTATTCATAACCGTGCGCTGATTGGCCGGTGTACCCGTTGTAGATCTTGTTATACTAATTGCACACGGTCTGGTCGAACGGACCTATTTCCATTACTAACCCTCGGTATGTATGACCTGTGTCGCAATATTACATGGGTTTACCATTGCGTGACGGCTTTCACTGAGCCACAGACATGTCCGTTGCTTGGTTTGGGCCGGTTCCGCTCTGCTACACACATTTAACATGGCGGAACAGGTTGAACAGCTCAGCCACAGGGACATCGGGCTCTCCGTCGCTGTTTAGTATTGAATCGCTATGTTGAGTTTGTTTCACAAAGCGAGACAGTGTCGACATTGGTAACGGACATCTCGCGCAGTACGTCCGCACCGCCGCGGGTGCCGTATGTCTGCGTTTGGGCGGACAGGCATTATGCTGTGCCATTATGTCTGGGAATATATGGTTTCTTGCCATAGATGATATGGCATACTAGCAATGACCTGCGTCTGGGTGTGGGTACTGCTGTATTACCCACGGGAAGAGTGGCCTTAGGTTAAGTGGTGCCCTAGGCAGAAGGACTCCATGTTGCCACCGCCACATCACCCGCTACCCCCCTCCTGGTCTACCTACACCAAATAAAGTCTGGAAAGGTGCCCCGAGTAGAGCAACGCCCTAGACGGCTGCCTACTTGGCCTATGCCTAAGGCCGGCTATGTGTGTGGTCCCTCGGCATCGGACTCGGGAACGCCACGCCTGCCGTGGGTATGTCCAGCATTACCCACATCCGGCCGTGGTTTATTGCTATGATGTTCCATGTGTACAGTGGTGCCGGTTACCATACATATGCCTTTCTCAAAAGCCGATTTCACACTTCTGAACACTACTGTGGTCTCCTTTAAGGCCCCTGAGCCAGTGGTGAACATTACTCAAACCGCTGAATCACGTACATATGCCTTCCACCAGCACCTACAGGACTGCATGGATCAGGCAATCCCATACAAAACTGTGACTCTTTGTACCAAAGACAAGCATCCAGTCTGGTGGACCCCAGCCATGAACAAGCTCTACAACGACAGGAGGTAGCTACTACAAGTTAAAGCGGAATACTTGTAAGGTAACACACCCTTGCTCATTATATGTGAAGAACTACAAGCTGTCATGAAATCATCCAGGGGAATTCAACAGAGAAATTAACAAGGACTCAACAGACAATCATAAGGCCTTCTTTAGCTATGTTGGACACCTGGGAGGACACTCCCAGATATGCTCAGACTGGGTTCAGAATGATGTGAAGATGACTGAACCTACACACATTGCCAACATACTGGCTGACAGGTTCAGTGCTAACATTTCTCCCCACATGGAGAGATATCTATACCAGAGAATTGTAGATCCTGGAACATCTGTAACGCACAGGTGGGAAATGCTGTCTCCAAGGCAGTAAACACAGCATCCATGGGACCAGATGGTGTCCCAGCTGTGTACTCCATGAACTCTATGGGGAATTAAACCCACACTTAGGACAGCTGTTTAATCTTAGCCTCACCTCAGGATACGGACCCAAGTAGTAGCACAAGGCGACTGTAGTCACACTTCACAAGGATGGTGCCTCCACTGACCCTGGTTATTACCATCCCATTAGCTTGACAAGCCTTATCTGCAAAGCCATGGAGAAGGATCATAATGGAACTCATAGATAAAGACATAGGGGACTTGCATACTTTGGATCCAACCCAGTTTGGCTTGGTCAAAGTCAGATCATGCCTTTTACACGTGTTTGACTTTGTAGGATCAGTCACCAAGGCCATTGATGAGGGTAAAGCAGTCCATACAGCCTACCTCAACCTGGCAAAGGCCTTCGACACAATACCCCCCTCGGGTATCATTGATAAACCCATCATCTTGAACGTAAATCCATACATCGCCATATGGGTTGCAAACTGGCTAAGTCACAGAACCCACACGGTCATAGTTGCTGGCGCCATGTCATACTCACAGCCAGTCACAGGTGGTGTCCCATGGGGCTCAGTCCTGGGTCCACTATTTTTCAGCATCTACATTTCCAAAGTACAAGCAAACACAGGGGGGTTATGGCTGACAATGTTTGCAGATGACTGCAAACTGGGTGCCATAGTCGGACACACATCTGACACAGATATCCTTCAGGAGGGCCTCACAGATGTGGATAAGTGGTGCCAGAGACATGGCCTACAGCTAAATGCCAGGAAATGCATAGTCATACCCTTCGGGAAGAACAAGGTTACCCCTAGCTACCATATAGGTGGCAATCCACTGAGCACAGAGGGAGTTACCAGGGATCTGGGGACCCGGGTTGTTGTTAACCGTTCGTTCGACACACACGTTGCTAACGTAGTTAGGTAGACCTTCAACATTGCCCACATCATCATGAAGGGATTCACATCTAGATCAGGGAGGTCATTGTCCCCTTGTACTCATCACTCATTAGACCTATGATTGGGTACAATGCCCCGTTCAGAATGTATCTGACCCGACACCTGCAGCAGCTGGACAGGCCCCAACAGTTCATCGACAAACAGATGCAGGGTCTCAGGAATATGTGTTATGCTGACCGACTGAAAGAATTCCAGCTGTATACAGTCGCATACCACTTGCCCAGAGGTGACCTGTGCCTGGCATACAAGGCCATGTCGAACCCAGATCTGATGACTATGCTTCACCTAAAGAATTTAGATCCCTCAGAACCACAAGGGCAGGTGACGTACACCTTCACACTGTCATTAATAGAACGTGCTGGTGGGACAGATTCATCACCCAGACACTCACTATGCTGTGGAACAACATCCCAGTACATGTGAGGCCAAGCACCTCGCTGGCCTTGTGTTAGTATTTTGACAAGGATGTCTGAATTGATTTATTTAACTAACCTTCTAAATGAATATTTACTTTACCACATTGTGAATCTTTACATTTCGTTGGTCTATTTTACATTAGTCATAATCATACGGTTTATCTCTATATATTATGGTTCATTTATATTACTAGGTGTCTGTAGTTCTTTTAATATATTGGCACAATCCGTAGAACATATATATGTAGCTTAAACAGTCAGACATTTGGAAAACATTATGTTGGTTCTTCTTTCATATATATACATATATTTCTATTTTTCTATGAAGAATGTACCTTCAAGCAATGTCTGATGTACTCACTGTGTGGAATCTGTAACCCAAGTAAAGTTTGTTTGCTTGTTTGCCTTTAAGGCATTTAATTAATACTTAGCACATCTAATTTAATGACCAATTAAGGGTTTTAAATGTAGTAGGTTGGACTGCATTGTATGTATTCTGAATAAGTCTGCTTATGAAGCAGACGAAAAGAGCTTCAATAAACTATGGTGACTGCATTTAATTCCTGGTGGGCTCTGAGTGGTCGCTGACGGTGTCTACAGTACCTCGTCTTTGCTTTGGACTTCTTCAGCTGGTTGTCTGTGTTTTTTGTATGGGGAATGTCAAGTGTAGTCCCTATGTGTATTACCTGTGTAATGCCTTACTGCGGCAGTGTAATTCCACCCGGTTTGCAGTTATGGGTGCCATCTTGGTCATACGCTTGTCCATCCATGTGAATTGCCTACTGGACACTGGTATAGGGCTGTACACATTTCACACCAGCATTTAGCATTCTACGGTGGATGCTTTGCATTAGTAGTGGTGAGTAAGGCAGGTACTATGCACACATCCCTCCCACGGGGCAGGACAACGGATTATCTGCCAGACAACACAAAGCCCCATTTCTGCATACCCAAGATCCCATGGCTGCAACCCTCGACAGTACCCATTACACATCCTTCATGCGTGCGGGACTGGGATGTGGACGCACATGTATGGACACGCCGATCTGGGTATTTCTGTTCATATGTCCTGCGTTTCATGAACACTTGTCATCAACCTTAAACACGCTGGTGGTGCATATGTCTAACTGTGCCGTAGCCACGGCTATAGCATCGTCTGTTGTTCGGAAATGTCTGGAGTGAGTTATGTGAAAAGGTATTTTAGGGTCCTTCAATGGACACCAATGTGCATATGTAAAGTTAGATGTTGCTGGACTGTGTCCAACTGGCCAGTGCTTTTGACTGCTGCTGTATGTTCCCCAATCGCGGATGTCTGTTTGACTACCCATTCTTCGTGGTGCTACGTAACCAGGTGATTTACAGCTGTGAACAGATGGTGTACATCCAAAGATGCAGGTTAGCAACTGCTTCAAATAAAACTCAGACGTCCCAATAGGACATATCCGTCACTGTAATTTCAACATAACACCACCAGAACATGTAGATCCCCTATGTCTTCATTGAAGCATGTTTTCTTCATAGGTGGGAACGCCATAGTTTACATATCCCAGTTGACGTTGTTGGTGTGCCATTACTTTGTGTTGCACAGGTCGCCCATCTGTTCCACAGTATGGTAGCGAGTGCTCCCCCATTGTGTTGCTGGCAGATTGAGTGCTGTGTACGCCGGTGTTTGCATGGCGGTCCAACTTTGTATGGGGAATGTCAACCGTAGTCCCTATGTATATTTGCTGTGTTATGCCTTACCGCTGCTGTGTAGTTCCACCGGGTTTACAGTTGTGGGTGCCATCTTGGTCGTACGCTTGTCCATCCATGAGAATTGCCTACTGGACACTAGTATAGGCCTGTACACATTTCACACCTGCATTTAGCATTCTCCGGTAGATGGTTTGCATTATTAGCGGAGAGTAAGGCAGGTGCTACGCACACATCCCTCCCACGGGGCGGGACAAAGGATTGCCTGCGAAACAACACCGAGGCCAGATTCTACATACCCAGACTCCCTTGACTGCAACAGTCGACAGTACCCATTACACATCCTTCATGTGTGCGGACTGTGATGTAGACGCAGTGGTATGGAGCCCGTACCCTGGGTATTTCTGTGCATATGTGCTGCATTTCATGGACAGCTATCATCAACATTGAACACGCTTGCGGTGCATATGTGTACCTGTGACGTGGTGACGACAATGAGTTCACGTGGGTAATGCAGGAAGCTAGCAGGCATTCAATGAATGGAATTTTGGGTCCTACAATGGACACCAATGTGCATATGTCAGGTTAGATGTTGCTGGACTGTGTCCACCTGGCCAGTGCTTTTCACTGCTGGTGTATGTTCCCCAATCGCGGATGTCTGTTTGACTACCCATTCTACATGGTGCTACGTAACCAGGTGATTTAGTACTGTGAACAAATGTCATACATCCAAAGATGCTGGTTAGCAACTGCTTCATATAAACCTCAGACATCCCAATGGGACATATCCGTCACTGTATTTTCAACATAACACCACCGAACATGTTGATCACCTATGTATTCATTTAACCATGTTGTCTTCATAGGTGGGAATTCCATAGTTTACATATCCTACTTGACGCTGTGGGTGTGCCATTAGTATGTGTTCCACAGGTCGCACATCTGTTCCGCTGTATGGTAGCGGGTGCTCCTCATTCTGTTGCTGGCAGATTGAGTGCTGTGTACGCCGGTGTTGGCACGGCGGTCCGACTTTGTATGTGGAATGTCAACTGTAGTCCCTATGTGTATTTCCTGTGTTATGCCTTACCGCTGCTGTGTAATTTCCCCGGGTTTGCAGTTGTGGGTGCCATCTTGGCCATACGGTTGTCCATCCATGACAATTGCCTACTGGACACTAGTATAGGGCTGTACACATTTCACACCTGCATTTAGCATTCTCCGTGGATGGTTTGCATTATTAGCGGAGAGTAAGGCAGGTGCTACGCACACATCCCTCCCACGGGGCGGGACAAAGGATTGCCTGCGAAACAACACCGAGCCCAGAGTCTACATACCCAGAATCCCTTGACTGCAACAATCGACAGTACCCATTACACATCCTTCATGTGTGCGGGACTGTGATGTGGACGCAGTTCTATGGACCGGTACCCTGGGTATTTCTGTGCATCTGTGCTGCATTTCATGGACAGCTATCATCAACATTAAACACGCTTGCGGTGCATATGTGTACCTGTGACGACAATGAGTTCACGTAGGTGTTGAAATAAGGCATCATTCTTGTCTTTAGACAATTTTTGGGTCCTACAATGGACACCACTGTGCATATGTAAAGTGTAGAGCTTGTCGGACTGTGTCCTTGTGAGCAGTGGGTTTCACTGATGCTGTGTGTTCAACAATCGCGGATGTCTGCTTGACTACCCATACTGTGTAGTGGTACAGGAACCATGTTTTCCGACACCAGAACCCAATGGTGTACATCCAATGTTGCAGGTTAACAACCACTTTAATACCCAGAGGTCACGATTGGGAGGTATTGCCACTTTATTATCGGAACAACACCTCCAGACTGTGTAAATCACGGGAACTTTAGGCCAGTCTTACGCGCCATTTGCAATTGTAATTAGCAGACACGTGTCAATACATGTATGATAAGACATATTGTCATGCAGAAGTTAATCTATGTTATTTGGACATTGGCTTCTGCTATTGGCATCCGTTGCTGTGAGTGTTGCCAGTTACCATACACATTGCTTGCTCAGAGGCAGACTACACAATTCTGCACACTACTGTGGTCTCCTTTAAGGACCCTGAGCCAGTGGTCGACAGTACTGCAGCCACTGCATCAATCACATTTGCCATCTACCAGTACCTACAGGACTGCATGAACCAGGCATTCACTTACCCAACTGTGGTTCATTGTACCAATGCCAAGCATCCAGTGTGGTGTACCCCAGCCATACACAGGATGTACAACACGAGGAGGTGGCTACTACAAGGTGGAGCAGACACCTTGTGAGGTATGACACCCTTGGTCATCATATGTGTAGAGTTACACACTGTCATGCCATGGTCCAGGGCACATTCCACAGATATACCTACATGGACCTGGCTGACAATCATACCACCTTCAGTTGCTATGCTCAACACCTGGGAGGTCACTCCCACATATGCTCTGACTGGGTTCACAAAGAGGTGGAGTTTACTCAACATACACACATTGCCAACATACAGGCTGACAAGTCCAGTGAGGACATCTCCACACCCTCCCCCACACATGAGGAGATGTCTGTACCAGCGGTTTGTGGTCACCAAATGTTCTGTGACACACAGGTGGGACATGCTCTCTCCAGGGTAGTGGACATAGCATCCATGAGACCAGCTGGTGACCCCACTGTGTACTCCACTATCTCATTGAGGAATTAGACCCACAGTTAGGACAGCTATTTCTTTGTAGCCTCACCTCAGGTAAGGTACCCAGGTTGTGTCGCATGGCAACGGTAGTCCCACGTCACAGGGCCAATGCCTCCACTGAGCCTGGTTATTACTGTCCCATTACCATGAGGAGACCTATCTGCAAAGACATGGGGAGGGATCATACTGCGGCTCGTACATGAATGCATAGGGGACATACATACTTTGCATCCAACACGGTTTGTCTTGTTCAGGGGCGGTTCATGCCTTTAAAGCATGGTTGACATTTTCGGGGTGTTGCAGTCCATACAGCCTACCTCGACCTGGCAAAGGCCTTCATCACATTACCCCCCTCAGGTATCGTTGATAAACCCATTGGCTGGGATGTGAACACGCACATCACAGAATGTGTTGTAAACTGTCTATGTGACACAACCCACACGGTCATACTTGCTGGCAGCATGTCAGACCTACTGCCTGTCGCAAGTGGTGTCCCATGGGGCCCTTCCGTGGGTCCACTCCTGTCATACATCTACATTTCCACGGTACAGGCACACACAGGGGTGTTATGGGCAACATTGTTTGTAGATGACTGCAAAACAGGTGCCATAGTGGGACGGACATCTGACACAGATATCCTTCAAAGGGGCCTCCCAGATATGCATATCTGCTGTCAGGGACATGGCCCACAGCTAAATGCTAAGTAATGCAACATCATACCTGTCGAGAAGTACTAGGTCACCCCTGTCCAGCAGATAGGTGGCTGTCCACTCAGCACAGGGGTGATTACCAGGGATCAGGGGACAGAGTTTGTCGGTCACCATTCATTCAACACACACGTTGCTATCGTGGTTCTGTGGGACTTCTACATTGCCCACCTGTTTGTGCAGGGATTCACATCTACATCAGGCTAGGTCATTGTCTCCTTGTACCCATTACGTGTTACACCTATGATTTACTACATTGCCCCATTCAGACTGTATCTGACCATACACCTACAGCAGCTGGGAAGCCCTCATAGGTTAATTGTCGTACAGATGCAGGATGACATCATTTTGTGTAATGCTGCCCCACTTGTAGGACCCCTGCCCCATTAAGTCACATACCTGCTGTTTAGTGTTGACCTGTGCCTGACATACGAGGCCATGTCAACCCATATGTCATGTGTATGCTTCACCTACTGTATCTGCATCCCTCAGAACCACTAGGGCAGGTGACATGAACCTTGTCACGGTCATTAATGGGATGTGTTTGAGTGACACATATATCACCCAGACACTCACAATGCTGTGGATCTACATCACAGTACATGTGAGACAGAGATCCTTCATAGCCTTGTTCGCGGGTATGTTGTCCATTGGATGGAGAATTGCAGGTATAGGCCAGGGATTACATCATTATCACTGCTTGACGGAGGTACAGCAATATCATGAGTATTTTATCTGAAGCACAGAAGGTTGGCAAAGTCATCCTAACTATGGTGTAGTGTTATGGCTGAACCTGGGACGATGGCCTACCCTGTACCTATGGACCTATGAACCTATATTCATAGTTTGTCACATTTACACTTGTCTATCCCCTATCCTCTTTCTCCAGTGTATATTTCTGTGGCACATGATTGTCCTCTGTATTACATGCAGGTATGCTGTGTACAGTGCACATATGTCACAGTTGATGACAGTGTATCTGTGTCCCTAACACTGTGATACTGAGGACTACCACACATCCTTCACAACATTACATGCATATGTTCTTTCTATTCTTCTTTGGCCTATGGGGGGGGTGTTAAGGCAAACATTACACAAGTCCCTGTTTGTGCATGCTTCATGTTGGTGTCTGACCAGGCTCCATTGCAGTCGTGTGTTGGACGGTAGTGTTTCTGTGTGTTTGCCATGTGTTTTATTGCCGGTACATCTGTGGGAGGTGTGGTTGGCACATGTTCCTCTTTGCAGGGACACCCATCCTGGGGTTTGTGTCATGCATCTGCACTTGGCATGTGCCATATGTCCTGTACTATTCCCACAGTCGTGTATGCCTTCATGCACTACTACTGCGTGTTACTGGCTGTTTGTATGTGGTACACATGGACATTGTGATGGTTGGCTTGACCTATTCCCATGCTAGAACATACACATCTGTCAATTACGTTGTTTAAATCAAACTGTAACACTCATTCGTCTTTTCAAACTGACAGTCAATAACACAGGAAGCTGAGATTAATAACGTTTTACTACTGTGCAGCAGGAGGCAAAGAACTATGCAGTACAAGTTTAGACTTTTGTTTTACTCTATACATGTTACAGCTGTATGAGCATTGTGTATACTATCATCTTTTGCACACATTAATGATGTGGTCAGTCACAGGGCATTTACATCACTATAGTCCACAAGATTGTATTCCTACAACAGTGCTAAGGTAATGCTTATTAAATGTTTTCCCATGAGGATAGCACAGCCTTGCAAGGCACCTGGTCAATTACAGTGTCCTTCTGTGATTGTAGCTGTTTCAAGGACCCTGGACTGTTCCGATACAGTAGTCAGTTCATTTCTTAATACGTTGCTTTGTCTCTCTGGTAAGGAGTTGTACTCTTATCTTCGATAGAGCTCACAAGGCCATCCTCCTCAGGGGAAGGGGTGATGTTATGCATGTACATACATTTATTTTTCTGTCACCCAGCAGATAATTAATGCTGAGAGACATTAGCCTGCTGTACTGGTTACTGCCAGGGTCAGAATTCCATCACACTACAGCTTAGCTTCACCAATTACATGCATGATCAGTTCTACTGCCATATTGTACGGTACAATTCAATGCATTATATAGTATTTCGAGTCTAAACTGGCACTTCATATGTGTTTCTATATATATTTTTCAACAACATCCATCCGCCATATGCATGTTGTTCCGTCCTTTACCTTGACCGTGTGTATTTGGCCATCCTGCAACGCTACTCTCCACATGTGATGTCCCACCTTCCCCTTCTTTGCCTTTAGCACCCTGTTAGGACGTCCTGTTTGGTAGGCACGTGTTCCGCTATATGTGTTCGACTTCTCTGCATAGCTAATCATCGATGCGGTGGTTCAACAACCCGACTTGTCCACATGTGTACAGTTATGTGCACCGTGTCGTATGCAAACCTATATGGTTTGGACGGGTACATACCACATGCGGGATGTACACATTCTGCAGACACATTCACATGCAGCCATTTCCATATCTGTACCTGAGGTGGGTTGGTGACATGTGGGTAATGATTTGCCCGCGTGGCACTGCCTAACACAAACATCTTACCACATTTCAGGTATGCACATTGTGTGTAGGTGTATAGCTGCACACGGATGCTAGCAGGTTTGGGTGCACAGGTGTACATGGGTGGGACTTACATGCTACAATGAGGCTATTGTGTATTACATCTGAATGCATGGGTTCTGCTTCTGGATATTACACTTCAACATACGCCATCCAGTGTATGCGACAGAGACGTTGCTGGGTGTGGGATATGTTGCTATGCACATGTTTGCCTGTGTTTAAGGTATCTTGGTTCCTTCCTGTTGTTATGTCAACACAGCTACCCGGCTATGTACTCTCACTACTGCTTGTGACCATTATGGTTGGCACCTTTTCCAATGCCCATAGTGGGACATGTTTTGTGGGAACATCGGATTTTGCAGGACAACACATACCCACAGTAAGTGGAGTTGACAGGACTTTACTTGTTTGCCATAATATACGCTTATTCTGTTAGCATTTGGGTTCCTTATTCAGTTTCTTATGCCATGTATGTGTTTCATATACAAATTATATGTTTTATGCTACTATTACATGTATATTGCGGGAATATTTTTGGCAGGGAATCTCAGGTCATTTTCCTTTTTTTCGATTTTTGCAGGGACACAACTGTCCAATGAGGGACTATCCATGGCACATTGGGACAGCTGGTAACCCTGGTGACCATGCCCATGTCGCTACTGGGGTTGCCACCTTTTCCAGTTGCCAAGGTGGGATATTTCCGACTCACATCTGATTTTACAGGCCGACACATACACACGGTCACTATATGGCATAGAACTTCACTTGTTTGCCTAAATAAAAGCTTATTGTTGTGGCAGTTTGGTTGCTTATTCTGTTTCTTGTGACATTGAGATATTTCAGTTACAGAAATAACCAATTCATGCAACCATTACATTAAATACGGGATATCATTATGTCCTACAATCTTAGCACATTTGCCAAATATTTTATCGGGACACAACTGCCCATAGAGGGACTGCCCCTCGCAAAGTGGGACAGGTGGTAACCTTAGTCGCTACTCCTATGTCGGTGCGGGTCGCTGACATGCTGCGGTACACCTTCTATGAGTATAACCACTGACGGTGCATTGCGGGACAAACGCGGTCTTATGCGTATCCTTTGCTCCTTGGACGGGTACACTTAAGCCTTCGTGGGTTGTATTTGCTTTTCCGTTTAGTTGGGACGGGTACTATGTTGCATACTCTACGTGCGTTTCATTCTGCACGGGCCCTGGCTGCTGCCATTACTATTATGGGCGGACCGTGGCAGTCAGCACATTAGGTTGCTCACCGCATGCCGGCTTAGCCACGCCTCCGGACGCATCCTACTTGGGCTCGCTCACGTACACTACGCACGTGTCTGTGGTTGCGGTGCACTCTCATTAATATGCATATGGCGCTACTACGCCGGCTATTCACTGCACCGCCGGCGCAGCCCTTACGCCGGCCTTGCGCCGAGCTTCATGAATCCCGGGGTATGTCTAACATTATGCACATTTTTTCTGTCCTGTGGCCATACATATGCTCTTTTCCCCTGATATTGTTCAATGTTACGCTGTATCTTCTTATTTTTTCTCTGATAAGTAATGTAAGCTTTATTTTCAGCCATTTGAAATTGCTTATTATACAGATCCCTCCATAATTCAAAATCACTATGCTTTAAAATACTTTCATTTAAAACTTCCACTCTCTAACTAAGGTAGATGGTTTACCATCATTTAATTTAATTAATAATTTCATATACATATACCCAAACCCATCAAACAAATTATTAAATTCATTAATCACGCCATCATAATACTCAACACCCATGGGTAATTTAAAAAATTTAAGCCCTTTTGGCACTATTTGTATATTAATACATTTTGCTAAATAAGCATTGTCTATCTTAATACTCTTAATCTGTAATAATTTTTTACCTAAATTAAAAATCATTTCTTTCAAAGGATTATTTGTACTACTCAAATGCCTTTCATTAACTTGAATATTATGCTCTATATTGTCATTGTAAAGCATAGTGATTTTGAATTATGGAGGGATCTGTATAATAAGCAATTTCAAACGGCTGAAAATAAAGCTTACATTACTTATCAGAGAAAAAATAAGAAGATACAGTGTGACATTGAACAATATCAGGGGAAAAGAGCATATGTATGGCCACAGGACAGAAAAAATATGCATAATGTTAGACATAGTAGTTACAGATATACATCAAGGAATGTGGAAAATGATGAGAATTTTCAAGGGGGCAAATTTTTTCCAGCACCAAAGAGGCAGTTTACCCAATGGAACAAAAAGTAAGATAAACAGGAAAAAGGTAGATCAGAATATTAATAGTAATAGTATCTTAGATAATACCAGTTCTCATTCCATTATGGAAAATCCAGAGTATAAATTTTTATATAATGGACAATATTTAAAGGAATACACAGTTGAAGCTTATGATAATTTAGATAAATGTATTTTAAGAACTTACAATGGATTTAATGTATTTAATTATACCGATTTAAAAATTGGTCATGAATTTATACAATTATTGAGTAAAGGGATGAAATTCATCCCTAATGTAGGATTCAATTTAATAGATACTATAAAAGAATTTAAGTTATATTGTAGAAGATTAAATTTAGCAGTCCAATTTGAGGATAGAGCGGACCATGAGGACGTTTGTAGAATGGAAGAACTTAAGAAAAAAAGCTCATATATTCCAGTGCCGTGTACACAGGTAACTAATTTTGAAAGAATGGTTTGCAAAGACATTTATTGGTTAAATAGTAACATTAGAAAGGGAAAATCTCATTATATTAATTTTCAGGACAATTTAACTATAAAGGAACGGGAATGTTTGAACCAATTAGTTCACAACAATGAAATTAGAATTATGAAACCGGACAAGGGGGGGGGGGGTGTCGTTGTTTATAATACCTTCGACTACAACACACAAATACATAATTTATTGTATGAGTCTGGTAATTATGAGACAGTATCTATTAATCAAATTAATATAGGTCATAAAAGAATAGATTTAGCCTTAGAGGAGTAGCTATTAGATAATAGAATTACCCAGGAAATATATACAGTTTTGAAGGTTGACTATCCTATTTTGGCCCACATCATAGGCATACCCAAAGTCCATAAATCTATTAGTAACCCCCCATTTAGACCTATTATTTCTGGTTCCAAATCAAAAACATACAATTTAGGGGTAGCAATCGATAGATGGACCAAACATATATATGGGAATATACCACATCTAATGAAAGATTCTTGGAATTTTTTGGGCAAATTGACTTCTGAATTGTGGAAAGAAGATTTGATTTTTGTTACCATTGATGTTACAGATTTACATTCTAGTATACCGAAAGATATTGGACTGGAATTTTTCAGTAATAGCTTGAGGAAATGTTCGAACATGAGCTGGGGTCGTATTTGCCTTATTGTAGATATGATGGCATTAGTCCTAGACCACAATTATATCATATTCCAAGGTGAATACTTCAGACAGTGCAAAGGGGTAGCTATGGGTGCGTCTTGTGCCCCCATTTTTGCCAACCTGATGATGTTTGAATGGGAGTCCGAATATTTGTTTAAAAGTAGGTTTAATTCGGACATCACATTCTATGCCAGATATTTAGATGATTTATTCATTTTATGGAAGGGTAATAAAGAAGCTATTACTGAATTTATAGAGTACCTTAATGGGACAACACAATTTTTAAGATTTACACACAATACTAATGAAAAAGGTTCAGCATACCTGAATACTTATATTAGTCATGTGAACGGTGGTTTTGCATCCGGGATATATAGAAAAACAACTTTTTCTTATGACTATATTGTATACAATAGTAATCATCCACCATATATGTTTAAAAATGTTGTTAAGGGACAATGTATAAGAGCAGCACAAATGTCATCTACTAAGGAAATTATGGAAAAGGAAATGGAATTTATCTATAATATGTTCAGAAATAGAGGATACCCTGAAAAAATGTTGAAAGATATTGTTGTATATGTCAAACAACAATGGGGTATTAAATATATACCATTGTTGGAAAGATCTTTTGGTGATGGTGGAGATATACTAGTGGAAAAGATAGGTAAACAATCTTATAAAGGGGTTAATAAGAGGGTATGTGTTTTGATGTACACCCCCTATGTTAGTTTTATTAAAGATATAATATTAAGACATTGGGACTTGATAACCGTGTCGGGCAACATAGGTATGAAGTTAGGGAGTTTTCCAAGCTTTGTGTATAAGACAGCCCCGAATATCAAAAGGTTATTAGAAAAAGCTAGTAATCATGTAAGCATTAAGATTGCTCATAAAGGGACTAAGAAATGTGGAAATTGTAGACAATGTGGATGTATTAATGAAGAATTGTATATTAAGCTTCAAGATATGAATCATACATTTGTCAGGTGCAGGGCAGGCAATTGCAATTCCAAGCAGGTGGTATATCTTGCCACCTGTATTGCCTGCCCTCCATTTTATATAGGTAAAACAGAAAGACAGTTGAAAAAGTGCATTTATGAACACTATTATAAGATACAAGTGAAAGATACGAATAATGCATTATATAGGCACCAGTGTGATAAAGGGGAACAACATATATTTAAATTTACTATCATTGACCAAGTATTATGCCAACCATATGGTGAGAATTGGAAGATGTTATTGGCATTAAAAGAAAGTAATTGACAAATACTTACGGATGCAACCAGGCATCCTGGCATCAATGACAACATTAGTATAAAACCTTTTTTGTTATTAGGGTAGTCATTTTCATTTCCTTGTTGTTGGTGCAGTCCCCACATATGATATAGTATATGTTTACAGTATTTAATTAGGTCATACACTTGATGAATTATTATGAATTATTATTTATATTATTTACATGTTGGACATTAATTAATGGTTCTTATTATATGATTATTGTTTTTAAAGAGATGTTTTTAATGTTGGGTATATCACATAGATAGATTTTAAGAATGGAATTGTAACATTTGTTTTTATAGGATGATGTTCCTTTAAATCTGTGTATTAATTGGCGCCTTTTTTGCTATTTAAACTTTTGAAAAATCAGAGTTTATCTGTTCTGAGGAAGTCTGTATGTTTGCAGATGAAAGCGCTTAACTCGTGGATGTTTTTACTTGGAATTAAAGAATTGTCACTTTTCGAGCAGTGTCGTGGTTTATCCAGCTTTGCACCAGGTTTCCTATTTATGTAGGTAGGTATGTCTGTATGGGTCTACTTCATTTGATCGAAAGAACAATTGACCTAAACCCATTTGATCGAAATTTCATTTGATCGAAAAACAGTATTCAAGGCATAAAACTGGGATTTGTTCCCCTCTCCAATTTCGTGCGATACTGGAGTTGGTAGATGTAGTTAGGGGGTGTGGGTGGGGTGGGGGGTGCACAGCTCCCCACATTGGGGGGTGTGAGGGGGCGAAGCCCCTCACTTAGTTTCCTTTAAAAGAAGAAAATAACACAAAAAGTACAGATTTTAAATGAAAATAGGTTGGGGGCTTCACCCCCCCACACTCCCAATGGGGGGCTGTGCCCCCCACACCCCCTCTAACTATATATTCCAACTCCAGGGTCGCACAACATTGGGGAGGGGACAAATCCCTGTTATTTGCCTTGAATGCTGGTTTTCGATCAAATTAAATGTCGATCAAATGGGTTTAGATCAAATGGTCTTTTGATCAAATGAAGTAGACCCTTCTATATATATGTACTATGAAAGAATAGCTCACCTTACAGTGTTCTTGTAAATGTCCACCTCCTAAGATTTTCTCATGCTTCAGGCTATGTCAGCTATTTCTATACTTGTACCTTTTGTCTTTTGCTAACCTTCTTCTTGCATTGTGACCTTTTTGATCTGTTTGCAGTATTAATTGCAACCCTGCTATCATATATGGAGGCCCACTCCCAAATACTGCCATTTTAAAATTTGCCCTCTTCTCTTATGCTTTGTGCCTTACACATGGGTAAGCAACCAGTACCAGGAGTTAAACCAGATATAACGTATAACTACTCACTGGATAACTAAAGACCAGTATGTTCAACATTGTAATACATGACCTCAGCAGTCAGTACTATAAAATTACTTATTTGGTAGGGTAATTTAGATAATATTAGCATTGTAGCACGTGTTAATAGCAACAAACGATAAGGCATGCTGTAATCTAGATATTAGCAAATTAACCCAATATCTCTTCTTGTTTCAGGAGTCAGAAAAATAGCCACTTTTGAGGTAATCTTTAACAGTTTAAGCATCTTGTCAACCATCAGTTTTGTATGATGCTTATTACAGATTGAAGTCAAGCTGTATCCCCCAAATAATTGCAATGCTGAACTTGTGATATATATATATATATATATATATATATATATATATATATATATATATATATATATATATATATGTATATATACATATAAATACTTAGTTTATTTAGCACAGTGTGTGACTTGCTCAAAATTTTATATAGGAAAAACTAATAGTCGACTTACGGAACAAATTAGAGACCATTATTATTGTGCCAATAAGGGTCATAGTTATAGTGCCTTAGCAAAACATATACTAGAGAAAGGCACTAATCATTGGTTCAAGTTTATGGCAGTAGAAGTAATTTATGAAAGTTTTAGGTTGGACGATCTAACTAATGTCACAGAAGGGAAAGAATTAAGATGGATTCTTAAACTATCAGCACATAGAGGTGCAGGTTTGAATGAAACAGTACCTCTTAAGCTAGCTCTGAAAGAAAGAAAGGTTCTTAAATAAGTATACTGCTATGTGTGTTTTTATGGTAATAGCCTTTTATGGTTTCTGTCTTAAAAGAAAGCTGTGCCTTTAAACTTTTATGGCTATTGTACTTGACACTTTTTTTTTATTGGTAGGCATTTAATTGATTGCATTTTAAATATTTGAGATGCTGTTGATTTTTTGTATGGTCTGAAGAAGCGATTTTATCGCGAAAGTGCTCACCTGTGTTTGAATATGTCTATTTGGATTTTACACTGCTCTTTGCCATTTGCTTTTTATTGGTGTGCTGTGGTGCTGTGTTCTACATTTTTCTTCAGATATATATATATATATATATATATATATATTCAGTGTTACTCACAGCTCTCAGCTGTTATTGATTTTGCAAACTATGTTTGAATGTGCCTCTTATTTTACTCTATCACAAATTAATTTTTTTGATTTTCTACTAAGTCACTTGAGAAGTTCTGAAAGTAATGTCAAACACTACTATTTTATACATCTTGGTGCATACGTATGCAAAAATCTGCTATTTTATTCTATGTGAAATAGAGTAAAGGCTTTGGGCATTTTCCCCCATTATTACTTTTCTTTTTTTTTTTTGACTTTGTCCTAGATTCTTGTGGATTGAAATTTGTAAGCTACTGTATGATGGAAGCCAGTTTTAGGTAAGGAAACTAGAAGCCTTTATACCACAGAATAAATAATGATTGGCAATCACTGATCAAGACAGGTACAAAATAGAAATCTAATCAATGAAGCTGAGGTTTATGCCTTATTTTTGTAAGGGGTTACTGCAAAGCTCCTAAATGTACACACCAGGGGATTTTGTCCCACATTCACAAATGGTTGTTTCACTGATTATTTACCCATTTTTTCCAGATCACCTGATCACATTTGACAATATCATATACTTCTGGTGAAAAAAGAGAACAATTCTATAATATCTTGCAAGGAATGATATTGTCTGAATATAATTTAAAATTTCAAGTGTCCATCTGATGTACGCTTGTGTGTGTGTGTGTGTGTGTGTGTGTGTGTGTGTGTGTGTGTGTGTGTGTGTGTGTGTGTGTGTGTGTGTGTGTGTGAGTGTGTGTGTGTTTGTGTGTGTGTGTGTGTGTGTGTGTGTGTGCATGCGTGTTTGTGTGTCTGCATGTGTGAGTGTGCGTGCGTGCATGTGCGTGCGCGCACGCTTGTGTGTGTGTGTGTGTGTGTGTGTGTGTGTGTGTGTGCGTGTGTGTGTGTGTGTGTGTGTGTGTGTGTGTGTGTGTGTGTGTGTGTGTGTTTATGTGTATCTGTGCATCTTAACTCATTTTCTCCAGTACAGTGTTGGAAATTTGCACTGTAACTTCCAATGAGTGGAGCCTAAGCTTTTTGATAGAATAAAATTATGTCCTCATGTTCAAAAGTGTTTATATCTGTGGAACCATAAAGGTTACTAAAAAAGTATACATTTCAAACTTTTCGGTAAAGACCATTTTTACAGTGGTAGTATTCATTAGGTTCTACACCTTAAATCGGATTTTATAAGTCAGAGTAAGCACACTATTACATTTGCGTTACATTTGTAATATTTTGTAAACACCTTACAATGTCTCATCCACCACTCACGTTGCATACATAGTGTCATTAGCATTGTGCATATCTACCTAAGAGCTTTCATGTGAGGCTGAGCAGTTGTGTCTATGCTACTTGGCTGTCAAGAATATTTAGCAAAAACATGAAATGTATGACAATATAAATAAATAGCATATGAACAACAATTAATATATTTTCACCTGCATTATACAGAGGTCAACTATCAATATAGTTGTGTTTGCAATTGTACAGGCTTTAAGATGAACTCTTTTAATACTTTACACATACCATGAATTTTGAATTATTAATGCAAATATAATCAAGCAATATTTGATGCCTAGAGGAATCAGTATGATGATACTGCAGAAACACCTGGAAGTGTCAGTCAACTGTAATTAGTTAAAGTGACTCTAAAATTAAATTAATGCCTTCATTCTGAGTTGCAGTATAGATTTCTATTTGATTTCTGAGATCTTTGAACATGGAATACTATTTGTAAAAATGCTGTTACACTCTGAAGTATAAATAATTAACTATTCATTCCTTTTGGGTTTCTCATAAATATATTTTTGCTGTTTTCAAGATGTATTTGCTCATAATTTACCTGTTTGTTTGCTTTGGAGATGCATTACTACACAGACTTTAACTCAAATGCACTTTATTTTTCTAGAACAGATATTATCAGAAGAAAAAAAAGTGTCAAATATGTTATATGGCATCTCTGACTACATTGTGGGATTCACAGCACTTATGGCTGATTAATGTGAATTATGCAGTCACTTTACTTCAGCTTATTAAGAATTTGAGTTTTGAAACACAACACAGGTATTATTTTTTTTTGGACTTAGAGTAGCACAGCCTGTGCTGCAAACAGTAATATCTTGAATTTTAGTAAAATGGTTTAATGCTACTGACCTTAGTGAGCTCACATTGATAATGACCTCTATGAACAGTGCAATATTTAAGCACAGGTATTTCCACGCTTGGATTTGTGTAAACTGAGGGGGGTTTAATCATCAGCAGGGTAGCTCTTTGGTAAAATCTGTGATGACCTCTTTTCTCTCAGAGATAGTGTCTGGGGTTCTTCCTGACATCCATTCATTGTTGTCTGACATTTGCACATTACTCCTATTTATGCATGGGTTTTCCCTTAGTATTCTAACTTGATTACAAGCATAACAGATACATACATATAGATATGTAGATAGACAGATATAGATATAACTATAGATATAGATGTATAATTTATTCTTTTTCTGACCAGGTTAGTCCCACTAGGCTAGTGGCATTATTGTAAGTGAGTCTCAAGGCTGTATTTCTAGCAGTACTGGAAATTTGGGTAGGAAATTGGGGAACTCCCTCTACTTTTTTGATAAATGGCATGAGATCTTTTAAACCCACCTGAGCTGCCACAAACTCAAGCAGATGGACTTCAGTTTAAGTTTCATCTGAAGATGACACACTCAGATTATAACACCCTCCAATGCCACACTGCCAGGTCAGCAATCCAATCACCTGGAGAGGGAAAAGAGCCCACAGTCTTCAAATCCTCCACACCAAAGGTGAGCATGCCACGTGCTGCACCACTGACACCATTAATTCACTATTAATTGACTGTCCTGAAGTGCCTACATATGTGTGTGAGTATATGTGTATCGCTAATTCTCTCTCTCTCTTGGTGTGTGTGTGTATGTATGTATATTTAAATATATATATATATATATATATATATATATATATATATGGGTCTAGGACTATTCACTGAAAGCATATTTCACTGAAAGTCAAATGACTGTGCACAAATCACTGAAAGCTCAATTCACTGAAAACACAATTCACTGAAACACATTTCACTGAAAGTTATATATGGCCTTTTCCTCACAGTAGTGCGACCCATGGTTTGGATATATATATTATGTTCAGAATAGAGTAATTTATTGGAACTGCAAGTATCCATGTATATAGTTCAAAATATTTAAAATAGGCGGAGGGCTACGCCCCAACACCCCCCTTACTATGTATACTAACTCCAGTGTCGCACTACAGTGGGGAAAAGGACATATATAACTTTCAGTGAAATGTGTTTGAGTGAATTGTGTTTTCAGTGAATTGTGTACAGTCAAATGTGTTTCAGTAAAATGAGCTTTCAGTGAATAGTCCTAGATATATATATATATATATATATATATATACACACACATATACACACACACACACACACACACACACACACACACACACACACACACACACACACACACACACACACACACACACACACACACACACACACACACACACACACACACACACACACACACACACACCACACACACCACACACACACAAACACACACACACAGACACACACACGCACACACATGCACATCTACAGATGTGTGTGTGTGTATGGATCTGTGTTTGTGTGTGTGTGTGTGTGTGTGTGTGTGTGTGTGTGTGTGTGTGTGTGTGTGTGTGTGTGTGTGTGTGTGTGTATATATATATATATATATATATATATATATATATATATATATATATATGTAGAGAGAGAGAGAGAGAGAGATTTAGTAATCACGCCCTTGCTGTTGTGTGGTTGCATAATATCAGACATGGATCATTTCCTATTGTTGGCTAACCAATGTAAAATTTAAATTCAAAATAAATATAATGAGAGTGTATATTTAACTTGCATACACCTGTATGGCAAATGATTCAATAGCACACAAAAAGCAAAAAGCAGAGCTGCTGATGATACTAGGGATGATGGAACTCAAGGGCCTGAGATTAGGAGTATTATGCACACTGTAGGACAAATGAAGAAATGAGAACATCAGAATGGAAACAAGAGTTGCCTCAGATGCAGAAAAGATCAAGGAGAACAGATTATTATGGTCCAGTCACACGTGTAGTTAACTGGAAGATAATTTGGTAAAAAAAGATTTGAGAGAGACAGAAAAAAGGTAAATGGAGACAGGAATGTCTGGTCAAGAGATAGCTGGATTGCATGAAATACTTGTGATAATCATGTGTGACTCTCAAAGAAGGTAGGATAGTGGCATTATATCAAGAGAGATGGTGATAGTTGATACTATACCCTGAGACCATGTAAAAATGAGCAAAAGGAAATTGATGATGATGGTAAAGGAGAGTTCCATAACATTATGCTTGTCAGACAGCAAGGTAAGTAAAAGTATAGGAGAGGAAAGTAAACTTGCCTGTCCTTTACATAATGGGATTTTTTCAATTACTGTAGTAGTAAGTTCTTAAATCCTTTTCATGATATTATCTTTCACTTAAATCCAGTTTACTAAACAAAGAAAAATCTAACATATTAATAATAGTTGTTTATTGAATCTGTTGGCATTCCTAATTCACACAAAGACTGTATGATTAGGTCCTTGTGCCATTTCTAACATGATCATTTCCAAATATATTTTTCAAATGCATAGTTTACTGTTGTGATCACATGAAAGAAAGCCATAAACATTTCTTTCACTATGTTAATGTAGATGAAAGGTAAGGATTGCTGCATAACAATACTCTTATTAGTATTTTAGTTATCTTTCAAATCAACTCAGTGTAAAAAATATTCTGCTGCCTGCTGCTGGCATCTCTAGAAGGGATTACATTTTGACAATACCTTCATTATTTTGTATTGTCAGAAAAATCAGTGTTTGGGCATTTTTATGAAGATTCATTCAAAAAGGGGATGCTGCAGTTGGAGGTAGAGTTATCAAAATGATGTGCTGTTACATTTCATTAACAGGTGTTTACTGTTGAAGTGCCAGTAAATGTAAACATTTAACCTATTGTCATAGCTTAACATGGAAACCCCAGAGCATCATCTGCAATTAAACCTATATTCTAGCAAGAGGAGTCAATATACTGGGTCAGATAACAGTTCACTAACCTGAAATAGTTGAGATAAAGGATGTGCAGGTCAGGCAGCATCATGCCAATTAACAAAAACAATCAGTCCATGGAAATGGTGGTTCCTTAACTTTCAAATGGTATCAAGTGTATATAACATCAAAAAACTGCCCTGGAATATGTGAACAGGGGTATAGGTAAATAATACTTCACCAGCAGACCAAAAGTCTCTTGTATTAAAGGTTCAGGATATTTTGCAGAATCTACGTTAGAGATAATGGCAAACCAGAACTTCTCTTATGTAACATACAAAAAATACCTTGGAATATGAAAACAAGGGCAGAGGTAGAGAATACTTCACCAGAAGAAATGAAGGCTCTTTTATTAATGGTTTAGGATATTTTGCAGAATGTACATTCAATACGATGATAAATCAAAATTTCTCCAATTTAATTTTTAATGTTAAGGAACACATTCTAAAAGAAGAAAGCCATCTTGAGCTTGCTCATGAGAAGAATTAATACCACCAGAATGTTGATTACTCCAGTAATTCAAGACATAATCAGAGAGCTTCCAGAAGACTTAAAGGATCATAGAACTGTGTAGTTATAAAACAGAGTGAAAGAGTCAGTGGAGATAGAGGAGTGGTAGGAAAGCTAGAGAATACATGAGGATATGGAAAGGATCAGGGCAAATAAATTGCATTTTCCATGCTATGTGACCGAATTTGATCTTAATCAGCTGAAGTGGGCTGATAAGATTGGAAGGAGACTGGAATGTCATAAAGGATGAAAAGAACTCCCTATCTCCTTTAACTGCTAGAGATGGAATTTGGTAGGTCCTGTTACGGAATCTTTCTGCAGTGAAGCAATGTGCAATTAGTGAGATGAGACATCCTGTAGTGGAGCAGAACAGAATCACCTGAACCATGGGGGCCCCATAAGTCAGGTAAGATGTACTGGTGTGACACATATTCTAATTTGGCAGGAATATGGGCTATAAATAGTAAACAATGTTATACCACCAGAAGGCAAGAATAAAATTAATTTTAGATTATTACAAGAAAAGGAAGGTGTTTTTTAAGGTGTGGTTGCTAAACTTACAGATAGGGAGACAGAAATATCAAATACCAAATTAGAAACAAATGTGGAATAATGGTGGAGTAATTACTTAAATATTGCAGATAAGTGAAAGTGGGCATGATTTATGTAGATTTGAATGCACAATAACATAATACAGTCTGAGCAGTTCTGTATGCTAAGTGGAATATTGAGAAAAGATTAAAACATGCTCAGAGAATATAGGATAAAATCTGATTTCAATAAATACACAGTTTATGGTATCAATGAAACTATGTAATACATAGGTGGATTCTGATCCAGGCAAGACTGTACAAAGAGGGTGGAAAGATAAGCAATCCATGACATACTTATCAACCTCTAAGAGCAAGAAATCTGGAGAGAGACAAAAATAACTGGTGGACAAAGCTCAAAATCGGGGACAAAATTTTATATCTTATAAACATAGAATGTTACTAAAATACCATGTTTTGTATTAACATATATTTAATAAATTATATGAAGTCTGAATTTCAAATGTGTGTCATTATTTAGTGGCTTTAGTCATCAATGATTTGCCAGAAAATCAGAAATTTTATAAGGAACAGGCCAAAAAATATGACTTAAATCATGTACTATGACCTTCTTCTTGGGCTCAGGAGAAATGGAGGCAAGGCTCAACAGATGTGGAAAGAGACATTGGAGAAAATTCCTTCTAACTCACTATAATGTGGGGAATCAGCAAAGACAGCAGTTGTTGGGAAGAAAACAAAATGAGCAAATGCAAGGTTTTGATATCAGTTATATAATCATGAATAGAAAGAAATTAGAAAGTAGTTAAAGAGTATTCTCTGTACATAAAGAACTTAGTAGTATGATCACAAGACTGATAAGCAGATGAACATTGAGGGTAGGCTAGAGGTATTTCCATGCAAAGGAGAAGTAGTACACTCCATAATAAAGGTATAATGAAGGTAGTTACATATGCAATAGTAAATCTGACAGCCTGCATCATTTCCATAAACCCCTTTATCTAAAAATATAGCTCATTTGGAAATGCTTAAGTTTCCAACTTGCACTTTTTATGGCCAATTTGTGAATTACTGTGGATGAGATTTACACAAGACATGAAATGATTGTCTTCAATCTTTGTCAAAGGAGAAAACAGCAATGTCAAAAATAAAAAAGAACTTAAGAAATCATAGATATTAAATATGCTGTTGTTCTAACACTAGTTAGACAATGCTTCACGTAGACTGTTAATATCATAGGGGCTACAGCCGCTTGGGCTGATGCTGGTGTTCTCTTTTAAGGACTGCACATCTATGTATTTAATTCTATTTCAGAAAATTGTGATTAGAAAGTATATCTAAACAACTAAAATAAATGTGACATTTTCTACGGGATTATTTATTTATTTATTTATTTTATTTATAATAAATTATTATTAATTATATTATATTATATTATATTATATATTATAATTATTCACTAAATCTTAAAAGGCATTTTTATAAAGATGGGTAATTTTTCTATTTGCATTATTGTCTTTTACATTTAGTGTATTACATGTATCAAAAATGGTGTAAGAATTCATTAGTTACGTGGCCCAAGCGATCCTTTCCTGCTAACATTTATTAATGCCCACTTATGTTACTCTTGTAATTATAAAATCCCTGATCATTGGTTAACCTGTAAAGTGGGTAAGAGCATCTTAGTTCTCTATACTTACAAAAGTTAGAGGGGTAATGCCCTAACTTATACCAGCATAAATCTGCTTTCTGTTAAAAAAATACTGTTAACAAAGATGCATTTATACTAAAGCTTACTTCCACTTATGCACATTTTTGTGTTAACTACAATTCATGATATAGCAAAAACTTATAAACCAATAATTTCGGCAGAAGTACTCATCTTTATGTCTACAAATATCTGAATTGCTTCTGTTGTCTCTCATTCAGTGACAACTTGATGAAGGTTCAACTAGTAAAACAAATGGTTGAACCTCACCTCATCTCAACACTATTTTAATACAAGCATTTTTACAGATGGAACCCTCCTTCATTGATTATGTAGAGTCAAGCATCCCTGAATTTTATATACAAAATCCAAAGCCACACAACCACAAGTGGCACAAATAAGAAAATGAAAATCACTGCTTGTGTGCACATACATAATGCACAGCCACTGATTTTTCTATTGAAAATTGCAATCAGGAAGTAGGCAGATCAGCATACTGGGAAGATACTATAAACAATTCAAAATATGAATTTGTTTGTGTCTTTGTCTGCATATAGTCACTGCCTAGACCTGCAGTATCTGAGTTCATGAGTGGCTTTGATGCATTACTGTTAGAGGGGTAATGCCCTATCACTCCGGTGATATGTTACTGTTAGAGCGGTAATGCCCTATCACCCAGGTGTCGCATTACTGCTAGAAGGGTAATGTTCTATCATGCTAGTGTTGCATTACTGTTTGAAGGGTGATGCCCTAACTATCTCCCTGGTATCCCAAGTTCAGAAAGGTTTTCAGGCAGTCGATAGATCTGGAAGGGAGGATGGATGTTCCCTTCCTGGGGGAAAAGGCAGAGCTGACCATGTGCAGCTGCAAGTCTTTGGAAGAAAGGTCAAAACATGCAGTCTAGAGGCAGGTGTGGGGTGCAGGAAGCCATTAGATGGTAGTAGGCTTCATTGAGCTAGTTCATGAGAGAGTTCAGTTGCACACAACAAGGTACCATGCTTATGTGGTGATAGCAATGCCTTTCAGCTTTTCCCAGTTAGGGGTCACCACAGCAGATCACCAGTCAGCAGATTGATTGATTGATTGGCAGTTATGTTTTTATGGTGACACGTTGCCAGCCTGGCACCAAACCTTCACAGAAGGCACACACACACACACACACACACACACACACACACACACACACACACACACACACACACACACACACACACACACACACACACACACACACACACACACACACACACACACACACACACACACACACACACACACACACACACACACACACACACACACACACACACACACACACACACACACACACACACACACACACACACACACACACACACACACACACACACACACACACACCACACACACACACACACACACGCACACTCACAGCTAGATAAAACTATTATAAGTTGCTTAAACCACAAAGGGCTGAAAGGTATACACTTAAGAAAAGAATATATTGTTAATACTTTCCATTTAAGGACCAGTCATTAGTATAATAGCAATTCAGTCACTTTATATACAACATAATTTTGTATTGTTTATTTGCCTCATAGCACTGATTTTGTCTTCTCATTGCTTTCTTTGTAATGAGAATTATTTTCCCTGACATACCATGAAACATCCAGTAGAAATGATAGTCTGGTATTTAAATTATTTTTGAGACATGTCTATTTTTGACATAGTAGTAATTGCTGTTTAATTTAAAATTCAAGAATAAAGTGATTTTCTACTATGATTTTGAGAGCTGCTAATTAATTGCATTAAATCTAACCTGACCTTTTTCTGTTATGTGCTTAATCTAGATGTCTACTCAACATTTAAATGAACTCCAGTAAATTACAGTAATGTGAGATGGAGCACTCAGTAAAGTAATTACCCGATTAGTTCCCTAAAGCTCATAGAAGGACATACTAGAAGGACAGTTCTGGAAAGGGCTAATAGTCTCAGGAAAAGCAATGCAGTTAAGTAAGAAAGATATAATAATAGGACTTGATAACAAAAATTAACAGAAACTTGTTAAGCCACTTCAAAGTAATATATTTTATGGATGGAAACTTTGTAGGTTGAGCTAATCAAAGCTTACCTACTAAAATAAAAAAAAAAAAACTAAATGATGTACAATATTAAGACTAGATAAAATACAAAAGTTATAAGGCATAATTTGATTTGTTTGGAAAGCAGAATAAATAACCCTAGGTATAAATCTTGACGGTATAGCTGCATCTCAGGAATTTTACTCCATGCTATTATTTTACTTTAGGAAAGACATACCATATAGTGACTATGGTATACTTAGGAATAAAGTAAATGTAAATCGCCTTGCAGATAAAAGACTTCAGTGATACCCATTATTGGGAATGGATGGTAATCGACATAAAACTGATGATCTGCATGTGCTTGTTCACAGTAAGATCATAACATAAATTTATTGCACAGCTTATTAATTATTATAAACTGATTCTTGGGTCTTATTTCCTAGTTATTAATTCCCTGGCTTGTATTTTAATGGTGTAAAGAGGATACTTGAAGGCTATTTCAGCTATTAAGAATGTGGTACTGATTGAACCCTGATTAGAATAAGATCATAAATATAAATGTCTTCCAGGAAGATTATCACATTGAAACAGTACATTCTGACACAGTGATAAGCAGGGAGTTATTACTTTTTTCAGTAGAATTTATAGTAGAGACATTGTGTATAGTGTTATAGTACATTCTTGGCAAAGGACACAGGATGCATCTATGGCACATGTATGCAAATAACAAAATCAAACACTGTGGCATCATTCAGAGATGTATATACATTTAATACCATGATCTGTGGTGATCAGCTCATCTGAACATGATTTTGAAATGTACAAGTGAATAACTTTATGCTATGACATTAGTAGCAGCATCTTACCTTGGCATTCAGTGTCTGCAGTGTTGAGCATTGTTGCAGTCTTCATCACTGAAGACTCTGTCAGCAGCTGACATATCATCATCTGCATGATAGGGCCATAGTAAACTACTACTAAGTAAACAAAGATGTCAATATGGCAGCTAGTAGACATGCTGTCTTCACACAGAATGAATGGGAATGCACAAATCACCTACCCAGTGGATATAAAATGTGAGTGAAAGATTAAACATCATTGCTACTAGTTCTATACATGTCTTGCAGAGGAAACAGTAATTTTGCAGGTGTCTACATCACAAATTATGCACCAGTTCTGTAAAATGAAGTTGGAACATATAAATGAGTGTACTTTGTTTGCATGGACAGCAGAAGAGAGAACCATCACTGGTTGGGCACTGCACAACATTTTCCATTCCTCCTCAGTTCTGGTGGTCATTAACTACACCCACATTGATATCAAGACTCACATTCTCTCTTTGTTGCCTGGTGTATCAACCAGAATGGTTTCTAAGTGATCAGCTGCCAGATGGTGCACAATGCATACAGTATTGTGTGCACTGCATCTGTGTTCCATTCAGGCAGTTCTCATGATTCCCCTAGTTGGAACATATGTGGCCTAAAACAATGTTTCTTGTCAACTTATTCTCAATAGGTTCATCTAGTTGGTAGGTGCATGGAATGCTACACACCAAGTCTCTGATAGTTTGAACACATGACAATGGATAGCAGGCCAATCATAATGATATCCACTGTTGTGTATTACAGGGGATACTACATATGCCTGGAAAGCATGGCTATCTTCATCCATAACTCCCAGATCTTGACTGAAAGGGAGAATAACACTGCACTTTTGCAGACACATAACATCACTAAATGTTGCTTGGAATGCTGATGGTCCATTTACACTGATTGGATACATTTGGTGGTGCGCAGCAATGCACTTTGAAGACCTACAACATGATATTCAGGTATGCATCTAACTACTTAAATGGGCATTTTGCAGGCATGTACAATATTGGGACATTGTAGTACTGATGAGCTTACCTACAGCATTGGCTATGAAAGAATTAGGTGAGGAGTTTTTGGAGGAGCTGCTCATAATTTTGCCCCAACAGTAGAAAAGCAATGTCAGGGCCCACCAGTGAATCCTCCTAGTCACTCTACAGCAAGTAACCTTTATCATCCCATGAAGAGGCAGACTTGGAGAACTACTTGTGAACAATCATTCAGCTCAATGTCTAGTACAGACCAGGGTGGCTACTACCTAACATCTGCTGTACCATACTTGATCCTGTGGAAAAAGAAAATAAAAATGGAGGAAAACAGAAATAATAAAGCAAAAAATGAAAAGTAATAGAAAATGACACAATTAACAATTCTTCAATGATATACTATGTAGTTTATTAAAATAATATTTTAAATGGAGAAAACAAAAACACTAAAGCAGTATAACAGAAAACAATGGAAATGATAAAAAAATACAGAAATACAACTTGTCAATAAATGTTATACACTTTATTGAAATATTGCATCAAATAAAGAAAAAATAAAATAAATCAAAGTAATAAAATACATGGAAATCATAAAAGAAGAAGGAAAGAAAACAAATACAACCATTCAAGTATTAAATGTACTATAGTTTATAAAGATAAAACAGCACTGTCAGCAATATGCTGCATTTAGGGGTGCAGTAAATGCAGCAATACACTGCATTTACCATACCACTTAGAAAGCCTGCTGTGCCTCCTGCAGTAGAAAATTGTATTGTCCTGAATCTCCTTGGCACTGTAAAACATATAAGAGAGTAATGAGCACAGCATACCCCTTACAGCAGGAGACAAATAAAACTACAGCTGATAGACCTATTGTGCAATAACAATTCAAAAACAGTATGCTTGTAATAAAACGCTTGCTCTCCCTTCCAAACCTTTTCTTCCCACTAGTATAAAAGGTCTGGGTGGTACTACTTCAGATCAATATTCTTATGACAGATCTGCTTGTCAAAATGAAGGATGACATTGGAATCATTAACCTGTCTGGCAAACAGTCATATTCTTTGTAAAGGCTAGCCTCCTGCATGCACCCGTGATAATCCTTGTGCAGTAGGTATAACACCATCCTGCACTCTGTACTATACCAGTTGATAGCTTTGAGCCCATGCCCACCTACCAGGTCAACTTCTGCTCAAAAAATGGTAGCAAGTATGAAAAGCTGAACACTGGGGACACCACAAGATGTGCTTTAGTGGGATCCAGGATATTGCAATGCTCATCAACAGCAGTGCTATACTCATGGTTACTTGCACAATGCAAAATTACTTTGGCTCAGTCAGGTCTGCATGCCCATCATCACCTCAAAACTTGTGAAAAGGGAGTTGGCCTGCGTAATGCCTGTGATCAGTAGAGTTACACAAAATGCGATGAACAAGGCCACACCTTCTGTGCACACTCCATGTGACTTCAAAGACTGTGAGTAGGCAACAGGGTAGCTTGATGCCCCTAATGAATAATGTGATGCAAAGTGACATCTGCATGGCCGTGCTGCAGAGTAGAATGCCTGACCTCAAAGCCCATGCACAGGCTAGGGCCCCGTAGCACTGACTAGGGCGGATAATGTAGAATGTTACTGGAGTTCTTCAAAAATAACTGTACTAAATCATCTCATTTGCCATGAACCTCATTTTCCCACAACAAAAACTTCCAGTAGTATTATACAGGAGACTGCATTATAGCAAGCAACAAAAAGAATCAGAATAAAGAGTATATTACAGTGTATTGCCATTTACAGAAATGAACAGTGCACAGAACAACTGGAAATGCTCTTCAAGACTGAAGTCACCACTCAAGTGAGTATGGCAGTAACAGCCACTGTCAACAGAATTGGGTTGTGTGGGATACTGAATAGGGCACAACAAAGAAATGACATTCTTAAGAGCTCAACCTCACAAGGCAGAGGAGACATGCAAGACAGATCGCAGTCTATCAAGGAAGTCCTAAATATGACGCAGCATGGGGAACAGGCAAGAAAGTTTGCAGTTCTGTGAAAATGCTCAGCCTGACAAGGCACAAGGAGGTACTAGGACATTTTGCATTTTTGTTAATGGCATAAACATGACAAGAGAGAAGGAACTGCTTGGCTAGGATGCAGTGCTACTGTGTGAGTTTTAAACTGCTAAGCAAAGAAAACACAGTCACTCTCAGTCACTGCTCTGCAGTATAGGTGATGCTACACTGTACCCCATGGACACATGAAGTATGATATTCTACAGATGATGGTGGACCTCCAGTACACCAGGCACAAACTGTGTTATCTCCATATGTGTGACACACAGTAAGAGTGTCTAACATACCACAATTGCCAGACTATGACACAGTGTCACAATGATTACAATTTAGCAGACTACATGTTTTGGGCATAATTAGCATCCTAGTGCCAGTATGAAGTCAGTTATCGACTGGTATAAACTGTCTTACTTGTAACCCCCTAGTTAGCACTGATCTACTTGTGTGACTTGCACATGGACATGCCCTAACATAGGAACAAAGCAATGGCAATGGATGGAGAAATTCACCACCTAGGAGGCAGAGGGGCTACCATAGGCCCGGATCATCCATGGCATTCATATCCTTCACTAGGAAAAAACTGATAGGGCCTTCTTGGACCATCAGAAGTAGAAGGGATAGGTGTAGACTATCAGTGGAGTGAGCAGCCATAATATAGCTATGCAAGAGGTGTATTACAGGATCACCAATATGTTAGTTCATGTTAGGACCAAGTTACAGGATAGACCCAGAGATAGACTGACTGTTGAGGGTGGAGCACCAACACAGACGTATCTCAAAGAAATGGGGGAATTCATGGTATTCCTCATTGGGATATGTGAGGAAACCTTCACATATGGTCATGGCTTGGATGAGAAAGCTGGGCTGGTGACATCTGCCTATATGTCTGTAGTGGATGCCCCAGGTAAGAAGTGACATGGGGCATGCCTATATGTTATTTACATACAGTTATAAATGGTTTATTCAAACAATCAAATAAGCAGTTATGCAATACAGGAACTTCAGTGATGTAAAAGTGACGATATACACCACAATGTACATATGTGCCCAGAAGATATTTATATAGAAAGAGGCCAGTCACAAGTTGAGTCCCTCAGGGATCAGTCCTTGGACCCCTCCTTTTTAGCATTTACTTCTCAGAAGTCAAGGCCAATGTCAATGGTCTCTGGCTAACTAAATTTGCAGATGATTCCAAACTAGGAGTTTTCATTGAATCTCACACTGACACAGATGTTCTCCAAGAGACGCTGACACAGAAAAACAACTGGTGTCAGAGTCATGAACTAAAACTAAATGCCAAGAAATGCATAATGGTGTCCTTTGGGAAGTCATCCATCCCTAGTAACTGTCATATTGACAACACACACCTTAGAGATGACCCAGTAGTTAGGGACTTAGGCACACACATAGATATTAATCTAGCCTTTGATCATCACATGTCTATACTGGTGAGGAAATCATTCTATGTTGTGCAACTTATAAACAAAAGTATAGCATCTAAGTCCAAGGAAGTCATTGTTCCATTGTATTCAGCATTCATCAGACCTATCATTGAGTACACCGCCTCCTTTGGTATGTCCCTAACCAGGCATAGACCAACAACTTAAGCATCCACAGAGGTTCCTCACTAAAAGAATACAGGACATAAGTAATATCTCCTATGTAGACCACCTCAAAGCCCTATCCCTGTGCTCTGTCTCCAACAGGCTTTTAAGGGGAGATCTATGCCTGGCATGCAGGGCATTGTCAGACTCCACTCTGATGGACCTCCTGCATATGCACAAAACAAACAGTAACAGAATTACCCATTCTAAAGACTTAAACCTTGCCTGTGATATAAATAGGACCTGCTGGAGAGATAGGTATGTATCCCAGAGACTACCCCCTCTATGGAACAGGCTCCCCATCCATGTGAAGCAGAGTTCCTCCCTAATCAAATTCAAGTGCAACTTGGACAATTGGATGGGAAACCAGAAATGTATCCCTGGTTTGACACCTATGTCTCTGATGCAAACAGGTAACCTGTAAATGGTTCATCTCCCAGGCCCATGCTTACACTTATCAGGGGTATCAGAACTCATCATAAATTTGGGATGCATGGCTAGGGCTAGGCTTAAAAAGGCCCTTGTGCTTGTTAGCCTAGTGAACATCTATGAACCTATGAACCTACTCTATATGATTAGCATGTAGCACTTTGTGTGCTACATAGTGATGAAATCCACTCATAGGGTGCAGCATTGTGACAGGTATGTTATCTGTGAGACAATTTAGTACAATTGGTTGGTAAATGCCTGATGTTAGTAGCTTACCAGTAGACAACCAACAATGATGGCATCACACACAAAGCACAGCCAGATGGCACAGTAGCTCCTTCAGCAAGGCTTCCACAGTGACTGTGAAGTGACAAGATAAACTGCTGGCATCACCTGTTTTCAGCAAAGCTCATCCCATGTATGTCATTCCCACACCTACTACACAGATTTCACCATCACAGTTGTGGTCTGACAGCCACACTGTCTCCAAGGTGTGTGCAGACAGCATGTGAGGGGTCCATGTAGGTGGTCACTGCTAGCATGTGACTTAGTCAGGCCTGAGTGTTACCCTTGGCATCAATCAACAGATGTGCAGGTAAGTGATCCAAGCACAAATAGCACCACTCACACCACATCAGAAATGTTAAGTATTCTGCATGGTATGCATGAAGAATTGCCACTATTACAGGAATTGTAGGACATTTTACAATGCATTCAGACTGATGTGCTATACAAGGACCTTGAGCAGACATGTCTGGTGGGGGCAGTGGTGACCCATTTAGCTTTCATTATTACATCCATGCAGATGCAGGAAACTGGTTGTTGTGGCCATGCTAGGTGACATCTGCAGGATGCACTCCAAGCTTTTGCAGATTATCAACACTGCTTTGAAGAAATATTCACTGTCCAAAATGAGCATGATGCCCTATCCCTGAGTCAGACATTTCCTTGGACATGACCAACTATTATCCACCTCCACTGTGGGAACACTCTACTAGGCAAGCCAAACAGTCACAGAGGACAATGACCATAATTCTCCATGTTACCCCTAATATGAGTTATACATACCCCTGCCTGTTCTTGGCATCAATATCAACATTCTCCAGGAATGCCACATTGGCAAGGGGCCTCATCATAGTTCCCACACATGCACTGAAAGTGGTACATGAGCCCTGGACAGGATGCCTTCAGTGCTGACACAGCAGTGACACATGGTGCACCTAGACAGTATTCCACTCATGGAGGTTTCATCCATTCAGTGGATGACATAATTCCTGACTTTCTTAGCCTCCTAACCATGAGCATGGATATGAATCCACCATCCATGGACTTGCTATTTGTGCTAGTTTAGCTGCCCCTTGTCACTTTTCCCCATACCACTATGCAAGTGATGATTACTGCGACCTGTTATCCTTCCTGAACTGTGCAGCTAAAGTAATTTCTAAGGCACAAAATGGCCAATCACTACAGTGTAATGCATATCCTAGGTGTGTTATTGCATACATCAGTTTTTTTTTCCTGTGTTACTCCAGTCATGGTACATAAGTGTGGATCAGATACTGCCTCTTTAACAGTAACACAATGGATTACCTTGCCTGCAGCTTGGTGCACATCAGTATTATGAATCCTAGCTTTGACAACATGCACATTATATTAAGAAAGGGTGGGGTTAGGGTCTAACATTAGAAAAAAAAATCCTCCCTCTCACCACCGGTGGGGAATAAAGGACCAAACTCTTTTGAATGTTGCCTTTATGATGTACTTTCATGGGAGCTATTGAAAAGGCTCAAGGTTGGTTGAAGATGGCTAATAGTTGGAAGACAGATAACTTAGAAAGATATTAACAAAAATAAACTCATTCGTTATCTGCTGACTGTTTTTGTGATTTCTTTTTTATTTGATTATCAAGTTATTAAATTTCCATGTCAGGCAGTTTACAATTTGCCTCTACAGCAGTGCATAATCATGAAAATAAACAAACAGAACCAAATGCTTCTTCTCACTACATTTAAGTTAAATATAAAGTTAGGAAATGCATAATTAATGTTTAATAGCATTGTTTTGCTATACATTGCTTTGATCAATATAAGCATAATGTTCTCCTTTACAAATATGACCATTCTCTTTAAAGGTATCTTATCACCTTCTTATCTCAAACCTGAGTAAGAACTCTATGGATTAGTGAACTCTTCAGTTATTAATGCAAAAAGGTATGTTAATTGCATGTTTTATAATGTTGTTAAAGATTCCCATCTGAAATTGTTCTTGGAATTGCAGCATCCAGCTATGACATCATAATGCATTGTATTCATAGGGCAGGATTCAAGAAAATCCATGTAGAGTTCGTGTAGAGCCTACATAGAGTGTTTGCATGTACACAAAGTCGCGCCTGTGGTGGTGCTGTGCAATGCATATTAATGAAGCAGGGAATGCTTTAACAAGGCTTTGTGGCATGCAACAGTGTTATTACAGCTGTGAATCCTCTTTGAGCATTTTGGTGTAAGGTTGCTGTCTGCAGCATGGCAATCAGACCTTTTAACCTCTTACAGCAAGAAATCTGAACAAAGCTATAAATAATGTGGTGACAAAGGGCCAAAAATAGGGGCAATGTTTAAATGCAGCCCTTACAACTGTAAAAGATTAATAGAATAACAGGTTTTGCAATAGCATGAATACTCTGAAGAGTAGGAAATCTGAATCTCGAATGTCTGTCACTATTTTCTGAATTCAACCCACAATGATTTGCCAAAAATCCACAAATTTTATGAGAAACAGACCGAACATATGAAGCCCAAATGTGGACATTCTGAGAAGATATGTACAGTTGAGAGGTATGACAGCAATAGCTTCCCCTTTTTTGAAATTTGACAGGGTCCTGAATGCATTTAAATAAGGAAAAATCATACAAGAGACCCTGCCATATATATATGTCATTCTGCATTTATTAATTTCATATATTTTATTGTTTTTCATTTATCTCTCTTTTTTTGCACGTTTCCACAATGCTTAGCTCGTTTGTGCATTCTGCATTTTATTTTTCTTCTTTTTCACATGTTTGCATGATGCTTAACTTACTTGCATAACTGGACCACTCATTTATCAGACATGACCCAGACAGCCAAAAATAGAAACTGGATGAATTCAATTAATACCTCTGGTCATTGCACAAACCCATTAAATGAGGCTGTGCTGTGCTAACAACATCAAGTTAACAATGAATACTAATATAGGGGATGTTATTTACCTACTTCAGTGGCAATAGGTGGTAAGTTTAGGCCTGGACCACAAATGGTTCTGGGTTTTAGTACAGGGTGAGCAAATGTTTCTTTTACTTTGTTGACATTGCTGATTATACAAAAGAAATGCAACGTAGACAAGTGCTTTCTCAACCTTCTTGTGGCAACAGCTGTAAGTTTAGGACTACTGTACACAAGGCCCTGGGTTTGAAAACCACATATGCCATACACTTTTAAGGTGTTCCATGTCACATCATATTTACATGTATGAGGGCTGAGACACTGATGTTGCATCAGTTATGTTTACTTAATCATTTCTATGGGTATTTTGTATATATTATGAAAAGTATAACTGTGGGTGTAACGTGTACTATGTTGATGCAAGTATGTTTCTGCAATCCCATTTGAATAACAGAGCTATATAAGCAGCTATATATCAAACATCCTTGGAATTGCATTTTCTTTCTTTTTATTTATTTATTTTTTTTACTACCCACTATTGCTCTTCACTTACAATGACGCACCATGGCTAACCATGTTTGCACGATGGTAAGTGCCATGCAGTGATTTCAAATGTTGCAAAAACCAAACAATACACACTGTCAGTAAGCGCAATATGTGCAATTGGCAGTAAAACATATATATGTAAAGTGGAATTGGTGAGAAATGTTCATATGACATTGAGCTTGATCTTTAAGAGACATGCCTGGTGTTGGAGAGTGTATGTGCTTTCATACTCAGCACTAGGCTGTTCAGGAGTCCAACGTGCTTGTTGGGCTTTTAGTTAAGCAGCATGACCCAACCTAATTACTGAGGGACTCCTCAGGTTCTTAGTATAAGTCTGAAGCCTGGACTAGTTTGGCAAGGGGTTTGACCAGTGTGACATGTATTCCACATATTGGTGAGCAGTGTCGCCATCATTATGATGACCTCCATAACAGGAAGAGGGATACCCTTGATCAGTATATCAGAGAATACATAGCGGGGAACACTCCACAGATGTGTAAGTATAAAATACATTGACCCATAAATAAAAGCTATAGCTGAATATATTCAGGACTGGTATTCATAATGGCATTCTGTTTTGTGTTTTCTTTATCACAGCTGCTGAAGAAAGGGCCTTAAATATGAAGTTTCATGGAGCATGCATGACAAGGATGAGGGAAGCATGTGGCATGTATGCATATATAAAGTACTGTTATTGTATCTTTACTGATTAATTGTTATTTCAGACAGTTATATATAACTGAGCATGAGTATCTCAACTATAAAAGAAAGTATGCATGGCATACTCTGTAGCACTAAGCAACCATTGCACATTCTCAAATAAAAGTGAGCAGTGAGATTAGAACCTCTAGCTATCTAAATGTGTAGACTACATAACACAGTATTTAACGCATGCACCATGGAGCAAGACTGACTTATACAGGAGTTCAGGTGAACTTATAGTAGATGACATCAGCAGGCCCTTTGGGGGACAACAGCTTAGGAGGCCATTATGGAATGACTCTGTAGGGGATGAGCTGCTATCCAAAAAATGGCAAACCATGCCATTGGAGAATTAACTGCAGGATAGCACTTTTAGTCTGCTGACTAGAGACACACACACACACATACACACACACACACACACACACACACACACACACGCACACACGCATGCACACACACACACACACACACACACAGACACACACACACACGCATACACGCACGCACACACACACGCACACCTCTGTCATGTCTGGGAGTAGAAGCCCTACCTAACTAGTTTACTACACCTCAGCACTATGCAGTTATAGTACGTGCCATGCACATTACTGACATACTCCTTCCTCAAGGGTGTATTCCACAATGAATGACATCAGCAGGATTGCCAAAGTAGGCCATTTGAAATGTACTGTGGGTGACTATCCTAAAATGCATTCCTCCCTACACAGACAGTGAGACACACACAAAACACCCACGACCGACATGTGTGGGTATAGAACCCCTAACAGAGGTCTATACCGCACTACAGCATGGAGATGTTATAGGACCCACCACAGGGATTACTAGGGAACTCCTTCCCCAAAGCTGCATTTCACATAGAACAACATCAGATGGATTGCCAAAGTGGGCCATGTAAAATGTACTGCATATGACTATCCTATAATGCATTGCTCCATATACAGACATGGACACACACAGAACATCCAGAACTGATATGGGTGGGGATGGAACCCTGCCACAGTTCTAAATCACACTCCAGCAGTATGCAGTTACAGGATGTGCTAAGGAGATTACTGGCCAGAGGTGTATTCCTAGGTGGGTGACATCAGCCGGCTTGCCAAAGTTGAGTATAGGAATTGTAATTCATGTGGCTGCACTAAAATGCATTGCTCTCTACACAGACAGAGACAGACAGACAGACACACACACACACACACACACACACACACACACACACACACACACACGCACACACACACACACACAGTTGCCACGTCTGGGATTAGAAAACCTACCTAGCTACTTTATGACTCTACAGCAGTATGCAGTGGTGATTACTGGGTTGCAACCTTCCCGGAGATATATTTCTAGATGGGTGACATCAGCAGCCTTGCCAAAGTTGAGTATAGAAATTGTAATTCGTGTGGCTACACTAAAATGCATTGCTTTCTACACAGACAGAGACACACACAGTTACCACATCTGGGGTGTGAACACCTACCTTGCTACTTGATCACTCTACAGCAGTATGCAGTTATGAGATGCGCTGCATTGATTACTGTGCTACAACCTTCCCTGAGATGTATTTCTAGGTGGGTAACATCAGCAGCCTTGCCAAAGTTGTGTATGGGAGTTGTAAAGAATGTGGCTATCATAAAAAGCATTGTTCTCTCTGCAGACAGACACAGACAGACACGCACATGCACACTTGCCACATCTGGGGTTAGAACACCTACCTAGCTACTTTATCACACTACAGCAGTATGCAGTTACAGGATGCGCTATGCAGATTACTGGGCTACACTTTTCCCAAGGGTTTATTTCAAAGTGGATGACCTCAGCGGGTTTGTCATAGTAGGGCTATGGGGAGGGCAGTGTGTGTGCATGGGCCATAACACATTCATCTAGAGGTTGACACACCACATGCGGGCACACGCAGGGTTATATTCCACAGGTATGTGTATACAGTTGCTAGATGACTACTTCCTTGTACAGTCATGTTGCACAGCTAGCATTTGCACCACATAATCCGTAATGCCGCCAGATACTGGTGGCTAATGTCTACAGTGAGTGACATCTGAGCATCATGTGGTTCTAGTAATTTGGCTGTGTATTGGGTGGGACAAGCCTCATAATGGTTCACTCCTTGTCACAGTCACTCTCTCCCACACATCTATGTATGTGTACGTTTGGCTTATTATAGTGTATTGTCCTTGGATATATGCATGTATTCCTATCCAATGTGTGTGCAAAGCATGGGTGGTGCATACTGGGGAGTGTCTGCACTAACATCTGTGACTGCCCGATATGTTTGGTCCACTGTTGTTTGCAGACATGGGCTTCTTTTTACATGTGTGAGCATGCCCAGTATGACCTTTCAGTATTTTGTTGACTGAAATTGCCTTCATTTCTGTGTGTGTGTGAGCATGCTCAGTATGCCCTTCTGTATAGAATGTGTGGATCAATACTAGGTAGTTTGTACACCAGTGCAGACTTTTGTGTTGTGCACCTACAGGTAGCAAGGTGTTTCTGCTGGGTATCCATCGATCATTTGGCAATATGGGGACAAACTGTGCAGGGGATCATGTGTACTCTAGGTGACTGCATCTGTGCTGCTTCAGCCACATATTATTGCTGTTAGCATAGATATTCAGACGTGTACTGTTATACACAGTGATGTTGTCTGTCTCCATGTACTGACAGGTGGACATTCTTGCTCACAGTGCTGTCTCGGGGGACAAGGGTGACTGCAGCTGTGTCCGGTTTTGTGGGCAGACACGTATGTATACATAGTAGATTATGCCATTCTGGAGGGGGTGCTGCAGATACCTGCTGATGGGTCTGTGTATCCGGTTCAGTGCCTTGGTAGAGTGCTGGCGGGGGATCCCATACTTGTACACCCATTGACAAGACAGTCTGAGCTTATCTTGTTGTGGCAATGCCTCATAGCTGTACAGATTTGCAGAGGTTGCCCAGAGGCAGGGGACATGGATCAGGACATTAACCCTATTGTGGTGTACGGGCAGGTGTGTAACCACCCATTTATGTGTTTGCAGCCATGGATAGTGTGGGCACACAGTTTGGTGTTAGACCCTGCACATTCCATGCTGCCCATGCACCCACACCCCCCTCTGTTATTCTAACATCTTCCAGACATTATGCATACATTCTCTGATGCTTTCCCTAAGGGTATCATCCTGTCATAGGTGTGTGTTAGTGTTGGTCCACAGTTCATGCAGTGGGACATGGTGGACATGTTACTGCGGTTTGTCCACATGGCCTTGCATATGGCTTATGTGGAATGTTTGTTGTTACTTGGCTGTCCATGACTTCACATGCATTGGCAGTATGTGTGAGACACAGGCCTTTGGCAGAGGCCTGTGGGGCATTAGGTGTTGCTGCAGGCCACATGTGGCAGGCCGTTGCATTCTGTCAGGCCTACAGTCGCAGACCACCAGACAGTATATTCCCCTGTGGTGACAGGGTAGGTGTGATAGGTGTTCATGCAAATTCCTTCTATCAGTCTTGATCAGGTGGTGTGGATGCTGGCAGGGTGCCACATACAGCTAGGGACACACTTGCATGGGACACCTGGACTGCATGCTGCATTCTTCCACTACTGCCATGTACAGGAGAGGTCATACTGTACCCATTCCCCACAACAGGGATATGGTCAGAGAGGTAACTGTGGGGGGTGTTTGCGTGAGCTGGGTGCATGTGTGCTATGGACAGTACTTGCATCTGACACACAGATATGCATGGGGCATTCCTGGTATGCTGGCTTATGCAGGTACACCAGCTGTTTCCCAATACATCAGTCCTACCTCCTTTGTGATCTGCAAGTGTTTGGCAAGACATCACCGGTATCCCCTACTACAGGACCAGTTGTTGTGATGCATACCTGTATGTACAATTCCAAGGATGTCTACATTTCACAGTGATACAATATATACTGTATATCTGGGATACTTTCCCCTGTGTACTGCTTGTATATCTAGCCCAACAGCCATGCCATGTCAGTCATACAGATGATGACAGATATTACCACCATACATTTACATTGGCTTTCTGCTAGCAGGTGGTATACTGGTGGGGATTGTCCTTGGCACTGCAGTTGTGAGAGCCTGTCCCTGTCATCGTCAGTACTGGGCTATGGCCACCAGGTCTTAGCTCACCATGCATACATACTGACCATTCTCACACAATATGGAACACACACCATCCTACCACATACAGACCTGCATATTGTGCACATGCTACAACCCATCATGCTACCTTGGCCACCTCTGGGCATCTCTGCTCCACTCGTGTTATACCTACTCATGCATGTTACTACATTTCTACACAGGACTGGGGGACAAACCTGACTGTTACTACATTTCTTTGCTGGAGTGGGGGTATGGGCACACCTGACTGTTTCTACATGTCTACATGGGAGTTGGGGGGCACATCTGACTGTCATTACATTGCTATGTAGGATGGAGGGGCACAAGTGACACTTGTACACATTTGCTATGACTGTACTGATATGTCATGTACTCCATTTCATTCTGTATTGCTAACTATCATGCTGTCTAGAGACACACCAGTGTACTACAGATTGTGGCTTTGGTTGCCCTACATATTATTGTCTGACGTCCTACCCTTCAGAACTGGCATCCCATTGCCTGCCCTGCTGTGGTCTGTCTGTGTAGGCCTGGGGGTGGGGTTAACCCTATCCATCATTCTGGGGCCATGGCACAGGCCCTGTTTGCATTTGTGTCCACCTGTTCTGCTGGCTATGATTGTTGTTGGGTATGTGAACTGTGCTGACTGGCATGTGCGGGTCATATGGACACACATTTCCTACAGCACATTTCATGCTGTTGCTTCTGTCTCCCTGTGTAGTTCTGGCTACTATGGTGACTCCAGTATGTGTTACACATGTCAGGGTGGCACTATGGGTGTCTACTGTCTGCTGCTGTAACATTCAGCCACCCAATTCCCTTGTATGCTTACATACATACCATAACTACATGTGACAACACATTCTACTACATTTGGCAATTGGTAGTTTCATTGACTGGGTGTGCTAGACTTGCGGATGGTGCTGGAGGGCTGCCTATGTTGGATGCACATAGTACACTCCCTATACATGGTTAAGCACAGGTGGTGTCTTGTTTGGCATCCCTTTTACTGTATGTGTGAGTCGGAGAGAGCTGTCATTCCCTGGGACTCTACTGTGTCAGTGCATGTGCTATGCGTTGCCTCTTTGTCAAGGCCAGGGCATACTGGGCACACCTTTTTCTGCCTACTGGGCAGGCTCAGGTTCTTCCTCCTCTGGGTCACTCTGTTCCTGTGCAGGCCTTGGCATTGGTGGGGAGCTGTGTGGCCTTGCCCCATGCTGTTCCTGCTGCAGCTATTTCCACAGGATCATATTGTATAGCATCGCACATACCATAACAAATTGGGTACATATAGCTGGTGCATACTGCAAGGGTCTACCGGATGTGTTCAGACACTGGAGCCATGACCTGAGCATCCCGAAAACACGCTCTATTATATGTCTGGCCTTTGCGTGTGCCTCATTATGGCATTGTTGTTCAGATGTGTGTGCATTTTTGATGGATGTCATCAGCCACGGCTCCAGTGTATACCTAGCATCCCTCTCTAGGTGACTGTAGGGGATGTCCCCATTGGCAAAACTCTGATACAGCTGTGTCAGATGCCATATGTGGGAATCGTCATAGCTTCCAGGGCAGCCAGCACACACAGCCAGCACACACATTCATTATAATGCCCTGGGCATCACATACGACCTGGCAGTTGATGTAGGGGAGGCCTCTGCCATTGATGTAGGCCCTACCCTGATCATCTGGTGGTGCTTTGATTCATATGTGCATGCAGTCTATAGCACCCACTACCTCAGGGTATTCTGCTATTTGGTGGAAGAGACGCATATTGCCGGTCAACACCTCATGGGTGTTGAGGAAATATATCTGCTCACTGGAATGTGCTGACATGGCATGCAGGAACTGATGGAATACTCTGAATGCTGATGCCTGTGAGATCCCCATGTTATCCCCAGTTGTGCTTTGGGAAGGTACCTGTGGCTAGTATACCTAGGCCTACATATACCTTGGTATCCACTGGGATGGGTTCCCCTCATTCGGTTTGGTGTGTCAGGTGTGGCCAGCACAGCTTAGCTACTTGCTGTAGGAGGTCTCTTTCCACCCTATAGCAGTCCACTGTCTCCAGCTCATGTAGCCCCTGGTAGGTTACCTTGGGTCTGTACACTTTTCATCTGCTCACTGTGGGTTGTTCGGCAGCATGCACATCTTCACAACCCCTCAGCCTCTTGCACATGTTGTTCTATGTTGCCTGCTGCAGCCCTTCTCATTTTTTAGGTTTGTTTGTTAAAGTTTCCCCACTTGTATACACCGGTGGTGTAGAGTGTGGGAAAAACCAGTGGGGAAGGTGTTTGCTTAGTTTATAGTAGTGTTCTGGGCTGAGCTGCTGCCTGTGTAATTGGCTGCTTCTGATACATTTCACTTGCCAGATATGCTAGTTCTCCTTGATTACCTTCCTACTGCTGATTTCCCTTCCCATTGCCCTTCTGTTTGGACCTGGGGCTGCAACGCCCAAACAGAGTACTCGGATGTGCACACTGCTGCTGTTTCCTGGCTTAACTTCTTTTTTCTTCCTGTAAATCTCGGCGTGCGGTGCGCACACATGCTTACAGTTTGTAAAGAGTGCTGGGCAGGTTTAGACACACCCCCTAGCTTGGCTGTGCTAAGCTGGGAGCATACCTGAGCCACAGGGCTCCAATCCACTTACAGTATGCCTGACACACCCACCCATGATGTCACCTACCTCCTAGTCTTGCATTCAGCTAGTCATACTCTTACCCTGTTGGGACCTGCCTCACATGCTGGGGAAAACCAGGATTCGCTATCCTTCCCCTCATTTGCATAGGATTGCCTGCTAATGCATAGTTACATGTGTCACACTTTGCCTGCCCCCTTAGCAACCACTATTCACTAGCCAGGTTGTCTTTTGCTGCCATTGACTTGCATGGCGGAATACTGATTTTAGTTAGGCTGCTTTTTTTTAGATTTATTTTCTTATTTCCCCACCGATCCCATTTGCGCTCCACTGCTCTATGCTTCAATAGCCGTGATTGGCGGACATATAATAAAAGTTATATTTTGTACATTTTTCATTGTTTGCAATACCAATGGCCTTATACTTTGGCCATTGGCATGCTTCTTCAATGATATCCAGCCTTTATTTGGAGCTGTCATGTCCCCGTTTTGGATTTTGCAGTACCGTACTCGGTTACTAACCGAGTACATTTCTGCGTATTACCCTAGTCCTGCATGCCCTGATTCCTGATTCCTGGATGGCAGATTTACCTCATTTGCTTGGTTTTCATCTGCAAATGGGGTAATTTGCATATGGGGGCTGGGAACATGCAGCACTAGGGCTAGAGCGCTCACGCACGTCAAACGAGCATGCAAGTGGAATGCTCGGCCACCATATTGCCAACATTACCTCTTATACTAAGCATGCCCACCATGCAAGCTTTTGAGAATCTGGGGGATTGTTTTCTGGCTTAAATAGTCAAGTATTTTCAAATTATTTACCAGAAAACCAACGTTTATGAGGAGCAGGGCAAAACTGTGAGGCCAAAATCAGGACATTCAACACATATCTAAACAGCTGAAACGTGTGCATTGGGCAGCAGATTTGTGCTATGGTTAATAAAGTGTACATATGCAAGATACAGCTGTTTATGCATGGGTAAGCAGTGCACAAATGTGAGCAACATTGCTAATGTGTGACAGTTACTCCATGGCAGATTTTCATGCTGGACAAAAGCATTTATTGAATGTATCTGGTTTCTATGTCTGTCTGTCTGCATTCTAGGTGGTCCAGTATTAGCAATGCCATGCTTTGTGCAAGCCACAAAGCACAGCCAAACCTACAGTCATTTGTTTGTGCTATGCAGTGCATCTCAAAAGCAGTGGAATAAGAGAAAAGAAGTGTAGGAAAATAAATGGAAAGGAAGAGACATGTGAACTGAGCAAAAGCAAGGTATGACATACACACTACAAAATATATCTACACATCAGATATTTCTACATAGTTCAGGATTTGAACTGTCACACCACTGCAGATTCAGAAAACAAGAGGCCTTAGCCCTCTTTGTCAAACAAACAGTTTTGCAGCAAAGAAATGAAGTCATTGTTCACACAAATGCATCAGAATGTACACTGCTATGAACTCTTCAGCTGTGACTTGTACTTTTAACCCTCTTTATTATATTTGGACATAGTACACTTACTGATCACACAACCTGTTAAGATTCTGCTTTCAAATATACAGCTGTGTCTTACTTGTCTGTATTTCCTGGTACTTCATCAGTTATCTGAGCAGTACTGTGAGACATTCAAGTGTGGGAGGCATTCAATATCCTTGGCCTTAAAATGAGTGCAGATATTAACTGGGAGTTATACGCATTTGCCAACAACTGAAGGACAGGTTGGATGGTGCAAACAGCCATACATTGTTCATTTGGGGGAACCATTGCTGAGTTACTGGTAAGGCACAAGCAAGGGTACACTGCTCTTAGGGCAGATCTCATGTACTTTTATGTTACAAACAAGCATAACCTGTACTTTTGTGGGTAGGCAAAGTTGATACTTCTATGGCACAAACAAGGATATGATGATCTTGTTACTCTTCTTGATGTTCATCGTGTTTCACTGCTGCAGTCATTACACTTGGGTTATCCTGCCATCAGGCGGGCCCACAGTCGGCCTGAGTTCCAAAGTCTTAGTCCGGCATCGGTTGCTATCGCCCCTTCCCTGACATCAGTGCGCCAGGGGTATATAAGAAACAACCGGCACCATTTTCTTCAGTCTTTCTTGCCACGTGGTGCCCGAAGCAAAAGCAGTTCGCAAGTGCCGGTTGGCTGACTCCTGAGATTACAAATTTGATTTCAGAACCAAAGTCCTCAATAAAGCTAAGTACACCATTGGGGAAACTTTTTCTTGCCTCAGACTGATGTCAGTAAAAGTTAATAATTCTATTTCTTGTGGGAAACAAATACCTCATAAGGAATTTCATTCTTACTGTATTACATGCCTAGGCCCAGATCAAAACGTCACTAGTTGTCAGTTTTGTGCTAGATTTAACAAACGCACTATTAAACGTCGGTTTGATTTTGCTCGCCATTACTTTGGACGAAGGTTTAATTATACATCGTTGGAATAACCGATGACCGGAATGCACAAAAAATGCAAAGATAAAGATAAGGAAAGGCATCCGAGGCCCAAAACTGACGACGAAGCCTCTTCTAGGCCAGTCGCCGGTTCTCCAGTTTTCAGTGAGGCGCTTTTGCAGCCCATGACACCCGCTACCTCAGAACCACAGGCTGCCACCGACTCCCATGTGGAGGTGCCTAGGCCTCTGGATACTCAAGGTGTTGGACCAATGGAGATTAACCCTTCAGATGGGTCCAGAGCCGCTGAGCAGGCATCGGCTTCTGAGGGTGTTTTCGGGCCTACTTAACTTACCATTGCAACTACAGCCAAGACTTAACCTACATTAAAGGCAAAAAAGCAAGTACAGCATTCACCTGGACAGGCCTCCATGCCTAAAAAACAGATGCTCAAGATGGCCGAAGACTTGATAACTCTGATCAGGGGTTCCCATCCCTCTCCTGATAAAAGGCCTAGGCAGGATACAGATTATGATTCCTCTGACCAGGTTTCAATATACTCTGATTCCTCTTAAGACCAGGGATATTCTTTACCCCCCCTATGAGGATTCTGATGCTGAAGAATCAATTTCTTCAGCTTCTCCTCCTGAGGATTATTCTTTTGGGGAAACTTTACATACAATGAGGGAGCATTTCCATTGGGAGGGCCAGGATTACTCAGAATCCAAGAAAAGGCTCAGAGACTTTCTTTTACTGCCTCAGCACAGGCCCCTTGCTATTCTGCCAGTGTTAGACAATGTGGATGATGTGTTCTCTGAATCTAGTTTTAATCCTGATTCTTTACCCCCAGCTGCAGTTAAGCCAGACAGGTACTACAGGGTCCCTGACTCTCACAAATTTCTTTATAAAAACCCTGTTTCTGACCCAGAAACTATTTCCCAGGGTCCCAAAGGGGTTAAGGCTTCCACGGCTAAGAATCCAGTTCCCTCGGATAGGGACTCTTGAGCATTAGACAGATGTGGAAAGAAAGTTTACACCTCTGCAACTTTAGCAGTGAGGGCTCTAAATTGCCAGTTTCACATGCTTAAATATCAACAATACTTACTGTCTCAATTAAAACAAAAAATGAGTACAAATGCAGAACAACCTGACTATAAGGAAATGCAGGATTTATTGCATGCAGATGAACAAGTGGGAAAGCATACTTTGCAATGTGGTTTTGATTCATTAGAAGCTTCTTGTAGAGCAGCAGTTACAGCATCTGTGATTCGAAGGCATGCTTGGTTAAAAGAACAAAGTTTACCAGATCATGTTAAGGCAAAATTATTGGGCACAAGGATCTTACAGACCACGACAGTGGGGTGCTTCAAACTCAAAAGGAGGTGAGGACAAGTCACAACCTTACAGGAAACAGTCCCAATGACTTCCCCCTTCCAATGCCAAACTCCTCCCTTTTGGCAGCTCCCTTAGGGGGGAAACTAGAACGTTTTTTCTCAAAATTGGCAAGCAATCACCCAAGACAAATGGATGCTGAATATTGTGTCGCAAGGTTACAGGTTCCACTTTCACACTTTTCCAAAGCTAAAAGGAATGCCAGACCTGCCACAAAATCAATGGGCAGAGGCACAAAAACAAATTACAGCTCTCATGGACATGAGAGCTATTCAAAAAGTACCACAGCAGGAAAAAGGACAAGGATTTTACTCAAGACTCTTCTTGGTACCCAGAAAGAACAAAGCCTGGAGACCCATTCTGGGCCTTTCCATTCTAAATACTTACCTGGATGTTCCAAAATTCAAAATGCTGACACTACAACAGCTCCTTCCCATGCTGGGCAAGAAAGCTTGGCTTGTTACTTTGGACCTCAAAGAGGCATACCTGCATGTCCCTATCAGACAAAATTGCAGAAGATACCTCAGATTCATAGCTGGTTCAATGCACTACCAATTCTCTGCACTGCCCTTTGGCTTATCGACTGTGCCCAGGGTCTTTACCAAGTGCCTGGCACCAGTAATTGCATTTTGCAGACAAAAAGGAATTAAAATATATCCATATCTGGATGACTGCCTGATACAAGCAGAGAGCAAGGACATTCTTCTACAGCATCTGGCATTCGTAAAAAGATTGTTAAGTTGCCTAGGGTACACAGTAAATGAAAATAAATCAAAACTAGTGCCCTCACAAGAGATAATATTCCTGGGTGTCAGCTTAAATACAACGGCCCAGATGGCTTATCTCATGCCAGACAAACAAAGACGACTGTCTCCGTATTTTCAGTTGATGGCAACAAAGTCCCAATTCCCTGCAAGAAAAATTCTGCAGGCCTTGGGATTCATGGCATCCTGCATACTACTAATTCCATATGCAAGACTGCATATGAGGAAATTACAATGGTACCTAAAAAGTGTTTGGTCTCAACATTCTCACAGCTTGGAGACAGTAATACCAATAATTCCCTGCCTACAACAGGCGTTTCAATGGTGGGCACAGGCATGTCATCTCATCAAGGGTCAGCCTTTCACTCTTTCCACAGCCAGGCAGACTTTAACAACAGACGCCTCGGATTACGCCTGGGGAGCACACACGGCAGGAAAATGTATTCAGGGCAAATGGACCACAGACCAAATGCATCTTCACATCAATCAAAAAGAAATGTTGACTGTACAAAATGCCCTTACAGCTTTCAAGGCTCTTCTGAATCCAGGACAATTACTATTAAAGACAGACAACACCACTGTAATGTGGTACATAAACAAACAAGGGGGCACTCATTCTTACCAACTATGCAGACAAGCCATGACCTTGTGGAACACTGCTCTAACCTACCAAGTCCATCTGCAAGCACAATTCCTGCCAGGAAAGAAAAACACTCTGTCAGACAACTTAAGCAGAAACATCATGGATCCTCACGAGTGGAAATTAAATCACAAATCTTCAGCATGATAATGCAAAAATGGGGGTACCCGGACATAGATCTTTTTGCCTCACCACTGAATTACCAACTACAAAAATTCTGCACAAGGACTTATCACACACAAGCATGGAAAGTGGATGCTCTTTCGTTCAGCTGGAAAAGCCTACATGTTTATGCCTTCCCACCTCTGCCTCTCCTTACAAGGGTACTCCTAAAAGCCAGACAAGAAAAACCACAGATGATTCTGATTGCTCCAGACTGGCCATGCCAGCATTATTACCCAATCTTAAAGAACGTAGCTCAAGGCCCACCTTGGATTTTGCCTCAAATTCCACACCTTCTGACTCAGCAAAACAATCAGATTCTGCACAGTCAGCTCAAAACCTTAAACCTGGCTGCATGGCAGATTCATTAGCCAAACAGACTTCTTCTCTCTCTAAAGGTGTTATGGATGTCATTTTGGAGGCCAGGAGGCCTAGCACCAGGAAATCTTATTCAGACAAGTGGAAGAGATTCTGTGCCTGGAACCAGGCTCAAAACCTTGATCCTCTGGTCCCTAAATTTTCTCAGATATTACAATACTTAACTGAGATGCTGGACAAAGGACTATCCTTCTCATCCATTAAGATTCACGCTTCTGCCATCTCGGCTCATTACAACACAGATCCTCCTATTTTCTCTCATCCATTGCTAAAACAGTACCTCAGAGGGGCTAAAAACATAAGACCGCCCCGGAGAGCACCAATACCAACTTGGGACCTCAATTTTGTTTTGGAAAAGCTCACTTTTCCTCCTTTTGAACCAGCCAATTCAGCAGAGTTAAAATATATATCATGGAAAACTGCTCTGCTTCTGGCAGTAACCTCAGCACGAAGAGTCTCAGAACTGCAGGCACTAATGGCAGTGGAGCCTTTCATCATTTTCCACCAAACAGGGTTTCTTTAAGAACAAACCCTACCTTTATGCCTAATGTGGTATCCAGTGTGGCTCTTAACCAAACTATTCAATTGCCAGCATTTTATCCAAATCCCCAGAATAGAGCAAAGACTTCAAAAATTCCTTGGACATACACAGGCAATTGCAATTCTACTTGGACAAGACAAAGGCTTTCAGAAAATCTGAACAATTGTTTGTATCATATGCTGCAGGATCACAGGGAAAGGGTATTTCAAAGCAGACCATTTCAAAGTGGATAGGACACTGTATCCGGTCCTGCTACACACAACATGGGAAACCTGTACCTAGTAATATTAGACCACATTCCACCAGGGCAACTGCCACTTCTACTGCCTACCTTAGAGGAGTACCTACCAAAGATATCTTGGAAGCTGCAACTTGGAGTTCAGTGCCCACCTTTAAAAAGCATTACCATTCGCCTCTTTATTCTAGATCCAGAGCTGGCTTTGCCACTGCAGTGCTGCAGGGCCTCATAGCCACACCAAATCCTCTATAGAGCCAGCCACCCAAACTCAGCTTTGGGATTCTACCCAAGTGTAATGACTGCAGCAGTGAAAAACGATGAACATAGTACAGTTTTGTACCTACCATAAAAGTAGATGTTCGAGTGTCTCCACTGCTGCAGTCCAGGTTACCCACCCGCCAGCCCCTCTTTCTTATCTGGGACTAACCTATACTACCTATGTGGTGTATTTGATGGTTAATGAAGGTTTTATTTTTAGCTTTTCTGTATGTTTTATTAGCAATATGTATTGCCTACCATTTTTGGGGGCACCTGACATCTGGGGCAAGAAAAACCTGAAGAAAATGGTGTCAGTTGCTTCTTATATACCCCTAGCGCACTGACGTCAGGGAAGAGGTGACAGCAACCGACGCCGGACCAAGACTTTGAAACTCAGGCTGACTGCGGGCCCGCCTGACGGCAGGATAACCCAAGTGTAATGACTGCAGCAGTGAAGACACTTGAACATCTACATTTATGGTAGGTACAAAACTGTTTTTTCTGCTTCCTGCCTGTTTCTTGATTTTGGGAAGGGTTGTGAAATCAGAAACTGCAATGTGTATCAGTACTGACTAACTTCTCTCTTTACAGATTTTCCAGTAGAAAGGTATGGTGCAAAAATAAAGCCATGTACTGAGCATCAGTATACTTCAGAGGTAGGACTGTGAGCATCTTTAACCTCTGAGGCCTAGTGCTTACTAGTGGACACATATGAGTAAAGTAAAAGTCTCTCCGCTGTCACATGTTAAAGTACTTTTTGCACAAATCCGCGGCACTATTTACTTAATTACTGTTCCAAACTATTAAATACCAGGGTATGCCATAATATAATTTAAAAACTACACGCTAGATTCAGGACTTAACTTGAAAATGCTGCAGTGGATGCATTTTGAGTTCAGGGCTGACTTTGATGCAAGGAGTACACAACTAGTACATGGAGAGTCACAGGTTGTTTGAGTTGCCTGTCAACAATTTTACTATGTGTGCGAGTAGGAGAAAGTATTAGGCACATATGTGGTGAGCGAATGTGTTATGCATTGCCCTTTATCCAAAGGAAGACCATACTGAGCACATCTATGTCTGCTTGCAAGCAGAGCAGCTGGTGATTCCATATCGTACCCCTCCTCTGACTGTGGCGGTGGTGACCTAGGCAATGATGAGGTGATGTGTGTCCCTTTCTCTAACTGATCTTGTTACAGCTGTTTCCACAAGATAAGATTGTGTAGTATAGCACAAACTATGAAGACTTGTGCACATGTCTCTGGATTAAACTGCAGATTTCCACCAGATGTATCTAAGCACCAGAACCGTGACTTCAACAGCTCAAACAGTTGCTCTATGAGGCTTCTGGTTTGGGCATGTGCCTCATTATGGCATTCTTCCATGGGTGTATGTGCAGTTCGGATGGGTGTCATCATCCATGGTTTCAGTGCATAGCCAGCATCCTTCAGTAAATGGCCTTGTGGGATGTCCCCCCTCTAGCAAACATCTGATACAGCTATGATGTGTGCCAGATATGGGAGTTATGATAAATGCCATGTTTGCCAGCAGACATATTCAAGATAATTCCCTGGACGTTGCACATGAATTGGCAGTTTTAGAGTGGCATCCCTTGTGGTTAATGTAGTTTCTACCCTGCTCACCAGGTGGTGCCTTGATGTGGACATGAGTGCAGTCTAAGGCACCCAGTACTTCAGGGTAGTGTTCTACAGGGCAGAACTGTTGCGTATTCCTAGCGCACACCTCAGAACTATGGGAAAAACATATGTGCTCACTAGCATGTATGAACATAGCATCCTGGAACTGGTGGAAGATCCTGGATGCTGATACCTGTGACATATGCATCATGCCCCCAGTTGATCTCTGCAAAGTACCTGTAGCTAATATTCTAAGGGCTATACATACCTTAGTTTCCACTGGGATGGGTTCCGCTCGATTGGTTCTGCCTCTGAGTTGAGGGTGGCAGAGCTCACAGAGTTCTTGTAAGGTGACCCTGTCCAGTCTGTAGTGCTCTACAATCTCCAGGCCATTTAGCATCTTATAAGTTACCCTCAGCCTGAACACTCTTCTCCTTCTTGGCCTAGGCATATTGTCATCAGCATCAACAGCATTGACTTCAGTCTCTAGCACATGCAGATGCAGAATAGCTGCAGCAGCCCCTAGTATTGTGTCAGTTAAAATTTCTTTGTTTGTACTCCAATGATATTGAAGTAGTTAGGAAAACAAGAATGGAGGTTATGCGGATGCTTTATAGTATGTAGAATAGCTGCTTTGTGTTTTACTGTTTCGTGAAAATAGATTTCACCTGCTTATACTGTAATTAGCATCTATTATACACACCTGTTGCTTGCTCATCATTGTTCTAGGTGCACTTCATCATGACCCTGCCCACCCTCATGGACCCTCCCCACAGTTATGCATAAATAAAGCAAACATGGCAAAATTGTAATTAGTTTCCTCCTTTCCCATGATATTGCACAAGTATTTAGCATAAAAAGGAAAGCTTGCTCACCCTGTACTCAAACCCAAGACCTTCTGCACTCTACCCCTACACATACATGTGGTGTCACAGGAATATTTACAAAATGAGCACTGCAAAAGCTGCTATTCATTCATTCATTCCTGCATTGCAAATGAGGACATTAAAAAATGTACAAAAATTGTTTGAAATGGACAGAGAAGACACATTTTTCCAACAAAATTCTGAGGATGAAATACGACCTCTGATTTGTGCATAGCCTATGTGCACTTTCACCCTCTACAGACTGACCTATACAACTTTGAAAGTGTAACCTCACACATACCCCTGATGTCATCACTCACTGTTGACATCCACTGAAAGCAAAACACCTTGATAGTGCCTACATGGAGTGAACATCCCTACAGGGTTATTCTTTTTTGGGACTCAGCAATACCAATGAGTAATTACCTAATTTGCATCTTCACTGTACTGACAATCTGGAATGTACACAGTTAATAGCTGTGTCAGTGGAGAAACTGCATGGTAGCGCAATGTTATAAATACAAGGGAGGATATTCCTTTGCCCGTATATCTGAGACATACTACATATGCTTACAGTACAATATATGACATACTACATATGCTTGCAGTACAATATAATAGTCTGTTAATGGATGTTCAAACATTGTAGCAGCCTGCATTATGTACAATTACATTTTCTTTTGGGGGTGGGGAAGCAAAGGTGCATTTATGTCATGGCCCTTACAAATGTATTTTCATACCTCTAACATAGAAACATCAACATCTGGACAAAGACCCATGAAAAGTAGGTACAACTGGCCAAAAATCTGGACACGGATTAACATAAAATGAGCATGCATAATTACATAACTCACCCACTCCAGTGGAATTGTGGGATATCAACATCCAAACACAAATTGAAGAACAGAAAAAATATTAAACAACACAAAATATAACCAAAACAATTTAAAATGTTTGTCAACTCTGAATAACAGGCTCATATGGTGAGCTCTGCATTTTGCTTTATGTATTTTATTATGAGGGGAAGGGGGTCAAGAGTGATTATGTGAATCACTTTAAATTAGTAGCCATTAAGGACTTGTGGTCAAGTATGGATACATGAAGGAGGTGATCCAAAAAGAGGACTGGCAGCTATGTCAATAGTCATTTACCATTTCTGAAAGCAGCACACTTGTTACTCTACCATTAAAATGACAAACAATAAACAATGGGATAGAAATTCCCTTTTTAACATATAATCTATGTTTTATGACCAGCTTATACTGCTTGACCATTTAATAAATCTTAGTTAAACATACATCAAGAATTGTTGTAAACATTTATACAAATAGTTAATTTTATGTTAATGTATGTGTTCTTAAATATAAAAAGCCATTCAACTCATTCAACCCATAGCCTACTCAAGCCACATTTTCTTAGTTTCAACACCGTCAGGTTACAACATTTTCGCTATAATTAACATACCAAAATTAATTATAAATACATTTTCTTAATGTTTGTCTCCCCCAAAGGCACATCTGTGCAGAAGTCCCCCAGTACCTCCCTCACAGACATCCATAACCAAAATAAATAAATAAATAAATAAACAAATTAATTAATTAAAAAAGTCTATTTTCCAGTCAACGTGTGTACTTGCATTTATACTTACAACTCCTTGAAGCTGTAAAAGATAGAAGGCACTGTCTTCGACAATGTAAACTGGATGGAAAGCACAATAAAAGCATGCGCAATGTTGGCAGTGTTCCAAATGACAACGGGGTCTGATAGGTTATGTCATACCAGACACAATAATCCTAGCACCCATTAGAAAAAGAAGTGGGATCACGCACAGTAAAAAATAAGTACTATAGGAAAATCAAGTACAATGAAACCCCAGGCATGACCCACTCAATAACACCAAAACTCATGTAAGGCATGACAAAGTCAGTTTCAGACAAAACTACAAAATATGTTCAATGATTGTTCATTATTGCAATCTAGGAAAACACATGCTCTCAATATGTGGGTAAACACATTGACTTTGTTAAAAAAGGAATAAATTACATCATGAAACGTTATAATTTATCTAATTTAAGAAATGTTTGCAATATGGATGGGCAGGATTCACGAATCCTCCGTGTAAGAGTTATAACTCATACACGGAGGCTGCAGTTAAACAGAGTGAAGTCAGCATGCTCTGCATATTCATGAGAGCATGCTGAATCACACCTAAGGCTAACACGGTCCGTGTAAGACAGTAGGGGGTGTATCTGTAGGCCGAGCCCTGTAAGCGGACACGACCCCAGAAGAGTAAAAGTGCCCAAAGTAAACACCCACGTCAGAGTCCATGGAAATGTGAATAAACACAACACAACACATGTCCCCACAGACTATGAACATAAAATGTACAAATGAACATCACATAATTTTTTTTAAATTGTAAAGATGTTTAACCATGAGTGCGCTCGTTTGCGCGGGCGTGCCCGTAGTGCAGCTACAGTTAGCAGTCAGTGGGAAAGCATATAAGAACTAAATATGGAAAGCAAGTCAAGAAGCAATAGCATAGCGGTAGAGATGTTGGCTGAAGAGCAGGCATTCATGGTTCGAACCCACACAACACCAATTTTTATTTTTAGCAAAATAAGCACGAAACAAGTCCCTGACAAATATGCACACATAAAATCACATTTTATGTAAAATGTAATGAAATAGCCCATTTATATTGAAGAAATGTGAGGTAACAAAACAATAAAAAATGCCAGATGTGCCCATAGCTGAGCTACAGTTTAACAGGTTGAGTGCATCTGCCCGTAGGTGAGCAGTGGTTTAACTGGTGCAAAATGAGTGCCCGTAGCTGAGTAGTGGTGTAACATGCTAAATCTATGTGCCCCTAACTGAGCTGAGCGTAATATGCGTGCTGATAGCCAAATGAGGCTTAAACCAGCGTACCCCGTTTGCACGGAGCTGCGCACAGCGCAAACAAGCTAACCGACGGGCAACGTTGAGCAAGCCGTATCAAAATCTGCCTTTACACAGACACACCCCTCAGCTTGTCTAGACAGTCATAAAAAATAAAAAGTAGTGGTCAGGTTCGAACCCAGGATACTATACACCATAGTTAAAGTACTGAACCACTAAGCCATGACAGCAGTACCTATAAATGCAATAATAGCTAATATATAGGAATGAATACAAACTGGAGCATGACAATGCAGGTTTACTGAAGTTGATACAATTCCAAAATGGCCAATCACAGATATGTGCGGGAAAAACGGACTATATAAGCCCCATAGGTGGGAATACACAGCATAAATGATTGTAGAACTGAACTGCAGCCAGAATGACAGGAGTAGGAGAGGGTAGTTGCTTTCGAGTACAGAGGTGGGGCGTTGAGGAGTCCAGGTACATGGTCTGGCTCCTAGTCCACAATCATGAGGCCCAACTCATGCAGGGCCAGGTCCTGTGCGGAGCATACAGGGCTGAGGCATGGGACCAGTTGGCTCATGATCTCACCAGTGCCATAGGGATTCCAAGGACTGGTGAGCAGGTCCGTCACCACCATGCAGACCTGAAGAGATGCAAGCAGGACCAATTGAACCTTTGGATCCAGGAGGTCCGGCAAATGCCCAACGCCCCACTACTGAGCAAGTTACATTTAATTATGTATGTAAGAAATTAAACTAGCTGATATTATGGAGATGTGTATTCCAATATTACTTCATTTATATTACAGCTGCAGGTGTCCGTTCTGCGAACCGCAGAGCCTATGGTGAAAGGCTGGTGCGGTTGCGCCACCAGGCAGGTCAGTAATCCACTACCAGTAACTGTAAAGAAATATAAAAGTATGACAGTCAGCAAAAGAGTGCAGTGTAGTCACTAAGGAATAAAATGTGCAAGTAACAGTGTGAAAGTGTTTGCAAGTATTGCTTGATTACAAAAGTGTGTTGCAGCCTGTAAGCCAAACAGAAAAATGAAAATGTCTGACATAAATTCTGAAATAAAAATGCCCCACCTGTAAGAAAATAGTACACAACCTGCAGCAGGCTGAAAAGTATAGCTGCAGAAGATGATGAAATCACATTTGTGAAATATATCCCTGTTGAAATACTGAAACATGACAGAAGTGAGACTGCTGGAAAGGATTGTAATAATTACAGGTAAAACATGTCAATAAAGCCTAGAAGTAAGTACCATCCTGAATAGTAAAATGAAAACAAGTGAGCGAGTGTGAGAAAGTGTCATGAATCCAGCAATACAGTAGTAATAACCCCTGAATAAAGTATACAGCAGTCAGTACAGAATGAAATGCATGTGAGAATCCAAACCAAACAGCAAAATCTGTTCAAAGTGTTGCTGCATCTGGAATGTCTATCCCAAAATCCGGATATGTTGCTCTCAGTCTGCAATATGCAGATAGTATGATTGTCTGATATACCAAACATCCACACTTGTCTATAGCTATATAAAGCAAATGTAGCAGGATGATGTAGCTGAACAAAGCTAGATATGAATATGTATGAAGAACAATAAAATGTATATTGATGTTGCAGTAACAGTCCTATCACCAAGTTGAAGTAGTTATCATAATGGAAACTGTAGTTAGAACAGTAGTGTGTATATATGTGCAGCTATTAGAAATGTACAGCATATGTATTGGTATTCAAAGGTGTTAATATTATTTGCTTCACCCCACCCTATAACCACATATAACCCAATCCAGCAATACAGTAATAACCCCTGAATAAAGTATACTGCAGTCAGTACAGAATGAAATGCATGTGAGAATCCAAACCAAACAGCAAAATCTGTTCAAAGTTTTGCTGCATCTAGAATGTGTATCCCAAAATCTGGATATGTTGCTCTCAGTCTGCAATATGCAGATAGTATGATTGTCTGATATACCAAACATCCACACTTGTCTATAGCTATATAAAGCAAATGTAGCAGGATGATGTAGCTGAACAAAGCTAGATATGAATGTGTATGAAGAACAATAAAATGTATATTGATGTTGCAGTAACAGTCCTATCACCAAGTTGAAGTAGTTATCGTACTGGAAACTGTAGTTAGAACAGTAGTGTGTATATATGTGCAGCTATTAGAAATGTACAGCATATGTATTGGTATTCGAATGTGTTAATTTTATTTGCTTCACCCCACCCTATAACCACATATAACCCAATCCAGCAATACAGTAGTAATAACCCCTGAATAAAGTATACTGCAGTCAGTAAAGAATGAAATGCATGTGAGAATTCAAACCAAACAGCGAAATCTGTTCAAAGTGTTGCTGCATCTGGAATGTGTATCCCAAAATCTGGATATGTTGCTCTCAGTCTGCAATATGCAGATAGTATGATTGTCTGATATACCAAACATCCACACTTGTCTACAGCTATATAAAGCAAATGTAGCAGGATGATGTAGCTGAACAAAGCTAGATATGAATGTGTATGAAGAACAATAAAATGTATATTGATGTTGCAGTAACAGTCCTATCACCAAGTTGAAATAGTTATCATATAGGAAACTGTAGTTAGAACAGTAGTGTGTATATATGTGCAGCTATTAGAAATGTACAGCATATGTATTGGTATTTGAAGGTGTTAATATTATTTTCTTCACCCCACCCTATAACCACATATAACCCATTCCACGTGAAAATGGTATGTGCAATCACAATTAACACCCCTGGACGTTTGTCCTGTTGGGTCATATATATTTGCATGTCTGTTGATGCATCTGCCCTGTTCATACATCCAAACCTGATGGCCTGTTGCCATCAATCAACCCTGCATGTTGTTGAACTGTGTATTGCTGTTCAAATTATGCATGTGTTATGCTCGCTGTTCAATGGTGTGAATATCTGGGTGTTTGGTTAATGGGAATACTATTGCATGCTGTTACAACTAATTGTGAATGGTATTATATGTCACTAACCCAAACTGTCATGACATAATGCAAAACATAGGACGACAGGGAAGGCGGGTTCCAGCGGACCCACCTCTCCCACCTCAGCTGGCGAGTGCACCTGGCACTAGTGCCCAGTCTGGACCCTCCTCCGGTGGCCCTGTGCCACCTGCGGGTGGAAGCGCTGCAAGTGTGGCCAGAGGAGAACCACCACTCACCCTCCGTAGCGTCCGGACTGTGGTGCATAGGGAGATTCGGGACTCTATTCTCGAGCCCCTATGCCAGCTTCAGGCATGGGTAGCACAACTTACGGGCATGCCTGTTGCCCGGCCTACACAGCCTCCAGCACAGCCCCATCCTGGGCAGTGAAGGAACAGTGGCAACTGCCTATGGGTGGGGATATCAGTTCCACTGTTGCCATCTGTGGGCTCATGGGCTCTGGATATCCAAACCTCCATCCCCGTCAATTGTGTAACCCCCTCACACGTGTCATACACCGCCCCTGTATGCGTCTTGTTTGTCTTGTCTGTTTACCTACCCAACCTACCTTCCCAGCTGTACTGACTTCCTTCACCTGACATACCACTCTCACCTGAAAAAAAAAAAAAGGGCACTCTGTACCCACAAAAAAATTATGCCCCATACATAGCTGCCCATTCCGCACACATGTCTGCTGGACATGGAAATTATCAATTACAATTGGCTGTATAACAAGTATTATTGTTGTCCTGACACCTCTCTCAGTGGTGGAAGGTTTCAAATGTCACACCAAATTACATACATATGCACAGCTGTTGCTGATGAAGAAATGGGCATATATGGGCCTTACCTACATCCTTCCTGCAAATCCCAAGCTTGTTTCCCTACTGTCTTACCCTCTTTGTGACCCCTTTTTCACCACTTTCCTGTCTCCCCATTTTCATTTCTTTCAAAGAAAATAGCGCAGGTGTGCGCCAGAGTAAGCACTCTTAAGCGGTTGTAAGCGGGTGTGCGCATGTGTGCGCGGAGCTAACTGCCAGTGCGCATGCGTGAGCTCCGGGCAAACCAGCGCTAACCCGGTTACAACTGCTTAAAAGTGCTTTAGTCACTTTGATTGACAGGTCCTGTACTCAGTTCAAAAGCAAAATAAAATCCCACTGTCAGTCCAGAACCCAGGACCTTGGAAACAGTAGTCTGTATGACCTACCACTAAGCCATGACTCTTATACAAGAACATTGTGCTAAAATAAATATAACATGTAATAGTAGGGATGAATGTAAAATGAATATAGGATGTGTAGTACCCATAGCATGTCATGTAGAATTACTGTCAAAACTACTGGATTCTCATAATAGTAGTGTGTGAACAGAAACAGCCATGCTAGTTGGTAGCTTGTAGGTAATAATGTCAATGTACATATATAAATGTATGTATATGTACATATATATATATATATATATATATATATATATATATATATATATATATATATATATATATATATATATATATAGTTGTAAGTGTCATTGTGCATACACACTTACTACAGGGAGCAGGAGAGAGGAATGGAGAAATGTGAATCTACAACACAGCCTGAATCATAAGAGAGATACTAACCTTTACACTCACAGAACAGTGTCCACAGCATACTAGCATGGTCCCCGCCCTTACAATCTGAAAGGGCAACGCCTATCTCACATACCCTTTTATAGCACTGTCCTGAAATCACAGTGAGAACTGCAATCAGTACACAACTGGCTGTATGCAATTAGCAAATGCTGGCTTACAATTGGTGCAGAGGCCATCACATGGACCTATGCAGATACCTACAAAAGCATCCTGTACTAACACTCCACACATGCAATACATTCATTGCACTGTCTGGAAGCAGACAGAGGGAGAGAGACAAACCGAGTCAGAGAGAAAAAAACACGCTACACACTGTGACTCTAAGCTGTCAGCAGTGACAGTAGCAGCAGGAATCAAAAGCAGTGGTAACGCAACCAGCTGCGACAAACACAGGTAATGCAAAGTAGCAGGTTAATAGTGTGCATACTGTGAACCCTCCAAATGTGTCATAGGTCTGTATCTATAGGTATGTCCATGTGATATGTTGTGTGTACGTAGTTCCACCAAAAGGGGATGACTATACATTACATGTCAATCAGTGTTAGGCCATGATCCTGGCAGCAGTTGTCTGTGCGTTGCCCTCAGCAATGGCTGTAGTGACTGCTTTGAAAGGTCAGCCAGGTTCAAAAGGCAGGATCAGCCCATCACAAAGGCACACTGGCTGGGAACAAGTGTCTGCAGGTACCCGATATCATTGCATATGCATCCCATACTGCATAATTCCATAGCTTAGCAGACCAGGCCGGTTATGCATATGATGTGGTAGTTCACAGGGTCAGTCGAGGTGCCTCCTTAGTGGTGTGGGACCACTGTTGCTGTATGCCACTGTCCAGGTACATATCCTGTAGTACGGCCAAGATACATTATCAGTGTTATATGCGGTTGTATGTCCTCTTGGAGTGCAGGTAGCACACATCCAGGGATACCTTGAGATCACAGTGATGCTGTGTGTTCTGCTTTGCTGAGGGTGGCCCTCACCTGGACATGTGAGATGATAGGGAGGTTACATACAGCTGTGATAACTATTTCAACTGGCGGGGGAGAAGGAGGGGGGATACGTGCACCGAACCTGTCTGCAAGAATGTTGCCAATATCTGTGTGTTTGGTGAATGTTAAGTAGGTGTGTATTAACACAGAGCATATCTGAGGCATTTGGTCCATATGTGTAACATAACTGAAGAAGGCCTTGTGGTTATCCATAGTGTTTGTGGCCATTTCCCTCCCAGAGTAGGCCGTGGCAGTTGTTATGAGGGACCGTAACATAGTACCAGTGCTGACCACAGATGCCTTCCCTTAATGTGAATCTGCTCTGTCCTGCAGTAGCCTCCTGCTATTGTTATACAATCTGCCTCTGTCTGGGGTCCACCGGACAGGATGCCTAACCTTTGTGCATAGGGTCTGGGTTAGAAATGTGTGTGCAAGTTCCATGCAATCTGTGGCATGTCCATGGTAAGCATTTGCAAAGGGGTCAGCAGTGTGGGTTGTGGCTTCCACTGGCCCAGTGTGCTGCATGGATACCATCTCAGTCCTAACAAGTGAATAACTGTCTAATCACATACATATCAAAGTAGTCTACTGTGCTGGTGGTGGTGGGATATGTATATCCAGGCCGAGTAACTTGTGTCCACATCACACTAGTGGATGGCATCCCACATACAGTACCTTGGGATGAACCCCCAGAGTGAGTTTGTACATTGGACCTGTCAGTATGTGCTGACCGATGGGGCATGCTACTATGTTGTGTGGAATGTGGCAGGTATTGTTGCACAGGTGTTGGCTGAGCACTGATATCTGGCCATGTACCTGTGTATCCACCACGACACACACACATGCAACATATGGGAGTAGTAGTATATCACTACACATGAGTATCATGTATAGTATGTGTGCCATATATTGCTGACATAGTCTGCTGATATCCTGTTTGTGTTCTCTTCCAGGGAGATGGCGCGTCAGCGTAATCTCGCCTACTCTGCAGCGGATGATGAGGAGATACACCAGAGCCTGGTGCGGGAGTATGACATCTTGTTTTCCCGCACCAGTCAGAATCAGCAGGAGAGGGCTGCACTGTAGCAAGACCTTGTCCATAGGGTAAATGATATTGGCACGCATAATAGGACATATGAGCAGGTACGACATCACTGCAGTGATTTAATCAGAAGTGTCCGTCAATGTGCATCAGATATCCACAGGCAACAGGTTGCCACAGGAGGTGGGGTGGCCACACACACCCCCCTCACCAGACTGGAGGGGCTACTCCTAAGTGTTGTGGCTCCAGCCCCGGAACAGCAACAGCAGTACACCTGCATCATGATGGAGGCTGGATCCACACAGCAGCACGACATGGAGCGTGCAGGAAATATGCCATGTGTACACTTGACTGTTCTGTACACTGTTAGTTTATGCATGTGTAAGGTGTGTCCGTGGTATGTATCTGTCATCATAGTATGTAATTGTGCATGTGTGATACTGGCAATATCAGCAACTGACGTGTGAAAGGCAACTGGTGTACTACTGCACTGTATCATATGCAATATCAACGGCACAGTTGTGCCCACTGACATTAATCTCATCATTTCTGCATGTCCCTCCGGGGTTACAGCAAGGCAGGCCATCCATGCTGGTGAGTGTGTTTAACAATACCTATAATAGTCCTGATAGTGCTAGTAACACTAGTGTAACTCAGTAGTGCTCTGTGTGTATACTGTGGGGTGTGCATGTGTGCATGTGTCCATGTGTGCATGTGTGCATGTGTGCATGTGTGCATGTGTACATGTGACCACATGTGCATGTGTGCATGTGTGCATGTGTGCATGTGTCCATGTGTGCATGTGACCACGTGTGCATGTCTGCATGTGTGCATGTGTGCATGTGTGCCTGTGTGCATGTGTGCATGTGTGCCTGTGTGCATGTGTCCACGTGTGCATGTCTGCATGTGTGCCTGTGTCCATGTGTGCATGTGTGCCTGTGTCCATGTGTGCATGTGTGCATGTGTCCATGTGTGCATGTGTGCATGTGTGCATAAGTGCATCACTGGTAACAATGTCTGGAGACTGTAAACTGTGTTTCTTGTCTTCCTCCCACAGGTTCTGGTGCTGCTCTGGTGTCCTGCAGCAGGGAACCTGAATCTGGTGCCACAGGTACTGGTAATGATGATATTTGTGTAATGGTACAGGAAGGTGTGTCAGGGTCCGCCATTGGTCAGCCAATTGACAGTACACAGCTGTCAACCCCATCATTGCGCACAGTCATCCTGCCAGTACATCCTTTGTCACCATTGTCCCTATGTGATGAACAGGATACAGTGGGCATTGACCAGGGTAATGTGGTACCTGTGGCACATGCGTCCCCACACAGCAGCCATGGGCAGGGTCCTGCGATGGTACCACAAAGACAGTTGCCCATGGGTTCTCGTGGGAGCATCTGTGGGCGTACTGCCTCTGGCAGACGTGCCCAAAGAGGTCTGTCAACCTCAGCTATGTTTCGGACTGTCATGCAGGCACAGTCGCGTATGGAAAGGTGCACCAGACAGGGTCTGAGGGAGCTGAGAGCATGTCGCACAGCCATGACTGACAGTATGCGTGAAATCGCGGATGCTATCCGTAATTTCACCGATGTCATAGACAGACGTTGTGGGGACATATTACAGCAGTTCCACAACCAAATGTCCATGAGCCAGGGCAATGCTGGGCGTTTGCGGTGTCGACGTGACCGTATGCCAGCAACAGCAGCAGCTGGCAGTCAGAGCGGACGACAACAGGCCCGCGCACACCCCCATAGTGCCAGCAGCAGCCCCAGCAATGCTGGGTCTGTGCTGTCATCGTAACGCCCCAGGAGACCATGTGCACGTGGCTCTGGACAGTCCCAACAGGGACCTGTATCCAGTCAACACACTCCCGCTTCTGATGACAGTACCCAGTCTGGCTTAGTACTGGATATGGTCCATAGCACCCCTGCCAGGCACAGGTACCGTGTCCATGCCCACAGACACTGATCTGTATGACCTGCCAGGTGCAGTCTGTGGCTGTCCACAAACCCCTGTATATGGCAGTCATGAGGTGGAACTGTGTGCGTGCATACACACATGCGGAATGTTAACACCTAGGGTGACCACATACACGCACACACTGCACCAACACTGCCCCAACCTGTACTGCTGCCCCTCACCAACACACATACACACACACATGTCAATTGGTGGTATCAGTGGCTGACTCAGGCATACCTAATTCACACCCTGTGCATATGATGACACTGTGCCACCTCCTGCAATCTCCAACATCATTGCGGGAACAGGTAAACACGTTGCTGATGCACAGGGTGACTACATAGAAGTGTATTAGTAGTATCATGTTGGTAACAGTACAGTGTGCTGCTATGACTGTGTGTATATCCCAGCATGCCTGATGCAGTAACTGTATGAATGTCCTGAATTGTTATCTGCACCCATAGTACATACCAAAGTGTAACAGCTGCACATAATTGCATGCGGTGGTAAGGATGTCAACAGATAGCCGCATACATGGGTAGCACAGGGGAAGCTAGCAAGTAGTGACATGCAATGGGGGACATGTACAGTAATGGTGTCAAGTTGCCCACAACGACTATGCAATGTGGATGTTTGCGCATGTAGATATGTGTGCAGTACCAATGTAATCCAAATCACAATTAACTATGACATAATATCAGTTCTACCATGGGCATCTGCGCTGTGTATTCCTGGGTACATGTTGATAGTGCCTACATATTTGCATTGTTACTTACTGTTATTGTTACCCCTTCTTTGTTGTACAATGCACTACTTCCAGCCCTGCTTACTGTAGCTTTGTTTGCATGCATGTTCACTTGGGGTTCCCTGGAACACTGTTTACACCTGCAATGCAGAGTTACAGTGCTTCTGTAGACTCCTAGTGACATCTGCATAGCATACGATACGTATGTCAACTTTACACATGACAGAACGTCACTGTCTGTACTGTACGCATGTACGTGCCTGTGACACATTGCACATGTCTTACCTGGCATTTACCCACGTGTGCAGTCATATATGCCAGTGCTATGAAACAGTAGCAGTACACCCACACATACACACCTTCAGTATGTTGTTCCCCATTGGCCCTATGTGTTGGTACTCACCATGGCAATCACACTACTAGGGTAGCATGTGCAAAGGTAACCTGTGAATAACCTCTATGGTCCAGTTGTGGTTTATGTGAGTCATGTGGCAATGTCACAGCTGCCACATGTATGCTATCAGCCATCACCCTTGGCCAGGAACGTACAACACATGTGTGGGATGCCACCACACAGCCAATCTGGGGATTGAGCTCTCTGAACCCAGTAATGCCATACCCTGTCAGGTGGCATGTCATATATACTACATCCTGGACAAACTTCAACCCCAATCCCTGCTGCTACTATTGATAAACCCCCTGAAAATGTTTCTGATAGTTTTGACCAATTCTTTACTGAGACATTTCAAGCCCTAGCTAGCCATCTACCTCCTAGCTCCCCTGGTCCTGAAAGTAGCACCCCTAGAAACCTACTTGCGTTCACTTCCAACCAGTCACCACTTCACTTATCCGTACCTTGGTTGAAAAAGTAAAACCCACTACACTTTCTGCTGATCAACTCCCTGCCAAGTATCTACAAAAATCAGCTGATGCTATTGCTTACCCCGTCTCAAAACTAATCAAACGAACCATGGTAGAAGCTAAATTTTCCACCATCTGGAAAATATCCTATGTAATCCCACTTCACAAAGGAGGCAGCTCTACTGAATTTTCCAATTATAGGCCAATAGCTATACTCTCTCCACTTGCATAGATTATGGAAACTTTATTCATAGACAATTCATGCACCACCTAATCAAAAATTGCCTTATGGCAGACACTCAGCATGGCTTCCGTCCTCATCACAGCACTACTTCAGGCCTCCTAGCCTTTACTAACACCATAAACCATACTTGCAACAATAATTATATATCCTCAGCCCTCTTTTTGGATCTTTCCAAGGCATACGATATGGTTGATCACCAACTTGTAAGCCACACCCTGCAAACATTCTGTCTAGATACTGGAGCCTTCCAATGGTTTCAATCCTACCTGCATGGTCGACAGCAGGCTAGCCTCTGGCAGAACATACTCTCTAACCTTCTACCTAACACCCTCAGAGTACCACAAGGCTCTATACTAGGGCCCTTGCTGTTCTCCATCTTCATTAACGACCTTTATACTGTCATCCCAAACGTCAGCTGTATCCATAGTTTATAGTTTCATAGTTTCATAGTATAGTACTAGGCTATCTGCACTGGGGCATTTGTAAGCCTAGCCATAGTGATGTGGCTTTTGCCACCTCATGAAATGGTACAAAAATGTACAGATAAAATCTAGAATACTGTGCCTCTGTCTAGTAGTGACACAGTGAAGGTCCCCTTATATAATAGAATTAGTTTACTGTGCCTCTGTCTAGCAGTGACACAGATGTGACCCCTGGGGTAAACTTACGATCTCCCATCCACTCATCAAGATTTCTCTTGAAGAGATTCAGTGAGGGGCTCTGCCTAATATGAACTGGGATCCTGTTCCAAAGCATGGGAAGCCTCTGGGTTATGAATCTATCCCTCCAGCATGTCCTATTCATACTTGTGCCGAGGTTTAAGTCTTTAGCTCTCGTGGTCCTGATGGATTTGAATTTTTTGAGGTGGAGCATGTCCATCAGATCCTGATTGGACATGGCCTTGTATGTCAGGCAGAGATCACCTCTGAACAGGCGGTATGCTACTGAATAGAGCTGAAGTTTCTTTAGTCTTGCAGAATAAGACATATGTTGGAGACCCTTGATCCTTTTGGTGAGGTACTTTTGTGGTCTCTCCAGCTGTTGCAAGTGCCGGGTGAGGTACATACCAAATGGGGCATTGTACTCAATCATGGGTCTGATGAGGGAGGAATATAGGGGTACAATGACATCCTTGGATCTGGATGTGAAACCCTTCATGATGAGGTGTGCAAGGTAAAATGTTTTTCTAACCACTTTGGCAACGTGGGTGTCAAATGAGAGGTCGCTGTCTACTTGGGTCCCTAGGTCTCTGATTACTTTTTCCGTACACAGTGGGTTGCTGTCTATGTGATAATTCGTGGGTACTTTGTTTTTTCCAAAAGGGATAACTATACATTTTTTGGCATTTAGTTTAAGGTCGTGACTACGGCACCAGTTGTCCATTTCAGTGAGGCCTTTTTGTAGGATGTGTGTATCTGCTGGTGTATCGACTATGGCACCTAGTTTGCAGTCATCTGCGAACTTTGTCAGCCACAGCCCTCCCATGTTTGCTTTAACATCCAATATGCTGATGACTCTACTCTGATTTGCTCAGCCACATCTCCAGTACAGTTATGGTCAGCTACCCAGACCACCTTTAATACAATAGAAAACTGGCTTTCTGAACATTGTCTGATCCTAATTCCCAAAAAAACTAAACTGCTGTTATTTCACCAACACGTAGGTCTACCGCTTTCACCTTTACCATAAAATCAAATGATGGCACAATAATCTCCCCTGACCCATCTACTAAACTATTAGGTGTCATCATAGACAATAATCTCAAATGTGACCTACATGTTAACCAAACTATCAAAACCATCAATAAAAAACTAGGGTCACTTTACAGAATAAAAGCCTTCCTAACCCCTCCAGCTAAAATTGCCATAGCTCGCTCACACCTTCTTTCAACCCTTCTGTATGCATCCCCCTCTACTCTCGAATAGGAACAAGACTGTCCTTAACAAACACTCAATTTGCTACAACCACATTGCCAAGTTTGCCACTGGGCTGCCTTTTAGGACACATCATTGCATCAATCTAAATCTGCTTGGTTGGCTTGAACTACCTAGCCTAATACAGTATAACCAACTGATTATGGCCTATAAAATCCTCTATAATCCGGACAATACTCCTGCACTTCAAATATTATCACCCCCTATAACAATCCTAGACCGCTTCGATCCTCTAACAAACTACTAATTCAGACTAGCAAAATTAATAACACAGCCGGTGATTCTCTCTTTGCAAACTCTGTAAGTAGATCCTGGAACTCACTTCCAGCTGATATTACCTTACTTTCCACCTTAGGTCAATTTAACACTAGACTCAAACAACATTTGTCACTTAACTGGCTATGTCAATGTATCAAGCCTGGCTAACTCGAATGTGTAAAATCTGTTAACCAGTTTACTGTGTAATTTAATTAATCCTGACTTGTGCTCAGGACTAACTTTAACCTGTGGAACATGTTTAACTTGCCTACTTATGTAATCTCTGTAAATAATCTGTTTGTAATATGTAATCCTGGTATTATGTAATACTGTATCTGCTTACCCTTGGAGCTTTTCTCCCCGGGCCTCCACTGAAAATGGACATGCATCCTGTCGGACTATCCCGGTCAACAAATGTAAGATAAATAAATAAATAAATAAAAAATATTACAGTGACTACAATACAAGTCAGACATTGACACGCACTGACAGCATGCTGAACACACTGGGGCATACGTGGGGACTCAGAATAGCATCCTGCCTGAGCATCACACACCTCCACAGCTGGCACACAGGCATATGTTCCGTTGGAACAGAGCACATGCCACACATGGCACACACATCCCGTGTGCCACACACTCACAGCCTGTAGGGCTACACAACACACCTGCTATAGACGTGTCAGGTACCTGTCTTGGGTGCTGCACTGGGGTCCCGCTCAATAAGCTGTATCTGGTGAAGGTCACCATGATATGCCTCAGGGGCACTATGGTCCACCACAGAACACATGCATACAGCTCAGTCAGAGGCATGGACACATATGACTCACTCATTGACCATGCCAGTATGGCTGACCTGAGACATACCTCCCTGGACTACATGATAGGGAACATAGAATGGATCTCTCAGCATGTGGCACAGGCCAGTATGAGCCTGATCTTGGTTGCCAACATACCCTCACCAGGTATGCTACCACTATATGTGGGAAGGGTGTTGTATGTCTACATTATGCTCAGTCTCCAATGTCATTCATAGGGTATCCTCTGGCTGTCAATGTGTGCTTACATGCTAGGGAAGCCACAATGATGTGCAAGGGTCATCTTGCACGTGACACCCATGGCCCGATGTATATTGGCAAAGCTCCTTGATACACACATACTGCCTTATGCTGCAGGACACGGTTTACATAGCCACCTCCATGGGTATCACACAGGTTAGGACACTAACAGTGCTGCTACACAACAACAGCAGTGTACACCACAAGATGCATGCACCAGACACTGTCCTCAGCATGGTGAACTGCAATGTCTGTGCAGTACAAGAGTCCTGATTCATGGCTCACAGGTGTTACCCATCACTGACAGGTTATGCCCCATACCATGCCTGTCGTCCCCTACACATGTAACACACATGGACAGGGGGGTGGTATCCCAAGGCACCACAGATACACACACACCTCCAGGTTGTTGGCACAGCACAAAGCATCAGGGCCTAATCATGTGCAGCTAACAGTGTGTCAGACTGCCATCTGGTTCATAGCCTGGCACACACAACCCTCCCATAGACAGGAAGACCACCTATCCTCCATAACAACACTGGCAATATGACAGTCTCAAGAACTGTCTTTATATGGCTGGACTGCATCCAGCCAAACATTGTGCGTGAGCATTACTGTAGCTACAACACACTAGTTGAAGGGTTCACAGCATGTGGTCACTGAATTGCAGTGGAATGACATGTTACCACTACCACAACAGGTGGGAACATGCAGCACCTGTACATCAACTACATGTACACTATATGGCCCAGACCAGATGTGTATCCCCTGCTGTAGGTATTTTGCCATATACACCCACACTGTATAGACACATACCGCGTGCGGCCCCTGCACAGTAAGACACAGTCATATTGGTATACATTGCAAATACCATTTATCCACTCGAGGTATGTGTCAGACATGGTAACTACTGCAGGTCACAGGTATTTATGTGTATGTGTCACACACATACATCATGTGTGCAATGCCATTGCTGGTTTAGGCAATGGCATGCATTATGTACAAAGACCCACACAAGGTCATAATGTGTGACACAACCACACATGGCAGTTGTGGGTTACCAAAACATTCCTATCTGTACTCTGACAATGGTAATAGACACAGTAGCAGAGCGCACTATTGGCATTACTAGCCAGCTAGCCCTGTTTGGCTGTGCTGATAGTGTGGTGACATCCCCTGTGTTTACTGGGGGAATATGCAGCATCTGGTGTATTGTAGTATTTGCCAAAAGGATCTGTTCTCTCACACTTGCATTTACACACACCCTACTACCCCCACACACTTGCCATTTGCAAGATTCATACCCCTACCTAACTAAGTCACGACACATGAGAAAAACACATTAGCGAAGCGCACTATTCAGATTGCTAGATAGCTCCTCTTCTCTGGCTGTACTTATAGGGTGCTGACATCATCAGTATTTTGAAAGGGTAATGTGCATCAGGTAGTGTGATCTCCTGATTGCCAAAACTAACATGTTTTTCGTACAGAAATGCACACACACAAACTCCCCACATCCAAACACACACACACTTGCAGGTTTCAAACCCCTACCTAAATATGTTATGACACTTGAGAGTGACGCTGTAGCAGGTTGCGCTATTCTGAGTAGTGGCAGATGTCTCTTCTCCAGCTGTATGTATAGGGTGCTGTCATCATCACTGTTTCGAAAGGGTAATGTGCCTCATGTAGTGTGATCCCCTGATTTCAAAAAAGCACATGTTTTTCATACACAATTGCACACACACAGAGTCCCCACATCCAAACATACACACATGAACACATGCCATCTACAGGTTACAAACTCCTACCTAACTATATTATGACACTCAGGAGAGACGCATCAGCAGAGTGCGCTATTCGAATTACTGGGAGGTTTCCCTTCTCCTGCTGTACTTATAGGGTGCTGACATCATCAGTGTTTAGAAAGGGGAATGTGCATCCTGTCGTGTGTTCTCCTAGTTGCCAAAAGGGATATTTCCTTCAAATAGACTTGCACACACACTAGCCCCCTCCACACACACTGAACATTTGCAAGAATCAAACCCCTACCTAACTATGTTCTGACACTCAAGACAGACGCATAAGCAGAGTGGGCTATTCACATTACTGGCAGGCTTCTCTTCTCCTGCTGTACTTATAGGGTGCTGACATCATCTGTGTTTAGAAAGGGGAATGTGCATCCTGTAGTGTGTTCTCCCAGTTGCCAAAAGGGACATTTCCCTCACACAAAATTGCACACACACTAACCCCCCTCATCCAAACACAACACTTGCCATTTGCAGGATTTTTGCAGGATTCAAACCACTACCTAACTATGTTATGACACTCGAGTCAGATGCATTAGCAGAGTGCGCTATTCGCATTATTGAGAGGCTTCCCTTCTCCTGCTGTACTTATAGGGTGCTGACATCATCTGTGTTTAGAAAGGGGAATGTGCATCCTGTAGTGTGTTCTCCCAGTTGTGAAAAGGGACATTCCTCTCACACAGAATTGTACACACACACTAACCTCCCTCATTCAAACACACACACAGGATTCAAACCACTGCCTAGCGATGTTATGACACTCGAGTCGGACGCATTAGCGGAGTGCGCTATTCGCATTACTGGGAGGCTTCCCTTCTCCTGCTATACTTATAGGGTGCTGACATCATCTGTGTTTAGAAAGGGGAATGTGCATCCTGTAGTGTGTTCTCCCAGTTGCCAAAAGGGACATTTCCCTCATACAAAATTGCACACACACTAACCCCCCTTATCCAAACACAAACACTTGCCATTTGCAGGATTCAAACCACTACCTAACTATGTTATGACACTAGAGTCAGACACATTAGCAGAGTACACTATTCACATTACTGGGACACTTCTCTTCTCCTGCTGTATTTATAGGGTGCTGACATCATCAGTGTTTAGAAAGGGGAATGTGCATCCTGTAGTGTGTTCTCCTAGTTGGCAAAAGGAATACTTCTTTCATACAGTCTTGAACACACACTAACCCCCTCCACACACACTGAACATGTACAGGATTCAAATCCCTACCTAACTATGTTATGACATTCGAGTTGGACGCATTAGCAGAGTGCGCTATTCGCATTACTGGGAGGCTTCCCTTCTCCTTCTGTACTTATAGGGTGCTGACATCATCTGTGTTTAGAAAGGGGAATGTGCATCCTGTAGTGTGTTCTCCCAGTTGCCAAAAGGGACATTTCCCTCACACAAAATTGCACACACACTAACCCCCCTCAATCAAACACACACACTTGCAGGATTCAAACCACTACCTAACTATGTTATGACACTCGAGTCGGACACATTAGCAGAGTGCGCTACTCGCATTACAAGGAGGCTTCCTTTCTCCTGCTGTACTTATAGGGTGCTGACATCATCAGTGTTTAGAAAGGGGAATGTGCATCCTGTAGTGTGTTCTCCTAGTTGGCAAAAGGGATACTTCTTTCATACAGTCTTGAACACACACTAACCCCCTCCACACACACTGAGCATGTACAGAATTCAAACCCCTTCCTAACTATGTTATGACACTTGAGACGGACGCATTAGCAGAGCGCGCTATTCACATTACTGGGAGGATTTTCTTCTCCTGCTGCACTTATAGGGTGCTGACATCATCAGTGTTTAGAAAGGGGAATGTGCATCATGTAGTGTGTTCTCCTAATTGGCAAAAGGGATACTTCTTTCATACAGTCTTGAACACACACTAACCCCCTCCACACACACTGAGCACTGGGAATCTGTTCTGCACCTGCAGTATTTATAGGGTGCTGACATCTTTATTTCTACAGAGGTATGTACATGTAGTACTACCTGTCAGGTGGTGGATAGCATATATATGCATTTGCAGCCACCTACGTCAGGGTCAGATATGCACATTGCACTGGCAGGTTATGTTCTATACCATGCTTTGTGACCACAGGACCTGTAACACACAACACAACCAGTCCAGAACACCACACCCACATCCAGGACACACACTTAGCTTCCCTGGGAACAGTGCCGGGATATGCAGGTGTTCACATACACCATTCCAGTTGTTAACATCAGGTACAGGCATACTGTGTGTGAGAACTACTCAGGCCTCTACCACTTTACCCTACAGCCACTACAATTTGTGGGTCCATGTGCTATGGCAGAACCACACACCACAGCCACATGGGGGAATACATATTGCACCTGTCCATCTGCAACGTGGGTACTCACTGTTCCACACCAGAGGTAGACCACCATTGTTGATATCTGACCATACCCACCTTTCCCTGGACATCCATATCCCATCTCCACCCCCAGGCAAGGTTGTCACTGCACACAAACTGTATTTAGCACAAGCAGACTCTACACTTGTGAAGACTGGGGTGGACAACTTCAGAGGACCCATGCTGGGGGACTATACTGGCCACTCAGCATAATCCTTGACAATTGCATTCTATGAGCATGTGTACAGTTTGCATTGATCATGCTATCCCACATATACCCATGACTGATCCACAACAAGACACCTGTCAGCTGTACACCAGCCATATATGCACCGTAAAACAGACAGAGTGAACTAATACATTGCAGAGCTGTAGCCCACAGAGGGAGGACATCTGTGAACAGTTCTGGCACGGCACTTCATTCACACATAATCATTACAACACAGTGTTGACAGTGGAATCATCCAGAGAATGCAGATAGGGCTCCCCTCAGTCTGTTATTGACGGACACCTACTGTCAGAGATCCTCAGCAACCCTCTCCCAGCACACACCGACAACATGGCTGTGGCTTAGCACATTCAATCCCTGGGACCTCCACGGTGCCCCTGCTTGACAGAGGCACAGCTCACTAGCCTCACATGTTGCCTTCTGTGACCTACTTTACAGTGGCACAGTAGCCTACTGTCCTGGGGATGCAGATGCCAAGCACACTCTGGCTGAGCTGTCATTCCCTACGGCAACAAGCCTAGTAATGACGTCTACACCCATATGTTCAATTGTCGGATGCACAATATTTGTTGTGCTGTTCTACTGTTTGCAGGTCTTTATTGCCATAGCATTCCCTGTTCCTATGACCAACTCATTTATCTGTGGAAGATGTTTGCATATGACGGCGATCCACTATATCACTTATGTCTCTGTAGTCATTTACTGTGTGCACTGGGCAGATTGCTGTGTTGTGGTTGGTTCCTGGACTGACACGTACAAATACCAGATATGTGTAGCTAACTGCTAAATGGAGATATGGCCTAAGTGTGTGAGCATGCCCAGTTCATCCTTTCCATGGCATGTTGTCTGACATATGCCTCATTTATCAAAGTGTGCGATCATGCCCAGTGTGAGCTTTCCATATGTTGCACTCTGAAGTCCACCACATATTTGGGTGTGTGTGAACTTCAACAATATCTCACGTTTATGGTTGTGTGTTGGGTGTCATGTTGTGTACTAACTGGCCAACTGCTTTGTGTCTGCCACAACAGGGATTATACTGTGCCTGCAGGGATTGCATGGGGTACTTTGCAGACAGTTCTCAACATACTTTCATAATGACCTAACACTGTAGTACCGTATAGTGAACTGGTTCAGTACTTTCACTGTGGTGGACAGTATCCTGGGCTTTAGTCCTATGACTGCTTGACATCTTCATAGTGAGCACAACAGACTGTGTAGGGGCCAGTTGTGCACATATGACCATGTTGCATTATGTTCAGATATGGACTACCTACACCAGACTCATCCAACATTGCTAGTGTATTCCACAACATGGGTGGACATTGGCAAACACTAGCAATGTTCCCTAGGCCATTTCTGATGCTAGTCACAGGGTTTGTTTGTCCTTCGACACACATTGTAACTGGAGTTTGCCATGACATATGTCATGGTTAGTATACTGTGCCTCCATCTACCTCTGACATAACAGTGATACCCAGGGTTAGCCTACCATCTCCCATCCACTCATCAGGATTCCTCTTGAGGGGTGTCGATATGTGACTCTCTGGCTGACCTGTACCAGGAGTTTACTGAAGAGTGGGGTGCCTTCTGTGTTATGGATCATTCTGTACAGCTTGTCCTATGTATGTCAGTGCTGGGGTTCAGGTCTCTCATGTGCATAGCTCACTGCCATTCAGATTGTACAAGGTGCATCATGTTCATTCATTCCAGGTTGGACATGGCTTCATACATCAGGCACAGCTTGCCTGTAGCTGGGCAGTATGGTGGTGTGTGGGGCTGCAGTTTGTTTACTCAGGCAACACATGGCATCTGTTCATGCTCTTTGCTACTCCTGGTGGGGTACTGTTGTGGACTTTACAGTTGATGGAGGTGTCTGCTGTGGTATATCCCACAGGGGCTATTGTTGTCAATTGTGACGCTGATAGAGGATGACTGCAGAGCCACAGTGAGTTCCCCTTATCTACATCTGCCAACCTTCATGTTTGGGTGGGTATATAGTATATGTTTCTCCAAACACTACAGCCACATGTTTGTCCAGTGCAGGATATCTATCACCTTTTGTACCCAGGTCTCACATTACATGTTAGGTATGTCATGGGTTAACACCTGTGTGGTAATTTGTGGGCACTTACTGTATATCCACGGTGGTTGTCTATACACAGTTCTGCAATTAGCTTGCTGACATGGCTATGGCTCCAGTTGTCTGTTTGTAGGTGGCCCTTTTGTGGGTTGCTTATGTCAGCTGGGGGTCGGATATGGTGGGCTGTTTGTACTCCTCTGCATACATGTTCAGTCACAGTCCTTCCATGTTGGCCTATACCTATGGGACATATATACAGAACGGGGGGCAAGACCAGGCCTTGTGGGATGCCACTCATATCTGCTTTGTAGTCTGACATGGATACGGCATGTCTGACCATGTCAGTTCTGTCCTTGGTCTGGTTTGCAACCCCTCTACTGACATAGGGGTATATATTTAAGCTGGTGAACATATCCATACTGAACTTGTACGGTATTGTCTAAAAGCATGTGCACAGTCCAGCTATGCTGTGTGGACCGCATTGCCCTCATCAATGACCTTAATGACTGCTTCAAATGGGTCAAACATGTTTAGGGGCAGGATCTGCAGTTACGACAGCCACACTGTGTAGGGTCCAGTATCAGTAGGTCCACAATAGCCTTCTGTCTGCGGTACATACTGATCCTTTCCATAGCTGTGCAGAACAAGCTTGTCAGGATCCTGGGGTGGTAGTTTGCAGTATCCATTCAGGCAACACCTTTGTTGTGATGGACCACTGTTGTTGTACACTGCTCTTTGGGTACATATCCTGTGGTAAGGCTGACATTGGGCAGTAGTGTGATTTGGCATTCCATTATTCTTGGAGTCCATGTTGGCCTCAGCACAGGACACCATCACATACCTTTGCTGCTGTGTGTTCTGCTTTGCAGATGATGGCTGTTACCTCAGCATCTGCAATGTCAGGGGACCATCAGTCTGCTGGGATAGGTATTTTGCACTTTGGTGGGGGGGGGGGGTTTGCACTGCACCTGACAAGTTGTATGTTAGCAATATGTGTGTGTGTTTGGTATGTTGTTTGTAATATCTGTGTGATTCGGAGCATATCTGTGGATGCCCAACATGGTTCCTACCATAAGTTGGGTAAGCCTTGTGATTATCCTTAGTGTCCTGTACATTTTGTATCTTCATAGGTTCATGGGTTCATACTAGACTATACACCCTAGGCCATTAGTAAGCCTAGCCAGAGTGTGTGTGTCTTTCGCCACCCCTTGCTATGTTCTATTATGGCCATTTATGAATTTCTTCACTGTGCCTCTGTCTGGTCGTGACACAGTGAGGATCCCCAGTATACATGTACAATCATCCATCCACTTGGCAATATTCCTGTTGAGGGATGTCAGTGAGGAGCTCTGCCTAACATGGATTGGGATCCTGTTTCTGGGTGTGGGGAGCCTCTGGGTTATGTATCTGTCCCTCCAGCACATCTTATTTCATTATGTGTTGAGGCTGACATCTGTCACTCTCACAGCTCAAATGGCTTTGATTTCCTGTGGTGGAGCATGTCCATTACTCCTGTGTTGGACATGGCCTTGTACAACAGACATACAATGCCTCTGTGTAGGCAGTCTGTGACTGCATTCAGCTGGGGTGTCTACAGCCAGGCAGCATATGACGTATATTTCACACCCTTTATCCTGTTGGTGGGGTAACTATGAGGTCTTCCGAACCGCTGCAGGTGTCACGTACAGTACATCCCATATGAGTCATTGTACTAGATTATGGGTCTGATAAGGGAACAGTACAGTGACACAGTGACCTCTGTTGATGTAGATGTGAATCCTTTCATGATACGGTGTCCAATATCAACAATCTTCCTAGCCACATTGGCATTGTGAGTGTCACATGACAGATTACTGTTGACCTGTGTCCCTAGGTCCCTGATTACTCCTTGCATACATAATGGTTTGCCACCTATGTGGTAATTTGTGTGTACCTTGTCTGGTATTTGGTGGGACATTCATACTGTCCAGTGTCTTCAGGATGTCTGGGTGGAGTTCTTGTGTGTGAGAGTGTGGTCTGTCGCATGCTACAGACTGTACAGCAGTTTTGACTACAGTTAGGTGCACATGGGTGGTCGCTGCTTTGTGCATTGTCAGTTACCTTGCCATATGGGTGTCTGTGCTGCATATGGATACTCCCCCTCCTTTGATGTTTTGGTGCAGGTGTTGGGGCCATAACACATGATATGTGGTATAACCTAGTAGTGCTGGTGTGCTATCACTAGGCTTGCAGCAGGCTTCTGTCACTGCACAGACATCGATGTTCTCCATAATGGGAAGTGCCTCAGGGGCATGCATATTGCAGTTTACACATCTGGCATTGGTCAGCATTACCCTTATGTTTCCTACCACTTATGTTTTCTAGGGTGGTGGGTAGTCTTTTTGGCCTTGCCTACATACGGCTCTATGGAGGCAGCAAAGGCCTTATCCAGTATCCAGATGCACACGGGTAACAGGTGCAAGCCATCCCTGGAACAGCAGCATGGCTTGTCATGCTTGACATCTCAAGCAGACAGACATTAGACCCTCTTGGACTGACAGCTGTAACTGTGCCAGCTGTTAAACATGAGCATTCTGTGTTTGTACTGTGGCATCATTCTTGGTGAGGGTTGGATGCTGCACACAGCCAGTGTCATACCAGCCTGGGGTACATACTCAGAGGGACCATCCATGTCTCTTTTCATGTTGACCAGGGAGGTACATCTCAGGTAATTCACACCAGCATGGACATTGAGTGCATTATATTTCTGCTTGCTTTGGGGTGACCTGCGTACTTGTGTTATGTGGCATTTTGTGGCAGCCTACAGGCAGCTTACTCTACCCTTTCCCTTGTTCAGTCTGGTGAGTGGGACAGCAGTGTGTCTGCCTATACAGACACCTATTACAACTGTATCAGGCATGTTGTTTCTCCTTCTGGCCTGTGACTGTTTGGCACACCAGCTTTGCGTACTATTCATTGCATGTGCTATGTTTGAAGGTTGTGGTTGCTTGTGATCTGCTTTGGAGGCTTCTGTTGGTATGGTGTGTTTGTAATTAAGGCCTCCGGGAATATTTGTCTGTGTTTATGTGTTTGGTTTACAGTTGTGGTAGGTCTATGTGGGACTGGGTTTGTGGTGTATGTGGTTACCTTCTCCTCCTGACTAGTTTTGACAGTACTGAGTTGGTGGAGCTCAACCTCTGGTTTGGATACATGGTTGCATCTATCACATATATTTCAAACGTATTGAGGTCTGAAGAAGCAATTCAGCGAAAGCACTAACCAACTTATATTGCAATTAAATCTTTGCTTTTATCTTTGGACTACGTTGGAGTATTTTGTTTTATGGTTGATTCTACTTGGTTTATGGAACATTGCAGCAATGTTTGGTACCCCTTCATTGTTTTGCTCTATAGTTGCGTTTTTACTTATCACATATATTTGTCTTTATTGGCGGGTGTTGTGGTTGTCTGTGTACTTGGGACTGGTGTCACATTGCCTCTGGATTCACAGATTCTACTTGTTGTGGCTGGACTTAGTGGATTGTATGTGTGGACATATGTTATTGCCATACTACTGGTCAGTGATTATTTCCCTTTTTATGTTTGCTCTATCATGTGGTAGCTTCCTCATTCTCTTGCATGGTTTGGTAATGGCTGGAGTCCAGCATGCCAGATGCCTGCGTGTGTGGCATTGTGTGTTGTTGTTATTTGTGATTGCATACTCCAAGCATTCCTGGCTGTGTTCATGGAATGCCTGTATAACATGTTCTGTGGTGTGTCCCATATTCTGCACTTGCACAGGGCCTTTCGTGGATTCAACATCAGTTTGGAGGGCTTCAACCTATGCTTTACACATGTTTTTCACTGTGGTATTCTGGCCAGGGACTGGGGTCAGGATGTGTATATCCAGTGTGATTACTCTATGGTCTGGTCTTACCGGTGAGGGGTACACTTCTCATCTTGCCATCCAGTACACATGTTGCTGATTATCACATCCAGTATGCTTACCCCTCTTGTGGGAGTGGTACATTGTTCCTGGGCATTTTGGTTTATGGATTCTGGGAACTTTTCTCCTACTGTGTTGGTGCTAGTATAATGCTCCCGGTGTATGTCTGGGTATTTTCAGTCAAGCAATATAATGTGGTTTGGGGGGCTTGATATATTCATGTATTCCGACATAGGCCAGGTGCAGTTCCTGGTATTAGGACAGTAGTCTGCAGCAGGCTATATACTGGGAGGCGGTTTTAGCCATTGGTGTTTGACCATGGCTAATCCATGCTGCTTCTTGTTGTGGTACCAAAATGGGGGGGTGGTTATCCTTGACATTTATTGCTAGTCACTCTCCTTTTGTAGCTTGTTCCATGTTTTGAGGCTGTACAGCACAGTATGAGGTGTGACCTGGTAGTGTTAGGGTGCTGATGTGAGCCTTGACCCAGTTCTCTATTACAGGACTGGTATCTACATTCTCCATACTGTGTGCGTTTACACTGCACACATCTTGCTGTTTAGACATCTGGCATTGGGTAGCATTACATCTAGGTTCCTATCCCTTGTGGAACCTATGAAGGTGGGTTTGTGTTTTGAGACTTACATATTCATGGCATGCTGTGGGTACTGACAGCCTTTGCCAGTATCCATGAGGCATGGCATGATAGGTGCACACCACCCCTAGCAGGTGGTGCATCATGTCATGCTCCGCATGTCTTCCCAGCCTGAAACACATTGGCTCCCCTTTGACTAACTGCATTACTTCAGCCAGTTATTGCACTTGATCATCCCATTGTCATTTTGTGGCTTCATGCTTGGTGAGGGTGGATGTTAGTCAGGGTGCTCAGGTGTGCATATAGTACATGGTGTTACATTACTTAACACATGGCATTCATGCCTCAGGTGGTGCTGCAGGGCTGCCTCTGTCGGATGCGCATATTACACTTCCCTGTACATGTTTGTGAGCAGGTCATGTCATTTTAGGCATCCATGTTATTATTTGAGTGAGTCAGAGGGGGTATCCTTCCCAGGGTTCCTACTGAGCCAGTGTATGTGCTATGCGTTGCCTCTTTGCCAAGGCCAGGGCATACTGGGCACGCCTCCTTCTGCCTACTGGGGCAGGCTCAGGTTGTTCCTCCTCCGAGTCACGCTCTGCCTGTGATGGCCTTGGCAATGGTGGAGGGCTGTTTGGCCCGGCCCTATTGTGGTCCTGCTGCAGCTGTTTTCACAAGATCATATTATGTAGCATAGCACATACCATGACAATTTGGGTACATGTAGTTGGTGTGTACTGCAAGGCTCCACCAGATGTGTCCAGACACCGGAACCGTGACTTGAGCAGCCCAAACACACGCTCTATTACATTACGTGTTTGTGCGTGTGCCTCAATATGGCGTTCCTGTTCAGGTGTGTGTGCGTTTCTGATGGGTGTCATCAGCCACGGCTCCAGTGCATAACCTGCATCCCCCACTAGGTGTCCGTGTGGGATGTCCCCATTGGCAAATGTCTGGTACAGCTGCGTCAAATGCCAGATGTGGGAATCGTGGTAACTCCCAGGGCAGCCAGCACATACATTCATTATTATGCCCTGGGCATCACACACGACCTGGCAGTTGATGGAGGGGAAGCCCTTGCAGTTAATGTAGGCCCTATGCCACTCACCGGCTGATGCTTTGATGCGTATGTGCGTGCAGTCTATTGCACCCACTACCTCAGGGTATTCCGCTATTTGCTGGAAGAGACACATATTGCTGGCCAATACCTCACGGGCATTGGGGAAATATACATGATCACCGACATGTGCTGACATGGCATCCAGGAACTGGTGCAGTACCCTGGAGGCTGATGCCTGTGATATCCCAATCATATCGCCAGTTGGTCTCTGGAAGGTACCTGTTGCTAGTATTCTTAGGCCAACACATACCTTGGTTTCCACTGGGATGGGTTCCCCTCTGTTGGTTCTGTGTGTGAGGTGTGGCCTGCACAGCTCAACAATTTGCTGCAGGAGCTCTCTGTCCACTCTATAGCGCTCTACTATCTCCAGCTCATGTAACCCGTGGTAGGTGACCCTGGGCCTGTACACTCTTCTCCGTCTCCTCACTGTGGGTTGTCTGGCACCATCTGCATTGTCACCACCCTCAGCAAGTCGCCTATGTCTCATTATGACAGCTATGGCAGCCCCTAACATTTCTGCTCTGAGTGAAGCTTTTTCAGTTTTCACTTCTATTAGCTTACTCCTGTCTTGCAGTGTCTGTTAAGAGAAACATCCTGCACTACTGTTTGCAAAGTTTTAAGTGCTGGGCTGGGCTACTATTCTGCCTGTGTAATTGCCTGCTTCTAATTGTTTTCACCTGCTAGCTTCAGCAGTTATCCCTGCTAGCTTCCTATTAATTCTGTTGCTTCCTTTTTCCTCTCTGTTTCCTCAGGGGGGAGCAACGTGCATACCATCAGAAACATGCTCACAGTGGCTTACATGCACGCACACGTGCTTACACGGTTCAGAATCTACTTATTCGGGTTAAAATGCACGCACACCCGCACAAACACTGTTACACGTCTGCCAACAGCCTCCAACATACTCAGCCTGCCCTACACGTGCGCACACTGCCCTACTCGCACTTCATGACGTGCACACGTGCGCATGCATGCCCAGCAAGAAACTTTGGTGTAAGTAACAGTGTACACCTTCCATTTCTTGACTTTCCATGACTTATCTAGTGGCACACCTCTTTCCATGATCTGTGTCTGTCATCTTTCATGTTACACTGACCTCCAATGAACTGCATTTCTTTCTACCATTCCCCCCTGTGATGTCACCTATCTCCTACTCTATTCCTTCCCCTTATGTATCTCTTACACTACTCAGACTGTGCTCATTTGCTATGTGACTGTGAGATTCAGTATCCTAACCCTCATTTACATGAGATTGCCTACTAATGCTTAGTTACATGTCTTAGACTCAGCTTCGCCCCTTAGCAACCACTACACGGTGGCCATGTTGGTTTTGGTCTGCTGGTCCCTGCATTGTCATTCCATGTATTGCATGAAACCCACATTTGTGGGTTTATAATCTTCTTTTTTATGGTTTTATACAGAAAAAAATTATATTTTTAATATTTTTGCATCGGGTTATCTTGCCAATGTCCACATATTTGGCCATTGGCATGCTGCCTGAGTCATATGCACCCTTTTTTGGAGCTGACATGCCTCCATTGTGGAATTTGCAGAAACGTACTCAGTTGTCAACTGAGTACATTTCTGCAGCTAAAACGTCTCTTACACGGACTGGTTTCTGCTTCGTGGATCGCTAATATACCTCATTTGCATACCTTTTGGGCTGCAAGTGAGGTATTTAGCATGTCCACGCCAAGTCCGTGTAAGAGACATTTTAGCTGGTCTCTTACACGAAGTTTAGGACTGTTCCTGGATCGCAAGGCTTGCACGGAGTGTTGCACGTCTCTTACACTCCATGCAAGCCTTTGTGAATCCTGCCCGATGTCTTTGTAAATACTTTAGTTATTTGTTAATAATATGTTAATTGGTTTTGTTAATATATATTGCTAAAAATAAATTTTTTTGAGAATGATTGCATGTATATAAAATCAATAAAATTGTTTTAACAGAAATTGCATCACTGCAACTGTCACAGATTATATTTGCAAATACACCACTAATATGTTACTAAACTAACATGCTATTTTACTTCTTGAAGACATTTACCATTCACTGAATTATGGTGGGCTGCTTTGATCCTACTGTGTTGAGTCTATCAGGAAATGAAAAAGGATACAGAAATCATTCCCCAGAAGAATTCTTTTAGACATATTACATAAAGTTTATATTTGCAAAGGCATCAGTTATTCACAATCAAGTATAGACTGGTAAGAGAAGACATATTTTTTGTTTACAAGTATCTTAATAATGAATTATTAGCATCCAGCAACCTCCTATTACACATTTTGTAAATATTGCAAGCATATGGCATAACAAACAACAGTGTAACTATACTATACTAATGGCTACTGTAAACAGCTACATACTTAGCCAAGTAATATATGCAGTTCCAGTAAATAAAACATGGATAAGTATTTCTGATTTTAAAATTAGTTCATGACTATTTATATTCCATGCTATGCTTCATTTTTGTCTGTACTATAATTGACATATCGCATCTTCATACTAGCCCACCAACCAAGTTATCCAGGTGGCAAAAAATGCATAAATTAGTCAGTCAATCAATACATATGGTGTTAGCAATTTAAGTCTTTTTGTGAAACCTAGCAGCATCATTTTATGTATCTAGGTATTAAAACTGCAATAACATGTCTGTATGCCTTTTTTTCCATTGGACTTAACAACAAATAATTAAATCTAAATATCGACAAATGCAGACACAAAACCAGGAACCACCAAAATCCAAGGCCACAGGACCCGAATCTCCAAGGAATGTACTTTCAAACCAAATAGGTTAAAAACAACACCTTTATTGGTACGTAGTCCAAATCACACCAATGAACAACCAACAATAGACCAAGCTTTAAACGGTTATTACCGAGCTTCTTCAGAGTTGAAATAGTTTGTAGTGTGGTTAGCCATGTTAAATACTAAATACAAAATCACATGACATACCCCCCAATGAACCATCCCTAATCAGTTTTTTAAAAATACAGTGTATATAAAACTTCCTTTATTTATAACTACTATTTTTAAAAAAAATTTTTCGACATATTCTTACATGTTTTGTCATACAGTATACACTTACATTTTTTGAGTTGTTGGATTTACATTTTGAGTCTGGCATTTAGATTAGAATGTTCACCAAATATTAAGGATGTTTTATATACACTGTATTTTTAAAAAACTGATTAGGGATGGTTCATTGGGGGGGGGGGTTATGTCATGGTCATGTGATTTTGTATTTAGTATTTAACATGGCTAATCACACTACAAACTATTTCAACTCTGAAGAAGCTCGGTAATAACCGAGCAAAAGCTCTTGGTCTATTGTTGGTTGTTCATTGGTGTGATTTGGACTACGTACCAATAAAGGTGTTGTTTTTAACCTATTTGGTTTGAAAGTACATTCCTTACAAATAATTAAATGCTTATAATTAGTTACTGGACTGCGGTGGTGGTTCTGCGGTAGCGTTGTCGCCTCACAGTTAGACGTTGCCCATTCGATTCTCAGTTAGAGCATCTTCTGTGTGGCGACATGCGTGAATGGGCGTTCCTTCATTGAAGGTTGTGCATTAGGCCCGGCAAGCCAGCACGTAAAACTCTACTGCCAATCATTAGCGGACCGGAGTTCTGCTGTGGCGACCCCTAACTGGGAAAAGCCGAAAGACACAAACAAACAAAAATAATTAGTTACTGATTTCAACTGATTGGTAAAACACAAAATATCTAGTGTAACTGAACACCTAAGACAAGATTCTTATGACATCGGTCAGGATTTATGAAAGCTTAGACTTTTTGTTTAGCACATGAGCATGACAAACGGTGACGTGCGTGCTGATGTTTGTTCATTGAACAGCAATGCATTTCTCTCCATGATGCTTAAAAGGACCAAGCAGCAGAATATGCTTTTGAAAGAATAAGTAGGTGAATTACATGCTTAAGAAGCAATTTGACATGGCGGTGCAATTCAAGAACACATAAAACATGTTCATGCATGGCATGCTCCCTTTTGCCCTCAGTTCCAGTACTCTTTTGAATATGCCTTGACCACACTTAGAAAAAAATGTAAGCAGCTGCTGCTGCTGTTATTAATCTGTATGTGCAACAGGCTTTAATGCACAGTGCTGCTGTTGTCAGACCTCAGTCTAGAAAGAAAAGTGTTCAGACCATGTTTGACATATCATGGACTTCATGATACTGAAATATGTGATCGCTAGAGGGTGGACAGGGATACTGTAGAGCAAATAGTTAACATCTGCCACAGTCACTTATGGCCCCAGGGAAATCATGGAAAACTTATCCCAGTAAAATTCAAGGTATGTGTTGCATTACGTATACTAGCTACAGACAATTTGTTAGAGACCTATAGAAGATAAATCAGGGTTGTCACATGCCTCTGTCTCAAGAATGTTGCACCGATTTCTAAATGTAATGCTGCAACCTGTAAGGAAGCATACATGTTTTCCAGATACCCCAAATGAGAGTGTTACCACCATGCAACATTTCTATGACATAGCACATTTTTTTCAGGTATTGGGAGACATAGGCTGTGCACAAATTGAAATAAAAGCTCCACCAGGTGAACAGGGAAGGACGCACATCTACAGGAAAAGGATATCACTCTACAAACATTCAAGTGGTATGTAATGCCCAAAGTATTATCTATAATGTGTGTGAACATAACTCTGCTAGTTTGCATGACTTCCATATATGACACATCTGTGACCTGTATCTAATGTTTTCTAATGGAGACTTTCCACAAGGGCATGTAATCAGGGAAACAGGTAATGGACAGGAACATTGGATCATGACACCCATGGGAAACCCATACATCCTCAATGAGCAAGGTAACAGTGATGCACTCACTTAAACTAGAAATATTCTACACCATGGTTTTGGCCTGCTCAAATCATGATTCTGATATCTTGATATATCGAATAGTGCCCTGCCACCTCGGCCAGTGTACTGACAGTCTGTGGTCTGTTACATAACATTGCTGGGAAACAGTTGACACAGGGATAACAAGGATAAGTAGGGACAGCAGGGCCAACAGAAACAGATGAGGAGTCTGATGAAGATATATATATATATATATATATATATATATATATATATATATATATATATATATCAGGAAAATTAAAAATCAGTAGGGACTGTGCAGAAAACAAGTATGCATTTATGCAGGCATCAATAAAAACATGTACATAAGTGATATATAGGAGTACACACATTAAGCGTCTGGAATATATAACAGCATTACTAAAGAATCAAGTGTATATGAGATGACACTTTTGAAAAATAATTTGCTGTCTATATTTATATGCCTGTTAATGTTAAGGGCAAGTGGGAAGAACAAAAAGTATGTATGTAATATGTCAATGATCCTTTTTAATAGCAAACATTAAAGCTTTATTAAAAAAGTAATTTCAAAACTGTAGACAGAACTCAGTTAAGTAATGGACATCAAAGACTCTCTACAAAGCAACTAGCAAATACAAATGTCAAGGACACAACCCTTACAATAGGATAACAGTCGTTTATGTTAGCCATATGCTTTTGCCTTACCATAGAATATTTACTGAAATTTCACTTCGACATATGTTTGTAATGTATATGTATATATCCTCAGTGAAATATTGCTATACACCCATGTAATATTAGATGAGTATCATTGCAGTAAGAAATGCTACACCTTATATACCAATACAAATATGCAAAATGCAGACCAATTAATTTTCTAGGAAAATAACAACACCATAACCGTGTAACTATTAATTGTAAAGACCATGACATACCTTGATTGGATTTGCAATAAAGTTTGCTGAAAGTAATGCAATTGCAGTAGTGTAACTCAGTTAACCAGCAGTATCTTAAGTTGGTCAATCATGTAGTCTTTCCTATTATGATACAAGTTTCTTAGTCCCCGGTTTTGCTTATATAATGTAGATTCATCACTCTGGGCATGGTGAATATGTAAATCAGATGTCCATTCATTTTCCTTCCTAAGTCACTCAATCTGCTCAAAGTGCTAGGCAGGTAAACATGGTGTGACAACCTATATGATGCTGAGCAGACATACTAAGTACAAAGTGAGTACTAAGAAGTGGGGATGGGTAACGGCTTTCAAGTGTGACTCATTATCAGTAAAGCACAACTTATTAAGGGTTTAACACTCCTGCCACTTTGACTTACACTTACAGAGGGTGTGTCAGGAGAATAGACTTACAACAAAGTTTGTGATTATATTGATATACTTAGGAGATAACCTTTATACCACCTATATAAATATATGTTTAAGAGGTAACTGTGCCCATGAGTAATAGTGTCTGCAAGTTATGCCAAGTACATAAAACTTAAACACACAAACAGAAAATGTGTAAATAATTGCAAATTATAATGCAATTATGTTATGAATGCATTAAAGGCAAGTACTAATCACAAAAGAAAGGGGATAACACACTCTTTTATTGCAAACATTTGTTTGTGTTATGAAATGATTCATTTCCTTAACGGGTTCAAATATTGCATTTATATTGACATTTACTATGAAAGAACACTGGATCAGTTTGAGAAAATGGTCATATTGTTCTGTAAATGGAAAGTTTTGGAATGCCAGAAATTAAATAGATGTGTTCTACTTTCTCTGCCTCATAATATCTATGTTGTTGTGGGAAATACTGTCAGTCATGTCAATGTTTCATGCTAATGCCATCATTTTAATGTTCAAATCTAGAGAGAGATTGATGCCTGTATGAAATTAGGGATCCTTAATGTCCACATTTGCATGACCACAGAGTTGAGAAATCATCACACAAAAATAATTTTCTTTCTTTCTTTCTTTCTTTCTTTCTTTCTTTCTTTCTTTCTTTCTTCTTTATCCTTTGGCAACATTTTGCATTGATCCTCATTGACTAGCAGTGGTCTCTAGCAGTTAACAACAGTGCAATTCTGAAGGTAAAGACTGAACATTTTAATTTGGGATGCCTTCAGAATCCAGAACGGGACTGCTGCCATTGTACATCCGGAAGCAGTTTTAGACTACACTGTGTGAAGAAAATGAACCTGTTATGTAACTTTCTCTGTGACACAATATGTTAATGCAGTAAATTGTAAGTAATAGCACAGGTAATGCAGGGTGTTGTTTGAATACTGATTACAGATAGTTTTATTGAGGGCATCAGAATAACTATTGTCAAAGACTTATTAGTAATTGAACTTGAAGTATAACTTTCATGTTGCAAAATTAATTTTGCAACACAGCTCTGTGCAAGGAATGCTAAATAACTTAACTATACTCTGTGTGAAGTTCATTAAGCATAACATTGATCATATTTTATTTAAAGTATACATTCATTAATATAATTTTAACAATAATTATTGGAATAAAATATGATTCAACCCACGTATTATTATTAGTTTTGAAGGACAGTATGCCATGCAAAGTATGCATGATCCTTTCCTCGACTGGTTTTACTACACTCATTCAAATCAATGAAAAGGAAATTTTTACAGCAATAAATACTGACTTCTAAATATGACTTCAGTTTTATGACAAGTTAAAGTCAAACACATAGAGACTTGTCATAATTCGATCTCCTGTCATTTGAAATTGCTACTTACAAGCTAAATATGTAAATTCTTCTTTGGCATTAACAGTTAATAAACAGAAATTAGCTGCTCAGCCTTCTCTTTGGTCAAGGGTTCAGTTTCTAGGTGTTATCAGTCACAGTTTGTAAAATGTATGTCCCACCAACCTATTATATTCCAGTTTATATATGTTTATCTATTACCAATATTAATTAGTAACATCATAGAAAATGTCATGTCATATCAGTGTATCAGAAGAGTATATGTATACCTACCTTCCACTATACCAGACAGTATGACCAGAGTTGACAATATATCCTTTGAAATGTAATTCAGATATTGTCATCCTAAAGCAACTGAGGAATTTAGTACATGCAAGATCTGAATTGAGTGTCAATTTCCTGCCATAATTTCAGGTTTCCTCCAGAAGACGTGGTAGGTGAAGGTGAGGGTGATTGTTCATTTAGAGCTGTAAGTGGTGTCATAAGGAGTCCAGGATTCCTATGACACTCATTGTAAAGTGCTGCAGACATAGGCTTCTGCAGGAGGACTATGCCAGGTGTAAGCACAAGGATGTGGCTTGGAATAGTTTTGCCATGGCTGTCACCAGTGCAATTGGCATTCTATGCACTGGTGAACAATGTTGTCTCAATCATCATGACATGAAAAGTTACAATCAGGAGGGGAATTTAGAACTGCCGACATACCTGACCCATCACCAGCCAATATAATACCATGAATTGGAAAGACATACATTTTTATTAAGCCTTTTTTATGTTTTCTGTTCTTTACAGCTGCTGAAAAGTTCGCTAAAAATAAGAAGGGACTTCAGGAATGATTGGCATACCTCAGAGAGGTACAGGGTAAGTATGGCTCCAGTATAACTGCAAGCAAATTCAAAATACATTATAAATTTAGTTAATTTAAGGCATTGGTCCATATGAGCTTGACACACACATAACCAGAGAAGGCATACCTCACCTACATAAGCCTTAAATAGCTCTTGATCATTGCATTAGGCAATGTATAACACAATGTATCTGTGTGTGGGCTTAATTCCAAGTAGTAGCAATTAGTTTTATTACAGAATAATATTTTAAATCCATTTTCTGCAATCATTAAAGAACTTTAAACTGTACATTGTTGTAAATAAGCGATTAATTGGAATGTATAGATCATTTATGCCATAGTCAGCTGACTGTTTGCCTAATGACTATAATAGCATTGGAACTGATGACATATTTATGATTTCATATTTATATCTGGTTATGCCAACATTTACCATATGTATGTATAAATTTGGCTATATTTTGAAATATTAAAATGGTATGGAATTCATGATATTTAATATGTTTTTGCTCATACACCATATATCTCTTTTTTGTTTCCTATTTTTAAACAAATTCCTGCAGCAACACAAATGACCTTTATCCCAGGGAACTAGACCAACCACTGGGGACAGGACCATTGTATGTCCACAGTGGCTGTGTTGGCACTGTCACAGGAAGCCCAGACACCCAGCACATCTGGGTCTCAACATGTTAGTATTGCCATCCTGCCCAACCTACTCCAACTGTATCAAGTAACTCAGAAGTTGGTACAGTAGTACCTCCAGGAGTAGCTCTAGTAGTATTAGTCGACATGGTGATTTTATCACCCATCATAGCCCACATGGCCAGAGATGGGCCATAAAATAACCCCTCAGTTTTTGTCCTCAGCACGTATGCAACACTTGGCATCATGCAACAATCGACAATGCTGGTAAATGGCTTTTCAGGTCCTATTGCAGAAAATGCAGATTTTATCTCTGACTGCATTAGTACAGTTATCATGACACAAATGTGCTTAAACCCACTGTTCAATAGAAATACAGACTGATAGCACTACTGTAAGACAATTACTCTTACATATTTATCAAGCTGACGGACGTAGTGTACACTATATGGGATGTTACAGTTGTCATTACTGAGATGGTCTGATTCCTACATTCTCCTACATTCTTGTTTGCTTTGGTCTATTGTCAATGTCCCTTAAAATGTATGATCTTTACTGTGTTAAGCATGAGTTACAGTGTGGTCTGCTGAGATGATACTCAGGTATGTAGAGTTATTTTGCAGAGTGTCAGAAGTTTGAATCAAGCAGCTTATCAAACATTATTTCTTGTTTTCTTCACATTGCTATTATTTGCAGAACCGTTGCATACATAGTTTATTAACCCAACATTATCCTACTTATGTCTTCATCATTGTTCCACCATCCTACCCTGCTTGCATCCAATTTGTGAACAAGTTATTGTACAGAGCAAGGCAAAATCATTATGATGACAAATCTAAGTGTAACACACCCCAAAGATGGTCTGAAATATCCCATAAACAAAAATCAGTTTATCTATCTCTTCTCATCTCTCCCTCTCTCCTCCCTTTTTTGTCATCACTGTTTGTATTCAGTATTTTGCTGCTGCCTGGCATCAAGTAGCAGTGCTAATTGACTATAAATAATAGTTCATGTCTTGTGGCAAAAACTGGAGAGTTTTTGCCTTGGCCACATTAGTCTGCTGCCCTTCAAGTTGTTACTTTGCTTATCTGCGCTGCGCTACAGAAAGACAGACTGATAGCAGTATCAAAAGACAGTTGTTATCATATATAGAACAGGCTGCACCATTGAATGTTCACCTTATGGGCATTTCTTTTGCCAAGTCCATTACGAAATATACCTCACACAAACTCCTTTTGTTCATACTGTTTTCAAAGTTCCTTCAAATGTGTGTGCTTTACCACCTGACATTTGCCTTCCTATGTGGTGTGAACATCTAATGCTCACATCCATAGACTGTCAGTGAAAATTGTTAGGTAATTCAATCCAACATCAGGTGTAAAATTATGAACAGTATCACTTCTCATTAAATTTTGGCCTGTGATGTTGTGAATACATATATTATTCCATCAGCAGTAACCCACCTGGTCATTTACGTTATTCATAATCATCCCAAACTTACTTATACCTTCCCAGCAATAAATGCAAGGCATTTGGGCAAATAAAGGATTTATTTCGTGACAAGTATACAACAAATAAAGGATTTATGTGGTGACAGTTTTACAGCACTAGGCAGACTTTACAAATATTTGCTTTTATGCACACAAAAAGTGGTAGGATTAAATATTTAGCATTACCATACATTTTCTGACATATCTGAAGTAACACATACTTGTATATTATCATGTAGTGACTGTAGTACTTAGTTACGTCATACATACAAACAAATACAATTGCACAACAAACAGTACAACATGCCTTAAACAGGTAGACAGTCACCACATATTAGGACAGTGTATATAATCTCTCTACATTATCCCTATAAAGAATTACTTACTGTAGTGATCATGACAAATGTGTTAATTATGGCAGAAAACATTAAAATGACTCACATCTGTTCAAAATGGATTATAATCAGAACTGTCTATATGGCCATACTCCTTATGTGCATGACGTTTAGCATGGAGCACCACAGACCACTGTTAATTCCCTCTCAGTTGAAAACCTCAAAAATAATTATGTCTGTGTTAATACTTTGCCATTAGTCATGCAAATAAGTTTGTCAGCTGTGCACTTCAGAAAGGGATTTTGACCAAGAAAAAAAAAAAACATTGTCAGTAGCTTATATTACTTGTGCATGTTGTAATGGCTTATTATTATTAGGATGTGATGTGCTCACTGTGATGCTGTCTAAGCAATACATGATGCAAATTATGTTTGCAGTACAACACATTATACTTGCAAATGCTGGTGTGGGACTTTTGCACACGTATTTGCTAAATGGTATTAAGTAATGTCCTTTCATATGTTTGACATGTTTGTTTTGTATTTACATTGCACATTGTACACTCATTATAAAATATCCACAAAGATGCACCGAGTACTGAAGATTTGCATACAAAGATCTTGAGCTGAGCAGTCATGAATGCTTGGTTGTCTCTTCACTGTTTCACAACTGTGATTATCATCCATCTTTGACATGGTCAATACATCATAGCATGAAACAGCTATATGTCAGTATCACTATCACAATGTCCATTAATAAAAGGGTATATAGATTATTTGAGCATTATGTAATTACTGGAGTATTTCTCCCTGGGCCTCTGCTGAAAATGGGTTGTGTCCCAATCAGACTTTCCCAGTAAAGAAATGTTAAATGAATAAATAAATAGATATTTGTGATCACTGCATTGCTGTTTTGTTTGCTTGTCATGACACATTCCATTTCACCCAAACATACGATGCACATTATCATCTCTGCAACACATTAATGAGGTCATCACTTCAAAAGTGTAGTATCTCAGACTTAAAGTCAGACTTCTCTTGTGGCTCCCATGGTTGATACAATGTACTGTAGATTATGTACTTATATAAGTATATTTTTTTAATCCAGCAGTGACTGACTAGTGTGGGTGTGTGGGTGTCTGTAGTGCTAGGTACGAATGTCTTACAGTCATAGATCACATGTATACACTTCCACTCAGGAAAAACAGTTACACTGGGAATGGGCTTCTCCATCAATTTGTTCATCTTTTAGCACAAACATCTTCTCAGCAACACACTAATGGGGTCATTCTTTCACATTTGTTGTATCTCATATTTAAAAACAGACTTCTCCAGTGGTGCTTGCTGTTAATACAATGTATTCTAGATTGCACAACAAGGCAGATAGGTGGTTTGAATGCAGCAATGAGCAACTGCTATATGTGTGTATCACTACTGCTAGGTAGGGATAGCTTCACCCCCACATAACATGTGTACGCTTCCACTCTGGAGAAACATTTGCATTGGGAGAGGGCATCCACATATTTTTTTCCCTTTTAACACAAACATTGAGGTCATCTTTCCAATCATGCACTATTTCACGCTTGTAACCAGACTTCTATACTTGTAGTTGATAATATCTATACTAGATTGTGTAGGTAGGTGGTTTGAACCCAACATTGAGTAATTACTGTGTGTGTGTGTGTGTGTGTGTGTGTGTGTGTGTGTGTGTGTGTGTGTGTGTGTGTGTGTGTGTGTGTGAGTGTTTGTGTGTGCGTATGTACATATTTATTGCTAGGAAGGAATAGCTTCCCCCACAGATCTGATGTTTTACTTTACAGTGAGAGATGGCTCTCCCACCACTTTCAGGCCCTATTTGCACACACATCACCTTTACCAATAATGATGATGTCATCCTTTGAAATGTGCTCTATATCACACTTGTCAACATACAATGGTGATTCATGCAATGCACTCTAGCTTGTGATCTTAGAGAGGTAGACAGTACAAAAACAGACGTTAATGCATACGTTCATTTGTATAAGAGTGTGTGTTTGTGAATTTACACATGGGAATGCCATCTCCAACATATCTGTTACATAGATGTAAAGCTGAAGATAGATCTTCTACTACTTTAAGTCCCTCTTAGCCCAGACATCTGCTCTGGAAAATGCTAATGAGGCCATTTGTTGAAATGGTACCCTTATAGTAATATATCTGCTGTTGCATCAGAAAATGATACAATGTTCTAGCTTCTGGATATAGGCATATTTCTGAACTTGTCATTCTCTAAATATCATGAGTGCTTGTACTTTGATAGTCACATGTCCAACACATGGTTTATACACCTACACTCATGCAAGATACTGAGACTAAGAGACTTTTCACACCACTCTCTCAATCATTTTTAAGCCAGACATATGCCCTGCACCACAGTGATGATGTCATACTGTCAAATATACTCTCTCTAACACTTGCTTGAAGACTTCTCCTTTTGTGTGTGCAGTTGATACATTATCATGTAGCTTGTATAATTAGGAAGCTGTTCAAAACAAGCAATGACTGAATAGTATGAGTGTGTTTGAGTCTATTGCCTGGGATGAATGACATCGACTTCAGTTGCAATGTGTAGAATTACGATGGAAAAGGGCTTCCCCATTTGTTTTAGGCCCTTTTAGCACAAACAACTACTTTCCACCACAATGATATCATGCCTTCAAATAACTGACTCACATTTGAGTTCAGACTTTACCTGTAGCAATCGCAGTTAGTGCACAACTCTGTATACTGTGGACTTACATAGGCAAAATTCCCCAAAGGACAACATAATGAAGTGTAGCAACATAGAACAGTGACACATCCTACATTTTAGCAAAACCCTTTTATCCCTTTAGGTCTATTATAGGCTTTTCAGCAAATTGATGATTTTATGCCATTCAAACATGTGTTCTGTATCTCTTGTAGCAACAGTTCTCCTGTGGTACAAGCAGGTGATACTGACTTCTAAAGCATGCATAGTTAGATAGGCATTGATTCAAAATTTGTTATGTATGTGTGTGTGTGTGTGTGTGTGTGTGTGTGTGTGTGTGTGTGTGTGTGTGTGTGTGTGTGCAAAACAGCATTGACAAACATGAGTGGTTTACCCAACAAATAGTGATATGGTTAAATGGCACTTATGTGAACAGTAACATGACTACATCCTTTTGATCCCTTGGAAAAATTTTTAGTGGATGAGGGCCATCAGAAATCTTTCTTATTTCACACTATATCCTGTGGCAGACAATTAATACACAGCTTTTTAGACTGTGGAACATGATACACTCAGGTTTGAATCTGGTAAGGTATGTCTGTCAGACAGTTGTAAAAGACAGGAGCGGCTTAGTCCAAAGAATAGTGGTATGGCAAAGTAACAGAGCAGAATTTTGTAGGGCTGAGACCTCATATTGGAGGAACCATAACAGTTTTAAAATATTAATGTAATCCCTTCAAGTGTGTTTTCATGAGACAGCAGATATGCTTCTTTCTGTCATATCAGTAGTTAATACACATCTATGTGAGGTCTGACCAAAGGCATATGTTCGAGGCTGGCAAAGTATAACTGCTGAGCATGGCAGACAATGCTTACAGGCATTATTTAGTTCACCAAAACCAGTGCTCTGTGTTCCATGACTTAATCGACACATTTATGTATATATTTTATTATTTTACTCACAGTATAGGCCTTTAAAGGTAATATGGCTTATTCATAAATTCTTTGTGTTTGCCACACTGCAAAGTGTTTGGAAAGTGTGAGTGGACCAGTGTGATGATACTTTTTCTGGTTTTTGTGATGGGTGGTTGATGCTAGTGCAGTCATTGCTGTACTTACATATGAGCACACCCAGTATAGTGATGAATGAGTTGCACCCCATTTAGCAACAGACCATTAAGTAATCAATGTATGAGACAGTTGTTGTTATTTTCTGTTCTTTGTCAAAACATAATAAAATTACCCTTTGGAATGTTGGCTTTCTCAACATACACATATTGGAGTTATTGGCCTATGAGTGGAGGATAACAATATTTCTTGCAGGCCATTTATGATCTAAGGGACCCTTGGTGTATGTGTAAAGTAAATTTTCAACTGTGCACTTAATACATGCTAATGTTTAACCCGTTGTGATTTGTGTTAGTGTACTGTTGTACAGGTAATGCTAATGTTTTCAACAGGCTCACTTCAGTGCAAAATGTGATGTGGTACAACATGATCCTATATTGCATTCACATGTGTAGTTTGATACATTTTTGTATTTCACTGAGTATGGTGTGGCAAGTGCAGCAGGAGGACACATATAATATGATTGATTACTGTTAGAGAAAAATACTTTAAAAAGACCAAAAGCATAAGGTTCAGTTCAGGTAACTTTATTCTTGCGCAAGGAGACAAAAAATGCAGTTACAGAGTTTGTCTGGCTAAATCAGGAAGTGTCACAGTTATTATACCGTTTTTTCAAGACATTGCCCACTACGACTGATGTAGCAGATCACCAGTTCACAATTCTGTTATTTTATAGATATTTTCCATACTTCTAGCTGACTCTTCAAAGTTTTAAAAAAGATTTTTCAGTAAACAGGATGGCCTTGATGACCACTGGTCAATTATAACTTTCTTACTATGTGATGTTACAAGTCTAGGTACTATGGCTAATTTAAGCACAATGCAAGTACAGATTTCTGAAGCAGTTTATTGTTCTTTATATCTAACTATCTTGCAGCTTGTGCACTTTTTTATCAACTCGAACAGAGCTTATTGTTTATAATGAATGGATCTACAGAAATTATTATTATTCTCCTTTTAATTTCCTGACCTAGCAGAAAATCACCTGCTTTCCAGTACATTTCCAAGGCATAAACATGTATTTTGCTGTGCTAGCAAGCTAGGTCAGAGTGCATCTTGCAGTGTCAGAAAGCATAATTTCAGAAAAGCACATTTGCAGTCTCAAATAAAACTAATGCTGCATATAGAATAAAAATGTGTTAAGTCTTCCCTTATTAAAATAAGCATTGCACACATATGTTAATAAATATTTTTCTAACATTTCCCCCCTGTTAATACTTTTTATTCTATTTCAGAAGCATAAACAGTTTATTTTCTTTTCCTAACCTCTTCCTTTGAGGATTTGCAGCTAAGAGAGTCATTCAGTTTAAACTTATGAAAGTGTTTCCTTTTTTAACAGTTCTTCAATTTCAGTACTTTGATACAAAGTCTCAGAAACTGACATGTCTATAAAATCTTTGATTAATTTTTTCATGCAGGGAATTCCACAGCAAATGCATGCTCCTAACAATAGTAATCTCACACAAATGGCAATTAGGATGTTCATTAGGATGGAACCCCTGTCCCCAAACAAATTCTGGAAAAAGTCCGTCAGTGGGTTTGGGCCTGGCCTGGTCATGTTTGACACTTGTTGGATCACTTCCAAATGGTTATTAATTTCGTGATTATTGTCGGGAATGAACGAACAGCACTCGTCTTTGATTAAAGCGCACGTACCACCTCTTGCCACTAGGGTGAAGTCAAGAGCCATGCGGTTTTGAAGCACTGCAGTTCTCATTGCATTTAGTTCATCAGTCATTCATTCAAGAGCAGAAAAAGTTGCATTGCTCATGACCTTGAGGAGTTTGGATAGCTTTCTCAGTTCCCAAATTGATTTAACTGCACCATATGCAGGGGCTATGCCAGCCCAGGATATGATAGTGTCACTCAAGTCCATGTGTGCTAGTTTACTTTTGTCTTTTACGGAGTTATGGTTCCTCCAGCCTGCTACGATCTGTCCCACTGGATTCTCAGGTTTCTTGATTGGATTTTCAGGTTTCTTCGTGACATCTCTGACGTTTTGAATTCTCCCATGAGGCAAAGCTGTAGTGTGTCATATGGCCGGGACCAGGTAACCCAAAAAACAACTGCCGGACCAATTCTCAGGTAACCATTTATATGCCTTTTTCCCACATATGAAATAACAGTTTTTTACCTTAGTATTGATATACACCTTCCCTGCATGAAATATTTTCTTATCTATAATAGTCAGTTGCTTTAAAAGAATGGGATTATGTTGTATATCACTGACAGTTTTATGTAAGGACTCAAAATATGAGTCATAATCTGCATCACAAATTGTTTCTGTATTTTTAGCATTTTTAGGTTTAATATAACATTTATAAGAGATAGTAACATTACATCTACTCCAACCTACTTGAATGGTATCGTTCTTAGAAAAGCATACGATTCCTGTTTGTGTAACAGGCAGAAATAATGCAATTTTGTCTCTAGATTTCACAGGTATAGTCTCAAAAATCAAGTTTTCCCAGGTCTCATTGACCCCTAGGGGGACAGCAGCCATCAATAATCCCACATATGCTGTTGGTATAGCTGTGCATATCCAACAATTTGAAATATTAAAAGTCTCAGCATACACATATTTAATTGCTTGGTAAGTGTTAAAGTTCGGATGTCAGTCTATGAATGTTGAATCACGTTTATTCAGTCTAGCTGGTGTGGCTGAAGAAAAGAAAGGCCACAGCAAAAGCCACAGCAAAAAGAACATTGTCACTAATGCAGTTATTAAGATGATTATGCAACATTGTTAAATATTCTGCTGAAATCGTTCAATATTCCTATTGTCTCTAGGTCTTGTCATCATTTTTATTGCTGCTGTGTGTTAACAAGAGTTTTATCAAGTTCAAAGTTTTTGACTAGTTTACAGTGTGTCAAATGAATCCAAGATGATCGTTCCACAATCTTGACTGCTGTGGGCATGTTCAGCAGTACTTGATACGGACCTTCCCACTTTGGAGTCGTCCAATTCTTCTTTTTGATTGTCTTCACCCAGACCCAAGTGCCTGGGGCTATTGCTACTTCGGAGGTGTTAGTTTGGTCTTTATCTGGAACAGAATTAAACTGTAAAAGATGTTTGTTATTTAGCATATTCCTCATGTAGTCTGCAAGTGTCCAATTTGCTTCCTGGTCTGCAGGCATGAGAGGTTTCCACTGAGCTATATAATAAGCTCTTCCGAAAATCTTTTCGAAAGGTGTCAGTCCTTTTGCATTCGGAACAGTTCTCATGCTCAACAGTGCCAGGGGCAAACAGTACACCCAATGCTTCTGTGTTTCTGTTATAAGTTTCCTAAGTTTATTCTTTAAAACTCCATTGTGCCTTTCTACCAACCATGCAGACTGAGGGTGATATGCACAGTGATGTTTCAAAGAAATCCCAAAATACTGACTTAGCTGTTGTATAGTTTGTTTAATGAAATGTGTACCATTGTCACTGTAGATCCTTTCCGGTATGCCAAATCTAGGAATAATCTCTTTAACTAGGGTCTTTGCAACAGTGGCTGCATCTGGTTTACTAGTCGGAAAGGCCTCCACCCATTTGGAGAACATATCCACAATGACAAGGCAGTACTTTTTGTTTTCACATTTGTTCAATTCTATGAAATCCACACAGATGGTATGAAACGGATATGGTGGTGTAGGGAAACTCCCTTGCTTGGGCTTTAATGCCCCTTGTGAATGATGTTTATTACAAGTGTGACATGACAGGCAAAATTTTTTAGTGTAGTTTGAAAACCCATACGTAGCGAACACCTGATTCACTAACTGTACCATCCCCCCCTGTTGAGACATGGCTCTGCCCATGGCTCAACAAAGCTGCATATCTAAATAAATTAGATGGTAATATTGTTTTTTCTTTTTTGGAGATGTACAGCCCTTCCTTGAGAATTGCTCCTCGTCTTTTTCATTTTTGTTTTTCAGCCTGTGTAGTAAGTGTCTGCATTGTTTTCAACATTTCTAAGTCTAAAATCTCAGAAGGTTGTAATTCCTCGTTTAAAAGAAATGCTTCTGAGGCTGCTTGCTTTGCAGCTGTGTCAGCTCTCACATTGCCTTTTGAAATTCTATCTTGTTGTTTTGTATGAGCTATGCATTTACAAATAGCTACTTTTTGAGGCAACTGAATAGAATCTAACAAATCTAAAATAAACTGTGCATGCTTAATCGGTTTGCCAGTAGATGTCACCATTTTTCGATTTTTCCACTGTTGTGCAAAGACATGTACAGTAGAAAAAGCATACTGGCTGTCTGTAAAAATGTTTACACTTTTACCCTTTGCTAAGGTACATGCCCGTGTCAAGGCAATCAACTCTGCTGCTTGTGCAGATAAGTTATGTGGTAGAGATTTCGCTTCTACAATCTCAGTGTCAGAAACTACTACATAACCTGTTAGGTTCTGTCCTGTATGACTCCTTTTGCATGAGCCATCCACATAATATGTCACCTCGGCATTATCCAAGGGAACATCCGTGAGGTCTGTTCTAGGCAGTGTCTTTTGCTCAATTACCTGCAGGCAGTTATGGGGTGTGCCATCCACAGGAGTTGGGAGCAAGGTAGACGGATTTAAAGTAGTACATCGTTCAATTGTCATGTGAGGTTGGCTCAGCAATATAGTCATACAAGAAAGATGCCTAGCAGGGGAAAGATATGCTATTTTTTTCTTGCAGTAAAATGATTGCGACTGCATGAGGCACTCTCAATGTGAGAGAGTGGAATAACACTACTGAGGCCGAAGCCTGCACTGCCATTGCAGCTGCAACTACTGCTTGTACACAGCTGGGTAGAGACCTCACCACTGGGTCCAGTTGTGATGAATAATAAGCAATGGGGCGTTGCTTGTCCCCATGCTGTTGAGTCAATACTGATGTCATATAACCTTGCTTGCAATCTACAGTTTGGAAAAAACGTTTGTGATAATTTGGTAATCCTAAAACTAATGATGATGCTATTAATTGTTTTAGCTTGCAGAAAGTTAATTCTGCTTCTGGTGTCCATTGTATTAAATCCTGTGCTGCCATAGGCTTCTTAAAAATCAGGTCGGTTAAAGGTGGAGATTCCAAAGCATAGTTTGGGATCCAGCTCTGACAGAAATTAGTCGTACCCAGGAAGGACATCATTTCCTTTTTGGTTGTGGGTTTTGGTGCTTGTAAAATCGCTACTTTTCTGTCCTCATCTAGTGTTCTGCCATCTTTAGATATTACATATCCAAGGTATTTCACTTGTTTTTTCCAAAGCTGCAATTTATTTTTGCTTACTTTGCGTCCTTTTACTGCCAAGAATTTTGATAATGCTATAGTATCTTTTTTATAATCTTGCTGGGTAGGGGCAGCCAGCAGGATGTCATCAACATAAAGTAAAATTTGACTACCTTTCGGTGGAATAGATCCCGCTAGATTACTTGCCATTTCTTGTGAGAATATTGTTGGACTTTCACTATAACCCTGTGGTAGTCGCGTATATGTATACTGTTTTCCCTGAAATGTAAATGCAAACCAATACTGGCTGTCAGGGTGTATCGGTATTGAAAAGAATGCATTGCTGATATCTACCATGGAAAAATACTTCTGTTGAGGTTTTAAATCATTTAACAAGGTATGTGGATCTGGCACCGTAGGTGCTCTTGGTATTACTGCGTCATTTACAGCTTGTAAATCTTGGACCATACGCCATTCTCCGTTTGCTTTTCTAACTGGGAATGAGGGTGTGTTACATGGTGAATCGGGGGATTCCACCAGTGTTCCCCTCTTAAGCAAAGCTGCTATGATAGGTTAAATACCTGCCTCTGCATCTTTTCTCAAGGGGTACTGTCTCTTTTGTGGTCTAAATGCTGATTTTGTCATGATAGTAACTGGTCCTGCTGTGCGAATTAGTCCTATGTCTGATTTTCCTGTTGACCAGAGAGTTTCTGGTATGTCTAACAAAGCTTTTTTTTTCTCTTCTAATAAGAGGGCTTCTTAGCTGTCTTTGCTGGACTGCAAGTGTACTGCTGGATGTGTTTGTGTTATCCAGTTCAGTTTCTGTCTTTGTATTCCCTGTTCTGACAGTTCTGATTCTGTCTGTTTTTCCCATTTTGTGATTTTTTCTCCTAGGTCTATTCATTTAAAATTTTCCTCTTTAGTTAAACTAACATGCGGTATTAGATTTGATTTGTAAAGTGAAAAGAGCTCCTGGGGTAATGAACAGATAATTACACTGTTCCCTTTCGTGTCCCAGTACAAATTGCACAGTACTAATCTGTTTGCATGATTTTTAAACAGTTCTTGTTTGTATTCTTTATCAGGTCCTGGTGTATTACAATAATATAGAGTACAGTGCAACAGGTGTTGTATGTCAATGCAAAGGGAGGGGAACTTACTGATAGCTACATTTATTAACTCTTCAGTTACTGCTCCAGGGCCAGTTGTAACTAAGTCCTGGCTGTACCAGTAAATGTCTCACCTTCCGTTTGCACTGCAAAAGTATTGGTCTGTCACTGTGCTTCCATACCCTGCATGGTTGGAACTACTGCTATGCCTAATAGTTGCATAAGATCTCTGCCCAAAAGGTTTACTGAGCATTTTGCAGAAACAACAATTTTGCTTTTCTGGGTTAATCCTGAAACAGGATCTGTTATTGTAATGTTATGGGAGAGAGGCTCCCGATACAGCTGTCCATTAGCTGCTTTTACAAGTATAAAGTCATGTGATTCTGAATTTTCTGGTAGTTTGGAGGGGTGTACTAGGGTCCGTGATGCCCCTGAATCACACAAGAATTTGACTTCCATCCCTTCTACCAGGAGTGTCACTTCTGGTTTTGTGTCAGCCAAATAGAGCTCTAAGCTCAGTAAGGCTAGGTCTAATATTTTGTTTTCTTCACTATCGGTAGCTTCCTGCACTTCTTCTATTATCACATTCTCTGCTCCTTCTATCACATTCTCATTTGTCCTTTCTCTATTATTCCTATCTAGTGATTCCTGACTTTCATATAGTCAGTCCTCACCTTCATCGTTTTTGTCTTCCACTGCTGCCTTCTTATTTTTCCTGCAATCCCTTGCCATGTGTCCTTTTTTCCTGCATTTGAAGCACTCACCCTCTTTTCTTTCTCCCTTCAAAGTCCTCTGATCGCTGATCAGATTGTTTGTTTCCCTGGGTATTTTTTTTGCCCTTTTGTCCGGACTGTACTAAATAAACTTCTCCATCTTCTACAGCAAATACTTGGGCTTTCTTTTTCTTTTTGTTGTTAAAATGCCTCTCGGCATGTCAAGCATATTCAAGCAGTGATTGTAATATGCTTGTACGATGGTCTACCATGTGTTTAGTAATAAAACTACTTATGGGTGCAATACTGCCTTTCAAAAATGCATTCTTTAACTGCTGTTCATATGGGGAATCTTGTGTCTGATCTTCAGGCACTTGCATTCCACAATGATTGTTAAAGCATTCCAATAATCTGGAAAAATATCTATCAACAGTTTCACTTTTTTGTTGGATGCATTGATTAATGCAAGTCCAGTCTGCCCTAGGCTTCCATTTCTCAGAAATTCGGTCTGTCAGACCTTTCACTCTGTTGTCTAGTTTTGCGCTGCTATGTGGGAGGGGTCTAAGTGCAGCGTCATGGGGATTCCAGTTGCCACTGATCATGTGCCAATCTGGACCTACTATTTGTCTGACTACTTTTTCTACTTCTTTTCCATTTAAGTGATAAATTAACCTCATGCCATGTAAGTCTTCTAAGAACTTTCTAAAATTAACTTTTGGATGGGGGATTCCCTCTGTAGCTTTTCAGACGTCTTCCAGTGTCCACGGTCTGTATACTAAGAGAGTTGGGTTTTGCCCTTTTTGCCCTTCCTGCCTGAGGATTTGGTACTTCTATGAGTGGGCATATCTCTTCATCACTCATAGCCCGTGAATTTCCATTCATTTGATATAATTCAATATCCCCTTTTAAATTACGTGTTCGAGACCTAGTCTTGATAGGATCTCTAACAAACGGTAGTGGTTTTATAGGAACAACTGGATATCGCGGAGGTGGGTCAGTTTGTTCTTTTGCTTCATATTCCGGTAAGGGAACTGGTAAGGGAACCGAAACCAGAGTGGGCGGAGGGGCTGATGCTATAACCAAGTTATTATCCTCTTTGTCTAGAAACATTGCTTTTGAATTTTTATTCTTTTGTTCTCTTCAGTTTGCTTCCTCAATCCACCTATGTGCCTGAGGAACTCCTAGTTTACGCTGTTTTTTAACCTGACCTTTAGAATTGGTTTTCAACTGTCTAATAAGTTTGATAAGCAAGGATCTTTTTATTTTTCCATTAAATTCATATTTATTAACCCATTTAGTATAATATTTAATGCTGTCGGCGCACTGTGATTGCATATATTTTGCGTCTTCGGTTAACGGTGGGCTTTGGGGTCTTTTTGTTTTTGTGCACGTATTACCCATTTTGTTCTAACCTTTTTTTTAAATGTTACGTAACCCTTTCATTTTTAATGTGGTACCATCAAGTGTTTACAGTCTCTTCAGACTTCCTGCCTACTTATTCTGTTTCCCTGATCTATGACAAGATAGCAATATTTCTGTTCCTGAATTTTAAAAATTATTACAGAACAAATACAATCAAGTCCCTAATCTAAAACAGAAAAAAGTAGATTCACCTTACCTGAGCCTCAGCGATTGGTCACTCACTGTTCAAATGGAACCTGCCTTCAGTCGTAGATCAGAAAAGTGGCTGGCTTCTTTTGCACGACAATTCAGTCGGAGGTCTTTCAATGAAGAAGATCCGGTGTGGTATCTTCCCTGCGCAGTTTCATGCCACCTGGCCCATCTGATCCCAGGCTAAACGAGGGTTTCCGGCTCCCAAAGGACCAAAAAAAATGTTAGAGAAAAATACTTTAAAAAGACCAAAAGCATAAGGTTCAGTTCAGGTAACTTTATTCTTGCCAAGGAGACAAAAAATGCAGTTACAGAGTTTGTCTGGCTAAATCAGAAAGTGTCACAGTTATTATACCTTTCTTTCAAGACATTGCCCACTACGACTGATGTAGCAGATCACCAGTTCACAATTCTGTTATTTTATAGATACTTTCCATACTTCTAGCTGACTCTTCAAAGTTTTAAAAAAGATTTTTCAGTAAACAGGATGGCCTTGATGACCACTGGTCAATTATAACTTTCTTACTATGTGATGTTACAAGTCTAGGTGCTATGGCTAATTCAAGCACAATGCAAGTACAGATTTCTGAAGCAGTTTATTGTTCTTTATATCTAACTATCTTGCAGCTTGTGCACTTTTTTATCAACTCGAACAGAGCTTATTGTCTATAATGAATGGATCTACAGAAATTATTATTATTATCCTTTTAATTTCCTGACCTAGCAGAAAATCACCTGCTTTCCAGTACATTTCCAAGGCATAAACATGTATTTTGCTGTGTTAGCAAACTAGGTCAGAGTGCATCTTGCAGTGTCAGAAAGCATAATTTCAGAAAAGCACATTTGCAGTCTCAAATAAAACTAATACTGCATATAGAATAAAAATGTGTTAAATCTTCCCTTATTAAAATAAGCATTGCACACATATGTTAATGCATATTTTTCTAACAATTACACTCACACAAATGCATTAATTCCGCAGTGGTATAGCGGTAGCATTGCGACCTCACAGCAAGAGGTTCTCCCTTTCGATTCTCGGCTTGGCTTGGGAGTGCCTTCTGTATGGAGTCTGCATGTCCTCCCTGCGGTTGGGTAGCGCTCAAAAAACATGCATGCATAAATGGGCGTGCCTTTGTTGAAGGTTGGGTGTCGAGCTGGCACCTTGGCGTTTCGTAAAAAATCTACTGCCAATCATTAGCGAACTGGAGTTCCGCTGTGGTGACCCCTTACCGGGAAAAAGCCAAAAAGACAAACAACAACACTCACACAAATGCATTATACTCAGATACTTTTAAAATGACAAGTAATACATTCCCCTTGCAGCTGTTGTCAATTAAACAATCCTGCTGGCATTTCTGCATGTTGTATTTCGTATGTTGTTTTTATCTATTTTAAATAAAAGATCTGTTCTGCTGTGTTGCTTTTTATACTGTTGCATATTTGATTTTAAAAAAAAAGTATTTCTGCTTTGTTATTCTGAGTTCTGTTGCACTTCTTTTGGCTGTAGTATAGACTGGATTCAGAGAGTCTGAATCCAGTTCTATATGGGAATGAGGACTAAAAATCAGGGCATCTTTTCTTGGTGAAACCCCCTGTATCCTCATGGGAGGAGAAGTACAGTAGGGCTAACTAATTAGAGGTTTATTGGTATAGGGCTTACTTTCAACTTTCTCATTGGTTTAGGATTTAGTTTGAGCTTTTTCATTAGTTTCCTTGCATTAGCTGTTTTTCTCTATTCTAATTTAATTTTTCTGCTACTTTATTTGTGCACTTTGACTGTATTTCATACCAGTTGTAGCTTTTATCTAATTTAAGTAAAATATCTGTTCTGCTGTGCTATTTTGTACACTGTTGCTTAGTTAATTTAAGGAACAAAGTATTTCTGCTTTTTTTTTTAATTCTGAGTTCAGTTGCACTTCTGTGGCCGTGGTATAGACTGGATTCAGACTGGCTGAATCAAGTTGTCTTTGGGATTGAATATAAAAATCAGGACATCTTTACTTGGAGAACCCCCCACACACACACACCATACCCTTGTGGCAAAAGAAGTATAGTAGGGCTATCTAATTAAATGTTTACTAGTTCAGGGCATAGTTTGCCCTTTTTCATTAGTTTGTGGCTTTATTTAAGCTTTTTCATTGGTTTAGGGCACAGTTTGAGCTTTTTCATTAGTTTCCTTGTACTAACTATTTGCTGTACTCTAAGTTCATTTTTTGCTACTGCATTTGTGCACTTTGATTATATTTCATACCAAGTGGTGCTTTTATCTAATTTAAGCGAAAGGTCTGTTATGCTGTGTTTCTTTTTACATTGTTGCTTATTTAATTTAAGGAAAAAAGGATTTCTGCTTTTTTATTTTGTGTTCCATTGCACTTCTGTTGGTTGTAGTATAGATTGGATTCAGACCAGCCGAATCCATTTCTGTTTGGGATTGAGCACTAAAACTCAGGACACCTTTTCTTGGAGAACCACCCCTGTACCCTTGTGGGAGGAGAAGTGCAGCAGGGCTGTCTAATTAAAGCTTTACTGGTTTAGGTCTTAGTTTGAGCTTTTTCATTGGTTCAGGGCTTAGTTTGATCTTTTTCATTTGTTTCCTTGCATTGGCTGTTTTTCTCACCACTAAGTATATTTTTTGATACTGCATTTGTGCATTTTGAGTGTATATCATATCAAATGCTGCTTTATCTAATCTAAGAAAAAGACCTCTTTTGATGTGTTTTTTGTTATACTGCTGCTTATTTCATTTAAGGAAAAAAGAATTTCTGCTTTATTATTTTGTGTTCCATTGCACTTCTGTTGGCTGTAGTGTAGACTGGATTCAGATGAGCTGAATTCAGTTCTTGTTTCCTTGCATTGGCTGTTTTTCTCACCACTAAGTACATTTTTTGATACTGCATTTGTGCATTTTGAGTGTATTTCATATCAAATGCTGCTTTATCTAATTTAAGAAAAAGATCTGTTTTGATGTGTTGTTTTTTATACTGCTGCTTATTTCATTTAAGGAAAAAAGGATTTCTGCTTTATTATTTTGTGTTTCATTGCACTTCTGTTGGCTGTAGTGTAGACTGGATTCAGATGAACTGAATTCAGTTCTGTTTGGGATTGCACACTAGAAATCAGGACATCTTTTCTTGGGGAAAACCCCTTATACCCTTGTGGGAGGAGAAGTACAGTAGGACTAACTAATTAGAGGTTTATTGGTATAGGGCTTACTTTCAACTTTCTCATTGGTTTAGGGTTTAGTTTGAGCTTTTTCATAAGTTTCCTTGCATTAGCTGTTTTTCTCTACACTAATTTCATTTTTCTGCTACTTCATTTGTGTACTTCCACTGTATTTCATACCAGCTGCTGTTTTTATCTAATTTAAATAAAATATCTGTTCTGCTGTGCTGTTTTTTACACCTTTGCTTATTTAATTTAAGGAAAAAAAGTATTTCTGCTTTTTATATTCTGTGTTCTGTTACAGTTCTATTAGCCATAGTGTAGATTGGATTCAGACCGGATGAATCCAGTTGTCTTTGTGATTGAGAACTAAAAATCAGGATATCTTTTCTTGGAGAATTCCTCCTGTACCCTTGTGGGAGGAGAAGTGCAGTAGGACTGCCTAATTAAAGGTTTACTGGTTTAGGGCTTAGTTTGAGCTTTTTTCATTGGTTTGGGGCTCAGTTTGATCTTTTCCATTGGTTTCCTTGTATTAGCTGTTTTTCTCACCACTAAGCACATTTTTTTTGCTACTGCATTTGAGCATTTTGACAGTATTTCGTAGCAACTGCTTCTTTTATCTTATTTAAGAAAAAAGATCTGTTCTGCTGTGCTGCTTTTTACACTGTTGCTTATTTAATTCAAGGAAAAAAAGTATTTCTGCTTTTTTATTTTGCCTTCCGTTGCCCTTCTGTTGGCCGTAGTATAGACTGGATTCAGACCAGCTGAATCCAGTTCTCTTTGGGTTTGAGCACTAAATATCAGGACATCTTTTCTTGGAGAACCTCAACCCATCCCCTCATGGCAGGAGAAGTACAGTAGGACTATCTAATTAAAGGTTTACTGGTTCATGGCTGTGTTTGATCTTTTTCATTGGTTCAAGGATCTGTATGAGCTTTTTCATTGGTTCAAGGCTCAGTTTGAACTTTTTCCTTGGTTTCCTTGCATTAGCTGTTTTGCTTTTGTTTGCACATAGCACATGACCACATACCTGTGAGTACCACCATGTAGGGGTGGGTACCATTGGGGGTTATAAATACAAACTTCTTGTTTGTTAAATTCCCCATAGCCCAGTTTTAGTGCTACTTTGGAGTTTTCTTGCAGCCCTGCTCCACTGTCAGGTAGAACATTAGATTTATCCTCTGAGTACCATCACAAGTCCCACCCACTATCCCCTCCTTATTTAGACCTCTTCTCCTGTCCATCTACCTTACTTGGTCCTTTCTGTCATCTTTATGTTCTGACAACATTGATTTACCTTGAACTATGGACAGACAATTTTCCACAGTTTCTTCAGCCAGCTTGGTCAACATGGCATCCTGAGTCAGTGTAGCAACTGCCTCTTGTACACTGACAACCCTCTTATTCTAGTTCACACAAATTCAATATGTGAGAGATGCATCTATATTAAGAACCTAGAATACATGCTCTCCCACACACCAGTCAGTATATCTGACACTGAGCAGGCTGTCAGCATGCACACCTCACCTCTTTCACCACCCAAACAGACAACACACATGCCTATGTTGCAGAGGTCTTCATCAGAAACCTACCTAAACATCAGTGCCCTCTCAAACAAAAGTACACTTCACATAATACATCCTCTGAGAAACACAGTACACATAATAGCTAACATGCCAGTGTCTCACCAGAGAAGCCCCTAAGGCAAAGCACAAAACCAAACATCTTAGTCACAAACAACATCATTGTGAGACACACATATGCCCCACACACCAGGTTGGATAAGGAAAATGTCATGGTCAGCTTTCTGTCAATTGCCAGGATCCACCACATTACACACACTCAAGTCTCTCAACAGCAGGTATTATTACGATTCAGTGTTTGTGTGAATGACTTGAGATGTACCTCACTGGACTATATGAAAAGAGACATGATTGAGCTCTGTGATTATGTGCCCTAGGTAGGTATCTAGCCTTAAGTAGCATTTTACCTTCACCTAGGATGATGACTCATTACAAACAAAAAATGATTGACTTCAATAATTGGCTTAGTGTCTGGCGTCATTCTAAGTTGATCCAGTACCTTTCAGCCTGGGATAACATGATTGACAGGCCTTGATGCCTTGCCAGACATGGTCTTCATCTGTCACCTCTGGGATTTCGATTACTGGTTAAGGCTCTGACCACCCCCATTATCTCTTTTTTTAGGCAGCATCACAAGGGCAAAACTATCGACATAATAATGCCATCTAAAAACAAACTCAAGGTTATGTGTCTCAGTGCTAGAATTCTAAATCTGAGACTGCACTGCACTGCACTCACTGGAAACAGTCATTACTTCTGGAAGATGCTGACATCTATGCAGTTATGGAGACCTGATTTAAGGCAGTGGAAAGCACCCCAGCCTTACTGGGTTACAATTCCTTCCACACATTCAGACCTCAAACTGAATCAATATTCATAAAAGCAAATACTCCAAAAGACTTGTTAAACAGTGACTCCCATGGATTACTCCAGGTGCAATTAACTGTTGGTAAGACCACTCCTCAAATCATTGCCAGCTATAGGAACCCCTCCATGAGCCAGGGCACTCATTCAGCCTACCTGTATTTACTTGAGTCGATCAAGATACAACCAAATACCCTGGCTTTGGCTGACTTTAATTACCCAGCCATTGACTGAGTTAATTATAAGTGTACTAACAATCATACCCAAAGGTTCCTGGACTTAGTTAACTCTAATGCCCTCGACCAGCTGGTTGACACCCCCACAAGGGGCTCAAACATTCTGGATCTGGTGCTCACCAACATGGAAGATCATTCTACCACCCCAAGTGTTCTGCCCTCTCTGGTGAGGTCTGACCACAAATCAGTCTCATTGGAGGTAACAATAACTCCAGACCCCCCCAGTAGCAACTAGACTGAAAAACTTCCCCCACAAGCAATTGCGACCTCTTATGTGATGGCATAAACAGCTTCATACCCTCTTCTCACACTGAAGGAGAGGTTACCTATGCTGGGATATGCACTAATGCTTTATATAAGCATCTATACAATTGTATTAATTCTCCCGTACCTGATAGGACCAAAGCAAGATCCTCAAGGAAGAACACACCCACCTGTTGGACATCAGCCATTAACAGGCTATACAATAAGAGAAAGAAATTGCTGTCTAACAGTTGGAAGTTACAGTCTCAAATCTGGAAGCACTCCCTGCTGAACTTAATCAGGTAAATAAGACATCTTGTAAAGTCCTCTAAAATTACTTATGAATCCAGATTGGCAACCCTAACTAAGGAACACCATAAGGTATTCTTTAACTATATCTGAAACATCAGAGAAAAAACCTATATTTGCACAGAATTTGTAGTTAATGATATGACATATCCCAGCAGAGTGCTGCCCCCCTGACATCTCAGATGCTCAGGTGGGAGCCGCCCTCTCCAAAGCAAAAAACACAGCATCAATCGGACCAGACGGTGTCCCAGGCTGCGTCCTACATGAACTCCAAGAAGAGCTAAACCCAAACATAAAACTACTGTTCAATCTCAGCCTTACTACAGGATATGTACCCAAAGAGTGGCATACAGCAACAGTGGTCCCTCTCCACAAAGGTGGTGCCTCAACGGACCCTGGAAACTATCGCCCCATAAGCCTGACTAGCTTGGTCTGCAAAGCTATGGAAAGGATCATCATGGACCTCATAAATAAAGATATTGGGGACCTACAGACACTGAATCCTACCCAGTTCGGCTTTGTTAAGGGCAGATCCTGCCTCTTAAACCTGGTTGACTTCTTTGAAACAGTCACCAAGAACATTGACGAAGGGAAGGTGGTCCACACAGCCTATCTGGACCTCGCAAAAGCCTTTGATACAATACCCCACTCGGGCATTATAGATAAGCTCACCAGCTTAAATATAAACCCCTATGTCACTAGATGGGTTGCAAACTGGCTCAAGGACAGAACCCACATGGTTATAATTGCTGGAGCCATGTCAGACTCCAAACCAGTTACAAGTGGCGTCCCACAAGGCTCAGTCCTGGGACCTATCTTGTTTGGTATATATTTCTCGGAGGTACAGGCCAACATGGAAGGACTGTGGCTGACCAAGTTCGCAGGTGACTGCAAACTGGGTGCCATAATCGACTCTCCAGCCGACACAAGCATCCTCCAAAAGGGCCTCATAGAAACAGACAACTGGTGCCAGAGCCATGGCCTCAAGCTAAACGCCAAAAAGTGTATAGTCATCCCCTTTGGCAAAAACAAAGTTCCCACAAATTACCACATAGGTGGTAATCCATTAAGTACAGAAGAAGTAATTAGGGACCTGGGGACCCAAGTTGATAGCAATCTCTCATTTGACAACCACGTGGCCAAAGTGGTTAGAAAAACATTTTATATAGCCCACCTAATCATGAAGGGATTCACATCTAGATCAGGGGAGGTCATCGTGCCTCTTTACTCATCCCTCATCAGGCCCATAATTGAGTACAATGCCCCTTTTGGGATGTACCTTACCAAACACCTGCAGCAACTGGAAAGACCCCAAAAGTACCTCACCAAGAGGATCAAAGGGCTCAAACAGATGCCATATGCTGCCCGGTTAAAGAAACTCCAGCTCTACTCAGTGGCATACCACCTGCTCAGAGGTGACCTGTGCCTGACGTATAAGGCCATGTCCAACCCGGAATTAAGGGACATGCTGCACCTCAAAAAATCCAAATCCCATCGAGCTACGCTCGAGACTTGAACCTCAGCACTGAAATAAATAGGACATGTTGGAGGGACAGATTCATAACCCAGAGGCTCCCTTCACTCTGGAATAAAATCCCAGTCCAGGTTAGGCAGAGTCCCTCATTGATTCTCTTCAAGAGGAGTCTTGATGAGTGGATGGGAGATCATAGGTTTACCCCGGGTATCACTTCTGTGTCACTGTTAGACAGAGGCACAGTATACTAACCTTGAAAAAGGGCATAGCAAAATTAATTTAAAATGGGTGGCGAAAGCCAAACATACTCTGGCTAGGCTTATAAATGCCCTAGGTCAGATAGCCTAGTATGAACCTATGAACCTATATATAGAACTGGTGGATACAACCAACCTGCTGGCTGACAGGTTCAGTGCAAACTTCACTCCCCTGTCCCTGCCACATATAACATAAAGCATCCCGAACACCTGCCCCCCAACTATTGTCTCCAAGGAGCAAACTTTAGATGCCTTCTCCAAGGCTAAAAACACAGCCTCAGTGGGACCAGAAACATCCCAGGCTGCATTCTCAATGGATTAAAACAGGAATTAGTAACGCTGCTGGGTACCTTTTTCTATGACAGCATTATCACAAGACTCATCCCTGCTGAATAGAGAATAGCTACCATCATCCCTTTGCATAAAGAGGTTGCATCCACAGACCCTGGGGACTATAGACTCATAAAACTATCCAGCCTTATTTGCAAGACCATATAGTGCATCATCATGGATCTTATCAACAAAGATATAGACAATCTACAAACACTCAACCCTACCCAGTTTGGCTTCATCAAAGGGAGATCATGACTGTTAAACATGGTGGACGTCTTCCAGACATTCAACAAAGCCCTTAACAAAGGCAAAACTGTGCATACTGCCTACCTGGATTTAGCCAAGACCTTTGACACCATCCCCCACTCTGGCATTGTTGATAAACTCACCCAGCAGGGTATCAACCCATATACTGTCCAGTGGGTTGCAAACTGGCACACCAATAGAACCCATACAGTCAATATAGGAAACTCTACTACCTCCACAGATTGGCAACCAGTGGTTTACCACAGGGGTTGGTTCTGGGGCCCCTACTGTTTGAATACTTCTCCAAAGTACAGGCAAAGATTAAAGGTCTGCGGCTGACAAAGTTTGCTCTTGACTGCAAGCTAGGAATGGTCATTCAGTCCCCTAACCATGTCAATATACTGAAAGAAGGACTTACACAGACTAATGACTGGACTTACACTCAGCGCAAAAAAATGCATTATCATCCTCTTCAGCAAGGGTGATGCTCTTGCAGACTGCTCCATAAAAAGCAATACCTTAAGCATGCAATCACTGGTGAGAGACCTGGGCACACAGTTTGATAGCAACATTACCTTTGGTCAACATGCCTCCGCAGTAGTAAGAAGGACATTCTATGTAATGGCATTGCCTCCAGAAAAAAAGGTTATAACTCCCCCTATTCTCTTCCTTCATCAGGTCAATAATAGAGTATAATGATCCATTTTGTCTGTACCTCTCTAAGCACCTGCAGCAATTGGATAGACTGCAAAGGTTTCTTACAAAGAAAATTTGCGGTCTCCAGCATATGTCATATATGGACAGACTAAAATCACTGTGTTGTACAAACTGCTCAGAAGCAACCTGTGCCTTGCATATAAGGCACTATCCAACCATGCTTTAATGGAAATGCTACACATTCGCATGTCAAACAGTGCACATGTCACATGCTCAAGGAACCTTAACCTGGTATGTGATAATAGAACTTGCTGGCGGGACAGATTTATCTCACAGAGGTCACCACATCTCTGGAACAGACTTCCAATCCATGTTAAGCAGAGCCCCATCCTATTTAAGCATAATTTGGATGATTCAATGGGAAACTGTGCATTTGCCCTGGGGCTTCCACCTGTGTCCTTCTTAGATAAAAGTAATAGGTGCTGATTTATTGTCTACCCATAACAGACACTCTTGGGAACAAGGGTTAACTTGGCTAGGCTTGTAAGGGCACTATAGTCATTAGCCTAGCACCTCCTATGATCATATGATACTATGTACATTGCCATCAGAACTTGAAAGGAATAACATCTTTAACCTGTATGTATGCTCTAACACCAAGCATGTGTACATAAATTATTTTCTTTGATTATTCTTGTGATGGTGTGATGTATTGCCAGCTATGCCACGAGAAGTAGGGTAGTGGATGTGTAACATATGCCAGCATAGCAAACTGGAGTTTTGTAAGGAATTATATGTCATTTGTATATTAAACTAATTTGCATATGTACCCATGTTGAAAATGTGTTTGTAAAGTTGCCTGTGTTAAAAATTGTGCCAACAGTGGGTCCTGCTGGACAGAAAAAGAAGTATACCAATATGTCAGACTGTATGGTAACTATTGTAATGAATACATTGTAACATCGGATACTGGAAGAGAACAGGTTAATCTCAGTCCAGCTAACTTTAAAAAATAGTTTTAAATTAAATAACTTGGCATAAGCCATAAAGATTTTAACTCACAGGTTTCAGTGCAGCCAGAGAGAAAACGTCTGTACTAGGAGGCCCTCTGCATTGTCTTTAGCAGTGAACTAACTGCTACCCTGGAAGAGAGGAAGTGTTGAAATGATTTTATGGCTTCCAGATGCTGTAAGACATCTTAGCAAAGCTCTATCTGTGTGTATGGTAACATATATGTCTGAGATTCTGGTTCGGTTTCTAGTAAAGAGGGGTAGTATGGGAGTCAGAAGTCAGTTGACCAGATGTATGTGATGTCATTCTTTAATCCAGGACTTAAATGATATTTTAATACTAGATGAACCTGAAGTCTCAGGGCAGTCCGTTTTTGTAACCAGACAAAGAAAGACCTCTCACCCACTTCATCTTACCTTGCTTTAGTAAGTAATCAGGGAAGAGTAATTCTTCAGATCAGTCAGGAGTATACAGTGAGATTAGTTAAGTACTGTTTTTCTTTATCTGTATGAATCTATTCATCTGTGTTGTTTTTAATATTTCATGTGATTGAAACTCTGATCTTTATCGTAAATAGATATTTAGTATTTTCATGTTCTTTTATTAGTTTTTATTAAATATAGTTAAACTTCTCATTGGTCAAATGCTACCATTTGTATTAATATTAATTTCACTCAGTATAATTGGGTACCCTTGAAAAACTTTAGAGAGGCTGGTTTTGGAGTATCTAGTGCCGGTATCTACCATATAATCCGGGCAAAAGGTAGCAGAATGAATAAATCTGTGCCTTTCCCAGATGAGTGTGTGTGTGTGTGTGTGTGTGTGTGTGTGTGTGTGTGTGTGTGTGTGTGTGTGTGTGTGTGTGCGTGTGTGTGCGTGTGTGCGTGTGTGTGTGTGTGTGTGTGTGTGTGTGTGTGTGTGTGTGTGTGTGTGTGTGTGTGTGTGCAAATGAAATCTGAAAGAGTGTGTGTGTGTGTCAGCTACTTGGAGCAGGGACAGAGAGCACTGGGTTCACAGAGAGGGTGTTGGAGGACTTGGCTTGGATCCTCAACTGTGGACTCAACTCTACAGCTGTGCCAGTGGGGAGTCTTATTGGGTGTCTGGGGAGAGAGAGAAGGAAACCGAGACCATGGACTGAGTGTGTTTCCTGTGTGCTCTTAAGGGAAATTGTGCTTGATGCACACTTTCCTTTAAGATGTTCACTTGGAACAAATGATAGATATACACAAATACTGTGTATATATATATATATCACTTCTTCCATGTGAACGTCTCTCACCAGTGTCAGTGGTGAAGATTCAGCCTCCTTGATTAATGGCCCAGAGGGGGGACATCACATCGCTCACAATATATATGATAATGGCATTATGGTTTTATACATCTACTCCACAGGTGTAGCTAGGCATACTCAAAGTACTCAAGAGATTACAGTTTATTCAGAGCATCTCATAAAATGTTTAGAGGAAACAGTACATATTTTTTAGAACTGTCTGAACTACTGTATAGTGTACATTCCTATACAAAGCATACATTCCTAAGGCAAATTTATCTATGAAATAGCCTTTTTCTGATTACATATGGTAACAGCTAAAAATAAAAGTCCCTTTCCGAAGTGCACAGGACAGCAGCTTGAGAGATGAGTACATTTTTTAAAAGATAGGTGGGTGGAGGGAGTAACAGCATAAGGTCTGGCACAGATTATACATCTTTGGATACACATCTCAAATCCAATATTTGAAGTATATGCAATATTCCATAATGTATCTGCTTTCCTTGTCAACTGTTTCCTCACCTCTCTACTTTAACACCCTTTTACATGCATCACTTCACAATTTGTTACACTGTAGCTGTGTCCACTTCACCTCTTTTTGTCAACATTTCCTTTTTATTATGTAGGTGTGTTTGTGAGTGGACATGATTATTTCTATAGTTATCAATAATTATAATTAGTGGTGCTTGTACAGTAAGCTATTCATATATAACTATATGTTCCTCTTTAATCTCACCCTACCTCTAAATTCTGTAATTCAAGTTGTGCCATCCACGTATGCTTGATTACAGAAGTTAAGCATATTTACTACCTGTCATTTTTGGAGTGTGCTAGAGGCTATATGTAACTCAACAAGGCCACTAGCTGGTGTCTGGCCATGAACAGGTGCTGTTTGACAAGTAGGGCTGATTAAAAGCTTGCATGTTCGATGATCACTGCTGTTAGTTGTGCTAAGATAAACACATATATAAGCATAGAGTGACATTTACACACTTGTTAATGAATCCCCTTTCCTGAGGGAAAATAGTGAAAATATGGTGATTACAACTTAGAAGGTGGTTGCAAATTGAAATTAATAATACAATTTAAGATTATATATCACAGTTATGCATCTGCTGCAAAGAGTTTTTTTAAGTTATGAATGTTAGTCAAATCAGTCAGTAGAGAAACAAACATCTATAGAAATTAGACAAGATAAACTGACCAGTAAAGCAGTCCAGGTGAGCTGAAAGGGTCACAGTCTGTCATTTCTCACAACATTTATGTTTCTTTAAAAGCTTCCATCTTTGCATTCCTAGGTCTGACAATATAATCATTTTGGCAGTCCTTTACTACACTATTAGGTTCTTATTTGAAAATACACACTGCTGCAGTTTCAATCCGAGATTAACAATGATCCTGCATACACTATTAAATATAGATTAGTCAAAGCATATGTACTAATTATTTATATTTTTCAGAAATAAATGTATAAATAGAAATTCAAAACTGAAGAAAAACAAAAGTACCTATGCTGATAATGGAAAAAATAATTGATGAATGTGACTATGCAGCTACTGAAAGCAGTTACTGTTTTCAAAGTTATATGCAAAATATTCAAAGTGTATTAACACCATACATAAAAAAATATCTCCATCAAATTTCATTAGTGACTTTAAAATTTTATTGGACTCCATACATGTTTGGTATATATTTGCATCTAAAACATTCTTATAATATTTATTATACCACAAAGTTGACTTAAACATGCTGGAAAAGCTATATTTATAGCATGCATAATGAGTTCACGACAAGTATATTTTGATGCAGTGTTCTTTTAGAGTTCACTGCTTGTCAAAATTGCTTTTGAAAGATTGTTGTGTGTCATAACCTTTATCTGAAATACATTTAGACATTCCACACATAAACCATATCGTGTTATGTTAACCTCATTCTGCAAATGACATATTTACGTTATGGAGATGATAATAAATTAAAGAACATTATTAGCTTTGTGGAATAAGTAAACAATGCCTGCAATATCTGCTAACACATGCATTATTTACAAAATGGTAATACAAAATTCTTGAAAAAACATTGACAGCATTATATGCTGTCACAAGTAAACTCATACAAAGCTGACCCACATTGGGTCAAAATCAATTCTATTCTCAGACACCATTCTACAGGGATATCATTAAATCAGAAACTACAAGAGTTAAAAGCAAGTGCATGTCTCAAAGTGTGTAGAACAATTTGGATTCAGCCCATCCCCCAAAGAACAAAAAAATGACCTCATCGATGATCTAAGGAACCCTGTCTTGCAAGAATGGCAGTTGGACGCCTCCGCAAGTGATTTATGAATTTCAGATACTGTGCCATATTGCATGATTGGATTCACAATTACAGACAGATAAAAGAGAACATAGCTAAAAATGTTAATATGTATACTAGTTATCAAACATTATTTTCAATTTTCATATAGTATAACTACTGAAAAGATTGTAGCAATAAAAAACAAAATCTGTTTTAAACAACATCATATAGCTACACAAAGTAATGTTATTGTTTTCTACAATATAAGGTATTCTTATTTTATCTGGGTAAACAGACATTTAACTCTTCATGCAATATAATAATTAGCAGGTAATATATAATGATAATGGGCTGCCAACATAAAGTTTTAAATTCATTTAAAAGCTGCATGATAAAGAAACATTCTTCAGTTTGCATAATCACATACATTTAGCTGAAACCTGTTTTCCTGCATCCTCAAAACATTCCTGTTTCTAGCCACTGTACTAAGAGTAGCTCAGCTTACATTCACATGAGGTTTCAAGTTCTGAGGTTTCATGTTTTACACTGCTTACCTTTTTGATGTGTCATGCATTACTGCAACACCAGCTTTTGGAAATTGTGTAAAACATCTAGAAAATCATGAATTTGAACTTTTCTCTTTATGAAGTGAAGATGAATAAATACAGTCACAGCAGCTCATGGGATTTTATACTGTCATTTTTTGCCTTGCATTTCCTCTTTCATCTCATTTGCAGCATATTCAAAGCTTTGTTTACCTTGAATTTTCATCAGTGTTTTTATTTCTGCATTCATATAAATGCTGCTCCATCTTTGTATGTATCTGTCTATCTACCTACATGCTTATCTATTGGAAATCTAAAAAACAAAACTGTTAAGAAAACCCATTTTGTCTATAATCCAATCCAGATGCAAAAATATGCCATTTAATTGTGAATAAACTAGAAAAACTATGGAGATGTACTCATGAAATGATTCAATATATATATATATATATATATATATATATATATATATATATATATATATATGTACTACAAAAGCTTCATATAAAAGGTACTGGCGAAGGCAAACACAAAACACCATTGTCATATTTAGCCATAAAACTAAATGCACTGCATTTTAGGTAACTCAATAAATTACAATAAAATTCCAAAACAAGGTACATGAAATATAAATAGTATAAAAATTAAATATTTGATTTATCATCATTGAGTTTTGATAGAAAAACAAGTTTGTACATGAAGGGATGGAATGGGAAAGGTTTAGAAATTATAGCACTGCATATGAACTGTCTTGATGCAAAAAGAAATTCAATGAAATAAATAGAAAGTATACTGACTTGAACTGTAACATTATATTGGATGGGAGCAGAGGGTAAAAATATATTATCAAACAAAGTTTCTCTAAAAAGCTTACAGAACATTTATTCATTTAGGTACTTTAGTGCTATAGTTTTTTTTTTAGCTAATTCACTTTATTTTATGCATAAAGTCCTTTTTTGTTTCAACATTTGCTTTATCAAATGATATTTGTAAGTGAACCTATTCTGGCAATCCATGGGAAAAAGAAAATAATTCTGCACTGGATAAATTTTTATTACAGTATGCATACATCCACTCATTTACATGGCCTTATTGGCAATGTGAAACATCAGTGTTTCACCTACAGCATGTCTTTGTGGTCTGGGAAAATGTCATCATCAAGCAAAAGCCTATGGATACATATAGAATCTATTCCTCCAAGCTTATTAAATCTGCTGAAGTCATTTCTTTGACTGCTGCTTTACAAAGTATAAACAGCAGCAACTATGAGATAAGATAATATACCACACCCTTCATGTCTGTCTGTCAGTCTCTTTCATTCTCTCTCTCTGTTTCTCCTTCTTCACTTGAAGAGGGGGAGTCTAGAACTGGAACTAATACTAATTTGGCCATAATCAGCTTGTAATGACTGAATATGCAGAAGGGTTCAACAATAGTTGCTCATAATCTGCCAGTAAATATCACATTTTTCAATTCCTTCATAAACGTGATGGAGACATGACACGAGAGGCAGATGCTTCCAATTATTGCATTATAGAACACACGTATCAATATATTTCTCAGTGATAATGTCTGTTTAAATGGCGATTCCCTCTCAAACCTGCCATCAGTATGATTCATGTAACCCTTGCTCTTCCAACTTAAAATCCATTTGGGCTGATTTGTATTCTTGCTACTAGTCCATATAAAGATCGAAAGCCTTCCAGACAAAATCCAGAGAGACTACACAGTCCAAATTATATCAATTACTTGGATTTAACAATAAGTTCTGGATGGTATAGTTTATATTACTGAACACAGCCTATATTCTAAAGGCAAAAGGCTAAAAAGAGAGACAGGAGTACAATACTTTGTTTTACAGTCTCACTGTTTGATAGTTTATATTAATCAAATGCTGGTGGCGTGCATGAGGAGTTTAACACAACAAACTGCTGCCAAGCTAGATGTAACACATATAGTGTTGATTAAATCATGCTGTATTGTGCAGTGAGAGAGCTACAAACAGGTGTCTGAGTCAAACTTACAAGGTACTATGTGGAACTGAGTAATGTGGTCTTGATAATTTTTGTGAAGTAAACATATGGCAAATCTCTTCTGAAAAATGACACTACTACATTCCACTTGAGTACTGCTTGGAAAGTGTTTTTACAAGCCTAGAAATGAGAGGAACCCAGTTGGTGATTGAGGCTGCAAGTTCACATCGGAACAGTTCTTTTCTATGTAACATTTCATAGTGTTTCAAGTAGGATGTGTTCAGCTGCTTAACAATGTACTGATCAATGTCATTTTAATTTGAACCAGCGGGGTAGCCATCTCATGAGATCTAATGTTTCTCAATGTTTGGAACATGTAGGGTTAATTATAATATTTGGATGCAGTGGGCAGAGACAGATGCATGCAGAGTAAGGGGAGTTTCTGTTCCATACAAGAATTTATGTTGAAGTTGGTCCAGTCAGTATATTAGATTTTAACAAGCAGACTTACTGATATGATTCATTTGCCATCAGTCCACAGACCTGTATCTGCGTGTACCTCAGGGAAGAAAAAGTGATTGAGCATTAAGCATTTTTACTTGAGCTACTTCCATCATATCCATTGCAATACATATACCTCTTGCACATATTTCACTAACTGGGTAAAGATGAGATGTGAGATACTTTGCCAATAGCCACTTGTGGGCTATTAATTCAGTTACTGATGAATGTATTTCTTTGAAGTGCTTCAGATTTATGCTGCACAATGCTTCAAACACCCCAGCTTGATGTTAACCCGGATATTTGGAATGTTAGTACAGTCATTAATTCATTCATTCTCCATTTATCCACTTAATCCATTTCAGGTTTGATTGGGAACCATGATGGATCCCAGAATTCAACTGGCACATGGAGAAACTGTTAGACAGTTGGTGCTAACTCTTCACAGGATAGGCAAATACATACACACATGCATACACACACACATAAACACACACACACGCACACACACACGCACACACTGCACATACACACACACACACACACACACACACACACACACACACACACACACACACACACACACACACACACACACATGCACACTCAAGGGGGAATCTGGGGGTTCATCAATTCACCTACAAAACTTTTCCAGAGCCACTGGGTAACACCTGTAAAGATACAGGAAGCATGTGTCGGCTCTGCAAGTAAGCACCGTAGCAAAAAAGTGAAGCAGAGAACACCATGAGGTAGCAACTAACCATAGCACCAGCCTGCATCAGAGGTGTGGAGGGATAAGACCTTGACTACAACAGACAACACAAGTACAGATTGTGGCTCAAGTATTTCATAACTCAGGTAGGGAGAATAGGTGTTTCACCTGCAGAGATGGTAGTGTGACTGCCAAAGGGCACATGCAGACAGTCTGATTTCCTTTGGTGCAGAATGAGGAAACAGCAGCATTGTACCCCTGGTGGTGGTCAGAAATATCCTGCTGATGTTAAATCCTTGCAGTAGTGATGAATGAGTCAATGCTTATGCCCATAGCATGCTCCACCCATGGTTGTCACTGGGCAGGCAGAAGGGACAAGGATAATTAAAAAAAAAGATCCATCCTAATGACTGCCTTCATAAAGTCCCCTGATGGTCATCTATCACCCCTAGTGAAGGGGGAACAAATTAGTTGACTGACCAAGAGTGAGGTGATAATTAACATATGTAGTGTCTGGCAATGCAGTAGCAAAATAAAAAAAATAATTGTTGTACAAATGTACTGCCCAAATTCAAAGATCCATTTCTTGATATGGCTGCTGTTGCTGTCATTCTGTGATAATAATGACATATCTATAGGTGAAGCAGTATGAAGCAGAAGTAAACATAGATTTCTTGCAATCTGAAATAAATCTTGGATATCATAGTACTTTTAGTTATCATTCACTGACTGCACTTTAGCCATGTAGTTACCAATTGCTCCATGCATAAAAGTATGATATAACACATGTATTCATTTGTATAACTTCAGGAAATGGTCCAGTTTCATTCAGGTACAAAGGGTGTTTTCTTATATTAGAAATGAATAAGTACATATGTAAAATCTGCCATTTGTTGGATAGTGATGCTCTGCATACAAAGCCATTTTTCATCTCTTTGTTCAGTGATAAAAAATTGCAGTTTATCTATTACAGGTTTTAGGAAATTCTGCTTATTTCATTCAGCAATTTAGTCTTTTTTAAATAAGCTTCCATGTGATATAAATAACAGAGTGGTGGTAACATTCAGTGTCAGTCAGGTGTTCCAATTCACCTGTTCAGCAATGACACAAAAAGCTCTAGGTTTGCCTGCAGCTAGCAGTATCAGGAAATACTGGCTGTGAATGTATTTTGCTAGCAGCACTGTGGTTATGTTCCTTTCTTAACGATAGGGCACGGTTCACTATCATTTAACCGGATTGCACAACAGCGAGTCATGGTTATGCCGAAGCAAAACCTCGAATCTGAAAATAATAAACAAAAATAAACTCAAAAGTGTGGTGATTGAAAATGTCAACTTCCACATTTTTGAACAGTCACCGTATTTCCAGGGACACCGTTACTGTGCGTTGCACCCCCACACCCCCTGCTACTTAAATATACTAACTCTGGTATCGCACTATAGTGAAGGAAAGGGTACATTTCCCGATCCTCACTAGAGTGCGATCTGCATTGAAATGTCGGAACTGACAACAGCAAATGCTGTATTGCATTTGCTGCTGTCTGTTCCAACATTTTACTTTCGAGTTTTTGATTCAGTGACAGCCAGATTTGAAATTTTGTCAATCGCACGAACTGCGATCGAGAAAATTATAGTAAACCTAGTGCACTGTATTATTGCATCCATCCATATCATACAATGCCACTAAGACACTTTCCTAATGCTCTGATTAGCTACGTTGTGCATAAATCAAATGATTTTGTATTTTATTGTGCTGTCTTTGCTTGTTTGATACTTTGATGGTAATGTTTGTTCTGTTTGATGTTTTCTATACATCATTTAACTGTTTTTACTTTGTCAGTGCCAATTCAGTGGTTGCTACTGTTGATATTATTACTGGAAATGTATATTCATTGACAAATGTAATGGATCACATGTCCAAAATGTCATATATATTCTCATCATCTTGTAAATTAGTTGTTGATTATTTAATTGATCAATTAAATGTATGTCTTTGGCCCTGGTCATTGCTGAAAAGAGTTCCTGGGCCTGTCCTCATTACACAGAAGAAAGCAAGTAGATAAATGAATAAGAGCTGCTTTGTGTTTTATGCTCCAGAACATGATTATGGCTACCAATAGAGGTTTTAACAAGCAAAGTACTTAGACTGGCACTCCAGAACAATGAGGTTTAATGAGACAGTCAAGGAGAGGAAAATTTCTAAACGTGTGAAACAATGTTTGGCCTGCAATATGTGGCCCAATAATATTGCTATACATTTCTGGTAGAAAATGTTTTTATTTGTCTTGCAAACATTATCACTTATAAATGTTTGATTATCAATTTAAATTTAGTTATTAAATTCTTTATTCTGTTTTAATGTGTGATTGATTTAATTATATTATCTTTAGCATTCTTGTCTACATGGCCTGGGTTGAGGCTGAAAAGAGTCCTTGGACTTACTCAGTGAACAAATATTAAATCAATAAAAATAAACAAAATAAATATATGCCCCTTGTTGCTGTGAAGGTAATTTACCTGCTGGCCATGTCAAGTGTATGTGCTTGTGGAAGGATGTGTGTTGTTTTTTGTATGTCTAAGGGTGTGAGAGAGAGATGGGCATTAACCAAAGGCAAATTGTAATACCTTTCTGAAAAAGGAGATGAGCACAAGATAGAAACAAAGCCTCTGGCTCTGGTCTTCTCCAGACAAACACATTCCAGATTACTTACTCTCTGGTAAGCTTTCTCTATATACTACATGTCTCCTCTCTAGAACCCTTGCTCTTGGCCCTTTATTCAAAAGTGATAGTGATCTCTTCAATATTCTCTGATTGCTGACATTAGGCAAAAATCTCTGACTTTTGTGTACCTTAAGCTGTCCTGTAGATACATGTCTCTTCTCTAGTATACCTGCTCTAGGCAATTTCTTCAAAGGGGATATTTTTTTTATTATTTAACATCCTCAATTTTATACCTTTGCTACACCTGGATTTGAATATCAGACATAGTCAATTCCCTTAATTGGACACACATTTTACATATCAACTGTATATAATTAAAAAACAATTCTAATTATATATTTTGTACATCTGTTAGGATTACAAGCACCATCAGCAATATACCAATTTATAAATGAAAATAGAAAAAAAAAATGAATTTTGTATTGCAATATCCACACAGACACACACAAACACACTCCCACACACAAATATATGTCTTCTTCTTTCGGCTTTGCCTGATTAGGGGTCGCCACAGTGGATCACCTGTCTGCTCATGACTGGCAGTGGAGTTTTATGGTGTTGAGTTGCTAAACTGGCACCCAACCTTCCTCAGAAGCCAGATACATGCACACACTCACACCTAGGGCCAATTTAGAGTCTCCGATACACCTACAGCATGTCTTTGGGATGAAACTGGAGCACCCGGAGGAAACCCACGTGACCACAGGGAGGATATGCAGACTCTGCACAGAAGGCGCCCCAGCCATGGCCACCCATCTATAGTGTATATATATATATATATATATATATATATATATATATATATATATATATATATATTGACTGAAACCCATTAAACTGAAAAGCAATTGATTGAAAACAAATTTGACTGGAGCCCATTTTACTGAATCAAAAAACAATATTTTATTTTGTTTTTCCTTATGTTGAATATTTTCAGTGATTTATGATTCAGTGAAATGGACTTCAGTCAAATGGGATTTTAGTGAATTGCTTTTCAGTCAGATGGGTTTTCAATCAATAAGTCTTTGGTTAAGTTCTTTCAAAAATTTCATTTTTAGCCAAGTAATATTCAATAAAATAATAGCAAACATATATAAAGACAGATCAGTGTGTGTGTGTGTGTGTGTGTGTGTGTGTGTGTGTGTGTGTGTGTGTGTGTGTGTGTGTGTGTGTGTGTGTGTGTGTGTGTGTGTGTGTGTGTGTGTGTGTGTGTGTGTGTGTGTGTGTGTGTGTGTGTGTGTATGTGTGTGTATTTTATAAAATGTTATGCATCTTCACATATGGGTTTAACATGGTTATTATTTTTGCATGCTGTATACTTTGTGGTGGTGTGGTCCCTACCACCCTGCCTGTGGGAAAATTGTGAAGAGTGATTTAAAATATTGCACCTGTCTTCTGGTGTTTAAGTTTACAGTAAAAGTTAATAATGTAAGATTTTTATTTCTGATAACCTTACTACAATGAGTTGACATTTTCCTGACAAACTATACATGTCTGTGTGCAAAACAAAAAACCTTGTAAAGAGAAGTAAGGCACCTCAAATTAAGACAAAGAAAATACTGACTTATTGTTATTGCAGAAGATACATTTATCTGAAGAGAAACATGTCAGCTTAAATGAAAATGAATGGGATTAATGTGTTACTGCCAATGTGTATCCTTGAAGTAAGAAGAGAAGGTGTGGAGAAAAGGCAATGGTAGATTGGAAGCATTTTAAGTTGGTGTAAGTGATTTCAAGTAATGTTAGATTCTATATATCTATCCCTTGTTGCAATACCTAGTACGGAAAATCATATTATGTTGTAACTGTTATAATGGACAAAGGGATGATAATGATAATAATATTAATAATAATAATAATAATCGTCATCATCATCATCATCATCATCATCATCATCATCATCATCATCATGGAGATTTCAGTTTTATAGGAAGCCCTGATCATATAACAGTAAATAAATTGCATGGAACTCCTCTTCTAATTAAAGCAATGATTAGACTCTACCTGCATGTAAGTTTACTAGATGGGTGATTAGTTCTTAAATACCAATTTCTCCTCTTCTTTACATATTACTGTCATAGATTTAAGACATTTTCACAACAAGATTTTACTGAATTCCTTCTACATAACAAGATGGGTATTTTGCTGGTCCTCCTGGCAGATTACTGCTTCCTAAGTTTTGAGATGACTTTGACACAGACTCTGCCCTCTACCATATGGTGATTAAATTAGGCTATACTGAGACATTCAAGTCCTGTGAAGCTGATTTTTGAATTGCAGAAAGAGATTGGAGAAGTTGATATTGTGTGGAATGTATCACCAGCAATATTATGGGAAGTACTAAAAGGGTATCGCCACTTACAAATGAAAGCATTAATCAAAAGTGAACTTATAAGAAGGGGGTACAACTTAAAAGATAAACAAGTTGGACAAAAAGGTGATATCTACAGTAAATAAAACAGGTCTTCGCATTTTGTATTCAGTATGGTTTGAAGAAAAAAATGAAGCAGGGCTGCATACTGTTGGATTTACTTTTGCAGTGACAATAAAACCTCTAGCAATGACTATTAGAATAAATTATAATGGTCCTTGCATTCAATTGTCTGGCAGTTAGTGCAAAGATCTAAAGCTCTGAATTGTTAATGAGATGCTTCCTCTGCCCATATAGTAAGGTTTCATATTTCTCACCTTCATTTGCTCATGTTGTGACTCTGAGTAGGTCATTTAACCAGATAGAGATATAGGTCACTCTCGAAATGGTAAAACTATGTCCACTGGCCTTAATCAGTCAACAAACAGGTAAAAAAACAAATTAATAAAATCTGTCTAGTTTAGTCATTAAATGCCTTCAATATATTGAAGAGCGCACTGCATTAACTATTTGGAGATAAAAACTTGAAGAAGTAGAACAGAGGCACACTTGATCATTTTTCATCTGTCAGCAAAATGGTGCCTAAGCTCTTTTTGAAAGTGGGAAGCACCTGCTATTTCCCTTAGACCAACAAATTGCGCATAGAAAAATGTTGCTGTTTCTTAACTGGCTACATATATGTTTTAATGTGAGGCTTTAGTCTACTTTGGTTATAATAAGGCAATTAAATAATGTATTATTCAGTAGCATGCTTAATCGTTTTGAAGGGTTTTTTTTTTTTTTTTTATCACTGGGATTTGTGGCTTGGAGTTACCTGATATTAGAAAGTATACACTGGTATTGCTGCTGGTAGTTTGGCTGTTATGACAACAAGATGAGTGAAGTATGGCATGGAAAATTATAGAATTAGACAATAACCCCATGTCCTGGTTAGAGTGGTGATCTCTTGTATGAAATAATGAAGTGATACATGGGGGAAAGGGAGATAAAATCCTCAGTCAATATCCCAAAGCTATTTGAAAAATGTTGCAGAAGGCAAGCATCTTTATTATCAAATACATTTATGTATGTGATGATATTGGTCTAGACAGTAGGCTCTAAAGAGAGTTTCAGCTTCAGGAAAATCGGGACTGAAATTTTTTCAAGACTAAACTCTTAAATTTCAATTACCTAACAAATATTTGTACAAGTAACTGCAAGTTAGACATCTGATTCAGAAAAAAAATTGTAATGGTCTGTAGCTGAATACTTAGCCTGACTGTGGATGATGAACCAGGTTAACGGAGGAGCAGTGGCACATAAAAGGTTTTAATTCCTTCTGGAAGATTTGGGATGGAAACTTGGGAGAAGTTTAGGGAGGGATGTAAACAACATTTAGTAGAAGCATATGAAGATATTTGGAGGTCACGTCTTTGTTCAGTCTCTTTGAGGAAGTCATTACATTTGCTTTTCTTGTCCACATAGATTAACCAGTCTGTTTCCCGCATTATCTCCCAAAGGCTGGTGTAAATATTTGGTTATTGGAACACAAGAGCCTTTTTTTTGAGCCTGTGTTGACTTAAAAGTGTTCTAGTTAGGGACTGAAAAATACAGATCTAACTTTGTGAGAAGATTTAGTGTTATGCATTTAAGTTTGCTAACTCTGTCTCTGTATCTGTGTTTTTACTGTTGATAGCACAGATATGTATTTCCTGCAAGTGGATGTTAACCATACTCCAGCAATATAAGAATGGAAGGAAAAAGTGGACATAAAAGAACTTCTTAACATTGGGAAAAGTTAGAGATGTTATGGTAAAAGAAAGGCTGGAATAATGTTTTAGTGTATGTCAATATACTTCACAAAATATGTTGAGTATTATGTAGATAATTTATGTAGTGACATTTAATGTGCAACTGATGTACATTTTTAGCCTGATAACTACTGCTGTAGTATGAGAACAAGTATTTATTGAAATAAATGGTACTGTCTGGGACTGGAGGGATGTGTGTATACAACAGTTGTTGAGTAATGTTTAAATAATAATGTACAGTAAATTAACGACATGATGACAAACATCTGCATATTTATTAGTTAATTCCAGCACTGCAAAATTCATTTCAACCATCTATAAAAAAGAAGAAGAAAAATGAAAAATGCAAACAAATAAAGCCAAAAGAAAGAACTCAGTGCTATGAATAATCTGAGTATGGTTCAGTTGTAACATCTTCACATACACTGATATAAAAATATTTAACTGTATTCTCCAGCTCATCTAACCTGAAGTCCTTCTTACTATACCCCTTAGCCAAGGTGGAAAAACACACTGGACTAAACACTGTGGATATCTCCATTAAATAATGATGCCTTTTGATATCACTTAACACATTTGAAACTCAAAGGCATATCCAGCAGACTGCAGGATATCATTATTCTTCAAGCTAACTCATTGATTTAGTCAGTTTTGTTCTCTGTGGGATAAAACAAAACAATCCATGTAGAACAGCTGAAAAAATTCCAGAAGTTCCTTGCAGAACAGCTTGGCTGGCAAATATAAACTATTCATGCAGGCATAAGGAACTGTCATTAATTATTGTATACTACAGGCTGTAGAACAGAATTTTTGTTTAATGTCCACACTGAAGCCTGACACTATTTTGTCTGACAACTTCTGCTAAGTGTGTGTGTGTGTGTGTGTGTGTGTGTGTGTGTGTGTGTGTGTGTGTGTGTGTGTGTGTGTGTGTGTGTGTGTGTGTGTGTGTGTGAGATAAACAGCCCAGAAAAAGTAAATTTTTACTCACATCAAGGTTAAAAAAAATGTTAATTTTATTTAAAAACAATATTGAAAAATTTGTGGATCAAAAAAAAGAAAAGACACAGAAATGAGGTAATGCAGTCAAACATCTTGGAGGCTAGTCAGTCATTAACTTGACAAAGGAACCTAAGAACCTACCATGCCCGTTCAAATTTAATCAGTTGTTGTTCTCCAACAAACAGGATAAGACAGCTATGACAAATCTCTTTACATCCTATCCTACATCTCAATCTCTAAGCACTAGAAAAAACAATGGGGGGAAGGGACAAAGGAACAAAATCAGGGACAGATTTTAAAAATACTGTTCTTATAAACTTAGAAAGCTACATAACATCTTTTGCATTTGCTTGCATTTCTAAGGAATGTGAAGTCAGAAATTGAAATGTGTCATTATTTAATGAAATAAAGCCTCAAAAGGCTCAGTGATTTGACAGAAAACCAGAAATTTTGTGAGGAACAGACCAAACATTAGAGGCAAATATCTGGGCATTGTGAAATAATTGAGCTGTTGAGAGGTGTCGCTCACTCGTCTCTAATGCAAATAATAAGACGGCTTAGGCTTTCATTTAGATACTTTAATACAAACAAACACACAGGATGGATAGCAGCATCTTTAAATATGGACACACTAGTTAACAGACAGACACAGACCTCATATACATGCATGTTCACATCTCAACAGCTAACTACAAAATGGCAGTCAGACTTGCACGTGCTCAGTACTTATGCACTTATGCAAGCCCTTGGATAGCTTCTAAAAGATATTTATACACATATTGATCTACAAGAGGTATACATCCTACTTTCTGTGCTAAGCTTTAAGCACTCCAAGCAAACAGTAATCATTATATCTTAGAACATTTCAAGTCAAGAAATCTAACTCTCCAACTTCTAATGGGGGTCTTAATTGTTCTTCTTTCCTACTGAAATGGTGATACTCACAATGTCCTTTCCAGTCTCTAAAATCATAAAAAGGAGTACTCAGGAAGGTCCTTAAAGACAAAAGATGTGATACTACTATATTATGAAAGAGTAATTCAACAGTGCTTTGTAACAGCTATAAGTCCAGACCCATGATTTTTGTTTTAGCTAAAATAATGGAATGAATCAAACACAGTCACAAACACTCATTGAAAAATGTCCATCATATGGAAGATTTTTCAGCATGATTATATTAGGTCACAGTATCAACATAGCAGTTTTTATCATAACTGAGCTCATTCATAAGAATGTCAACCAAGACATCAGTGGCTAGGCTGTTCCCAAATTACTGTGAAGTATTTTAACATGGTAAGTTTCAATATTCTTTACAACAAACTTTGACAAGTTGTCCTGCTCAGTAGTCTGGCACAACAGCTACTTGTATTAACACTGTGAGTAAAATCATATAAAATCGTGCAATATCCTGCCATTACTTTATCTACTTCCTTGTTTTGCAGTATAACAGTTAGTTATTGATCCCCTACTCTTAATAATGTACATAAGAGATATGTCATCACTTGACAATAGCACAATCACATTCTGTATGTGGTTGATTAACTCTCCTTTCATCCAGCAGTAATCTACACAATTGTCAATCAATTCTTCCACATGGTTTTATCATTCTGAAAACCTTGTTACAGAATGTTGTTGTGGTTTAACTTTAAAAAGTAAAAATGCATGTTTTTTTTTTTCACTCAACAACAAGTAATTATGAAGCCTAACAACTGCAACCCCAGTTTTGGAGTGTCTTCTAAATGAACCTAATGTAAAATATTTAGGATTGCAGTATTAATCCAAATTACAGTTTGGATCAAAATGTTTAGTCATGCTCGAAAGTAACTTATCAGCTCTTAGGTGTTATATCACTTAGGTGTTATATCACTACTCAACATGGTTTCAGACCTGCCCATAGTACCACTACAGCCCTCCTCTGCTTCACAGACACAGTAAACCATCTCAAAAATGAAGGCCTGCAGGTGTCAACTCAGTTTTGGATATGTCCAAAGCATTTGACACAGTCTCGCACCAAATCCTGCTAAACAAACTAAATCGATATCACCTATCAAATTTGACTCTTACCTGTTCCAAAGCTACTTAACTGGCAGGTACCAAGCTGTGAAATGGGAAAATTCTCTATCTCCTCAGCTGCCCATAACTATAGGAATCCCACAGGGTTCTATCTTAGGACCACTGCTATTCACAATCTTCACAAATGACCTCCATACCTCCACACAGCATGCATCTATCATTCAGTATGCAGATGATACTACCTTAATCTGTACTGCAAAAAACATTCCCACCATCTTGCAAACAACTCAACCAGCATTCTCTGATGTTGAAAACTACCTTACCAAAGCCCAACTTATCCTCAATCCAAAGAAAACTCAGCTTATGATTATAGCCAGTTCTAACAAAAACACTGATAACAACCAATTCACTATCTACTCCACAAATGCTACTCCAATCGCTCCAGTGGCACAGGCTAAACTATTGAGAATAACCATAGACTCCCACCTAAAATTTGATAGTAATCTCAACTTAACTATTAAAAAAGTATGTGCCAAACTGGGATCACTCTACCGTATCCAACCATTTCTTACTAACAACACAAGATCAGCCATTGCTTGCTCCCAACTTCTGTCCACCCTACTCTATGCATCTCCCATTCTGACTAATCTCAACAAAACCAAACTAATCAAAATGGAAGTCTTCTATAACAGAATTGCCCACTTTGCTGCAAATTGCTCATATAAAACTCATCACTGTACTGCTTTGAGACAGCTCCACTGGCTTGAACTGCCAAACATCCTAACTTACAATCAGCTCTGTCTCATTCTATCTATTACCTCCCCAATAAGTGCCCTGCCCTCAAAAACCAAGTATAACATCACTCAGCAATAGGCCTCAGATCATTAAGCAAACTACTACTAGAAGTCACCAACAGCTACAATAGCTTTGGAGACACACTATATAGTAGTTCAGTGGCTAAAAGATGGAACTCTCTCCCCATTAGCATACAGAACACATCATCCAAAGCCTTCTTTAAAAACTTCATTAGGCAACATCTCAAGCAAAGTTGGCAGTGCCATAACTGCTACCCAGACTAGTGAAAGCGGATAAGGTACACATACTAAACCTAGAGTACTTGATAACAGTTTTCCATCTTACTCACAAACACTGGCTAATGTACAATGTATGTACTGTACCTGTGAACTATGTATGTATTCTACCTATGTTCCAAATTTCAGCTGTACATCACAAATCTACTAATTACCGTTATTTTTAAATTAATATTTTCTTGTTTGTTCTCTCCACTGAAACTGATGATGTGCTGCATACCACTGTAAACACATCTTTTGTAATTTGTGTGTATACTGATCATGTCTAAATATTTAAATGTATCTGTAATTTTTCTATGTGGAGATTTTCTCTCCGGGCCTCTGCTGAAAAAGGGCCTTTTCTGCTCAGTCAGACACTTCCGGTTAACAAATGTAAAATAAAATAAAATCAAAATAAATAAATATGTCATGTAATATATATTAACTTACTCAGGAAGTGAGAGTAAGATTTGGGAATATCCTGTTCTGCTGTCCCTCCTGTAGTTCCCCTCTGCAGGGAAAACAATCTTAAACTCCACGGTGTATAAAACCAAGAGAACCAGGCAATCCATGATAAGAAAGCCAAATTTATTGAGTAACAACACAAAATGACACACAAACTGCTGGATTAAGTGCTTTCATCTCCCATCTGGAGACTTCATCAGAATCAAACTTCAGCATACATTTCCCTATTTAAATAGTTGTAGATCATTCCTCATTGGTATTCTAATTAACTTCTTAAAGTAGACTCTTACATTCCCTCTAGACTGTTAAATACATAAAAAATGTATAAATAAATATATATTGTTATTAAAAGGACCATTTTATAAAAATCAAGAACCTAATATATGAAATTAAATAATTAACCTTGTTATATAGTATATAATAATACATGTATATAAATATTTGTGTATATAAAAAAGTAAAAAATGTCTTAAAATCATAATTATTATAGATATTCTATTATATGGATATTATACATATATTTATATATATATATATATATATATATATATATATATATATGTGTGTGTGTGTGTGTGTGTGTGTATATATGTGTGTGTGTGTGTGTGTGTGTGTGTATATATATATATGTGTGTGTGTGTGTGTGTGTGTGTCTGTGTGCGTATATATATATATATATATATATATACATATATATACACACACACACACACACACACACACACACACACACACACATATATATATATATATATATATATATATATACACATATACACACACACACACACACACACACACATATATATGCTTATTTCATAAGTTTGTTAGAATATTATGCTGCTAAAAGGTTGTGTTGTTAAAATATATTACAGTGGTGTTAAAATGAGTTTAATGATTTTAAGGCATTTTTAACTTTTTTATATACACAAATATTTATATACATATATTATTATATACTTTATAACACAGTTGATTATTTATATTCATATATTAGGTTCTTGATTTTTATAAAATGGTCCTTCTAATAACAATATATATTTATTTAGATATATTTTTTTTATGCATTTAACAGTCTGGAGGGAATAAAGAGTCTACTTTAAGAAGTTAATTAGATAACCAATGAGGAATGGCGTACAACTATTTAAATAGGGAAATTTATGCTGAAGTTTGATTCTGATGAAGTCTCCGGATGGGAGCTGAAAGAGCTTAATCCAGCAGTTTGTGTGTCATTTTGTGTTGTTACTTATTAAATTTGGCTTTCTTATCGTGGATTGCCTGGTTTTCTTGGTTTTATAGACAGTGGAGTTTGAGATTGTTTTCCCTGCAGAGGGGAACTACAGGAGGGACAGCCTTTATTGGGGCCAGCATTGAAGGTAGTGTTGTTCATGGATTTGTGTGCTTATCTTGATTACTAATATCCTGTTCTGACCAAAACTTTTCAGTGGAGTAATGTCTTCTTTGTGGTCATCTCCACCACCCTAGTAATAAATGTGATAATAAGTAAAATACTGCTGTTAGAGTGTTTGTATATTGTGAATATGAACCATACCATTGCTTCTTTGTCAATGTACAGCAATGAAATGTAATGTCTCTTTGCCCCATCAAATGATGCATTTCTAAGTGTAATGCTAATGAGTTTGAGATGAATAAATTGTTAACATAATTTCTGTCCAGCTGACATTTTACATAAAATGAAAATGACCTTTTTGACTAAAATGTTTGTTTTTTTTTCTTGACATTTATAATAGTTAATTACTGGTGTGACTCCTGACATGATGTCAGAAATGGGTCATTCTCAATGAATGAAAACTATTAAAAAATAAAGAAAAAAAAAACAATTGGTTATGAAATTGCATTAGAAGCTAACGAGAATCCATCAAGCTGAGATTTGACTGTTTTACCAATAAAAAGCTATTTTACCTAACAATGCCATTCTTTTACTAAAATTTAGTCTTAACCCAAGAACAATGCATTTTCATAATAATGACAAAGTTTATCCCACCAGAGCTGTTTGATATCTCAAAACTATTTGGCTGGCTTGCCTAGAGGTTTGTACAATTTAGACTGGTAACCAAAATAGGTAAAACAATTACATGAAACCCAGATAAATACCTTGTAATATTCTGAGGGATGTAAGGTAGAAGATGGAAGCAATATTCTCAGAGGGGTGGGGTATCAGAAATGTGTCAGCGATTAATAAACTTAATGAAAATTTTGTGCCAAAAAGAAATATAATACAGTAATGGGCATGCTTCCACAGATATAAACAAGACAGGGGTTAATGTACTGAAGCTTTTGTAAGGCAATTCAATGAAATGGCTGAAATTGTGATTTTATTGGCACAAAAGAATAACAATTTAGAGAGAAAATTGAGACTGAGCTGGCTATATAAAAGTATTTCAAAACTCACAACCTGAAGAAGCTTTAACTTTATAAAAAGCAGTACAGATCTCCAGAGAGATAGGCAAAATGTTAATATAAACATGGCCGATGATGTTTGTGAGGTAAGATGCTAAGTCAATGGCAAGTTTTAAAAGAGGGTTAAATCTAATTAAATTAAATTAATGCATGAGTGTTATCTTAGTGACTGAATGTGGTATCACCATTATTATGCTGAGCCAATGCACAGATTTTTAAAAGACAGAAAGTACAAGAGGTGAAACAATAGGCCATGTTGCTCTCATTTGTAAGGGAGAGCAAGGGATTCAAAAATTTCGCATCTGTGGTCACAACCAGGCCAAAACTGTTTACAGTGCAGAGGTGACACATCTTGTCACTCATTAACAATGCATGTGCACCAGGCATTGTGGGTGATGATCAGCTCTTCATCATAGCCACAGTAGGAACCTGTGAGAAGTTCATGATAGATTAACCCAGGTGTTGTAAACATTGAGGATTAGTCTCTGTGGTTGTTAGCAGGAAGGTTTGTGCACAGATGTCAGTGTTAATGTGCTGATTTTTCTTTTTATCTCAAGGACACAGATATGCAGAGGAGCAACTTGTAGAAGGTAATGAGTAGTACATTTTAGAGGGGAGAATAGAAACCATATTAGGGCCACAAAAAAAAAAAAAAAAAAAAAAAAAAACAGAAATGGACAGAAGACTGTAAATGAAAGTGATACTCAAATTAGGGATGAAAAATATAAATGGAGAAGAAGGTATCAGGCAAATGCACAAATATCAATATAAAGTTCTTAAACTTAGAAAATATGAAACACACATGATAGTCATAGTACAGAAAAGTAACAGGAATTACAATCCCGCAACAATCTTAACAACATCATACTTTGATCATTGTACCAATAGTATAGTGCAATCATCATAAAAAGCATCTATGGAATCCTGAGGGGATGTGAACCATATATTCGTATCACTCTGCTAAGGACTTTATAAGAGGAGCTATGGCAAAATTAAGCACACCATTTTCAGGGAAGCATATGGAAGGTCAATATTGCACATTCATTGACTTGAAGCAGACATCCCAGCACCCTCTGCACTATCAAACAATGTAATAACAATGTGAGCCATGGAAGAATTCAAATGCAACACTCAGAGAAGACAATACCAAGTGAATCTTACACATTTGCAGACTGAATGCAGAAAAAATAAAAGACAGGCCTCAAGAGATTTGAGCCCATTACTTTGTAATGAAATATTCTCATCCACAGTGCCTTAAGAAGGTGCAGCAGAGAAATGCCCATACTGAAGGTATCAGGAAAGCACACAGCCAGTGATACATATTTATAGAATGGAAATAGAAAAACAACAGAAAACAGAACACATAACCATAAGGGGATTTGAACTCTCCTTTCTGTGTAATGACACTGTACAAATTACTTCATGATCAAGCTGACCAATGAAATCAGACAGACTAAAAGCATAAGCTTTACTCTATTCAGTAATTGCTAACTGCTGTTCAGTGGTGCTCCCTTGCAAGTGGTGAATGGCAACCAAAGCAAATACACATAGTGCATGACAATGATTGAACTTTCATTGTTATTATACAATGAGCTGTGCCTTTTCTGAATGGTTGTACAGGGACATCAACCTTGCACATAGCAACTCATCTCACACACAGTATGACCACAAAAACATAAGTTATTTGGATGCCGTTTTAGGGCATGTGTGTGGTGGGTTTATTAATGTTTTTATCAGATTGAAGGTTGAAAATGCAACTTTAGCAGAAAAATCAAAAGGGAAGGCAAGCTGAGGGTAGAAGAGAATGTGAGAACATAAGGTATTAGGAGGATAGAGGTGGGGGTAGGAGCCTAGCAATCTACATCACAGATGCAGAATTCCTACCATAGCCAAACATAATGGTGGACAAAGGCCCAAAATTAGGGACAGATTTTTTCTATTGCTCCTATAAATGTAAAAACTGGTTAAAATATAAGATTTTGCATTATCACACTGTCACTGAAGGATATGAAGTCTGAAGTTCAAATGTGTGTCATGAATTACTGACTTTGATCCTGAATAATTTGCAAGGAAGAGAAATATAATGAAGAACACACCAAAAATGTGAGACAAACATGTAGACATTTTTTCAGATATCTAGACAGTTGAAAGGTATGTCATGGAGGCATATTTGTGTGTTCATTTTTTAAGAAAATGTAATGTTGGGGATGGAAGTTGGAGGACTAAGAAGAAGGATAACAGAGGAAAGTTACTGTATGTAGCGGGGAGGGTGCAGGGCGACACACTGAGGGAGGGAACACACTGATGAAGAAGGTATCAGCAAAACAGAGAGATGAGAGTGATGAGGGTAGGACTGTAAACCCAAAATGGGTGGGCATTGGCACAAGAAGAAAGGAAACACCAGGTTGTGGATCAGATTGTGTGATTACAGTTGCACTCTGTGCCAGATGAGATCCACTGAGTGGTCACTCATTACCCTGAAGCTTGTCATCACCAAGTCAAGACTCAGAAAGTGGAGTCAGTAGTGGGTAAGTGATGCAAGTCAATGAGTTGCTAGTCTCCATGTGCATACTCTCTTTGCAGTTGATGCTGGCATCCAACTTCCTGTCATTGAGATCCCTATCTGCCAGCTGGCAAAGAGTGACAAAAGTGTCACCTCCACTAACACTGGTACAAGCAGGTTCCAATTTGCCACCTTTCATTGCAGGGCTACCTGATGCAGGTAATGTAAGTAAGGCAGAAGATGGGGAGGTGGCTGTGCCAGGCTGGGACTCAGATGTGTCTGTAGTTTCTATTGCTAATGTTGGTGGTGGTGCTAGTGGTGCTGCTGGCACATGCTGGGGGACTGACAGCCCTAACTGGTGGCATGGGTGAAGGTTACTCTGCTGACACATTTGATAGTAAAAGAAATGAAGAGAAACAAAACAACAAACAAAATAAATGTATGTAAGACAAAGGATAACAACAAAGAGGGTGGGGAAAAAAATAAAAGCATCATGCAAATGGCATATAAGCATCATGCAAATTGCATTTTTAATTAAGTTGATAATGACAGAGCCTTTTTAGTAGCACTACATAATAATTAGTTTCATAAATTAGTTTGTTTATATGTGTGTGTGTGTGTGTGTGTGTGTGTATGTATATATATATATATATATATATATATATATATATATATATATATATATAATATATATCAACAAACGCAAATGTTGACGGTTAAAAAAGGTAAAAAAACAAGCCTCAACAGGTTACCATGCATGGGGTGAGAAAGAACTTGGGTTCATGTAACTGACCTCAACTAAATAAAAGCAAACACCATTTTTTGCAGGTGGGCAAGCCCCCCTGCTCCCCATGTTAATGATGTATTCTAACACTGACATCACACAATCCCTGGGAAAGGGAATATTCCCCTACCTAGAGATTCTCAGTGTCACACACATGTTGATCATCTGCAACAGATGTCAACCATTATATATATATATATATATATATATATATATGTGTGTGTGTGTGTGTGTGTGTGTGTGCGTGTGTGTGTGTGTGTGGAGATGTCTGCAGATGTGTGCACAGCATCGTGTAGAAATCTGCTTTATATTTAGTAGGTGTCCTCATCTTGTAAACTGTACAGTTCAGATACACTGATGAGATGAGCCCTAATTCACATAATCACTGTACCAGAGGGGTGAATCTGCACAACATAAGCATGTTGAGAAGCATAGAGCCTCACTGTAAAACAAAATAAAACCTCTATAACCAGAGTTTGAATCCTGCTATGGGTACCTTTGAAGAAATATTTCATTTAAGGTATCTGCTTAAATAAGTTCAGTGCTGTGTTTTGAACATATATTCATTTGTACAATGTTAGCTTTTAGACTGCTTTTTACTTTAAGATCTAGTAGGAATGTTATCTTGTTAGTACTGTCAAATGTGCTTGGCAAAAGTGTTTTAATGGTTAATTGCAAGTGATATGACTGTAACAGACTCTATGTTTAAGGTGAAAGACAGACACACCAGTAAGGTCATATTCAGAGTACAGTTCAATGCCATTTTAGTGTTGTGTACCCTGCACAGATGTCATTAGCATCAATTGTTGTAATACTATTATTGTAATTACAATGTGTTGTTGTTCACATTTATTCCTATGCTTGCTTTCTGGGCAATATGTGCTCAATACACAAACATGGCTGCCATTTACTTAAAGATAAATACAGAAATATGTCAGGCACAAATACAGACTTTATGCACTTGTAGGATAGTAGTAATGTAAGGATTATTAAGGATATACAAGAACAAGGCTGTTAATTTCACTGTTTTATTTAGTAACAGATCAATGCTACCAAAATAGGGGAATAAGAAAAAATGCTGAATGCAGTAGGACATCAACAACCACCAGGAAATGTAAATTTAAAGATGCAGAGAATGAGGTGATTCTTCATGTCCTCCATCTTCATGGGCAACAGCTGTTTGATGTCTATGGAAAGCAGCATGGAGAGCTGTTTGCTGACCAGACATTCCATGACCACTCCTGGACTGAAATTGTCACAAATGTTATTGCACTGGGTGGCCAGGACCAAATCTATGATATAGTCTGACAGGATCTGTACAGATCCCCAAAAACATTTTTCACTGAATGATTATCGGTGGGGCATAGTTACACGAAAGTGCTTTTCACCGAAAAAGCACTTTTGCGTAAGTATGCCTGTTCCGGAGATTGTTCTACGGTGCAGGTAAGGGAAAATTCCCTTTTCCCTACTGTAGTGCGATCTCGGACTGAGAATATTAAAGTAGGGGGGGTGGGGAGCACAGCCTCCTACATGGGGGGTGCAGGGGGGCTTGCCCCCTTGCATAAACATAGATTTTTTGTTTGTTTTTTAATGCACTTTAATGAAAGTGCTTTTTCGGTGAAAAAGCGCTTTCGTTAAAGTGTGTTCGGTGATAAGGGATTCGGGCTGTTGCACTTTTGTGCAAAAGTAGTAGATCCAGTCTGACACAGGACCACAGGAATTATCCATACTGCTACATACAGAATTGAAGTAGCAGAAGCAGTGGCATGGCAACAGAGGGCTAGAGGTGGTAGGACCTGAAAATGTCATCTCTTACAGAGATGGAGTTGTTCTTGGTCTTACTTAAAGGCAGCACCACTTCCACATAGTCCCGAATTGTGGTGGAGGATGTTGGGGCAGAGCTGGACAGTCTCCAGAAAGTATTAATGCTGATTCCTCTGGTATGCAGTTGTATTTCATAGTTTCAATAGCTGTGGCTCCTACTTAACAATGGGTGATTCAGTGCACCTTGGGCAGTTTTCTAATCATGGCCCCCACACTGTTTTTCTAAACCATGGCTGCCACACTCTACCCATAGACACACTTTTTTGAATCACACATAAATGCATACATTTTGGATTCATCTTCCTTATTTAAATGGTTCAAACTGTTATTATCATAACTCACCAATGTTCAAACCCATCAGTTACAGCAATTTGATTATATACAACTCTAATGTCAGAGAATGATAAAAAAAATCACAGTAAAATATTTCAACTTGCTTTACGCAAATGCACACTAGTCCACCCTGTAAAGTCAGACAAATGCATTTTTAACTTGAAGTTGACAGCCAAAATCAGCCATTGTCTGGGTCCCCTTCAATAAACACATCACACTGAATGACATTTGACTACTTTTATTAAACGTCCATAAACATAATTTTGTTAACCAATATTTATTAATTACAACCAACACATTGTATAGTTGAGCATAACATCCATGTAACGTTAACTAGGACAGTGTGACCACACTCATCCTGACCCAGTAAGTGGCATCCATGCCTCCACTCACTTATTTATGAAGCAGCGTACCACCACTCACTTTAGTTACCATTTTTTGAATTACACGTCCAACCAAATAAGCAGCTTACCTCCAATTGCTTATTTTATTTATCAAGTAGCATCCAACTGCACACTTTTCTTTTCCAGCTCATTGAACTGAACATCCAACACCAGAGTGAGAACAGAAGAGGGCAAGCTTGCCCCTCTTCTCCACCCTACCCAGACTAATAAAATAACTACAATCACCAGTATTGCACCACAAAAATGAAGGGAGGGTGGGTAGCAAGCTCATGCCAAAATGTGATTCCTTCCCGAGTTACACTTGATAAACCCCTTAAGTCCTTCCCTTCCCTTATCTCATTTCCTCCCAAACATCCTTCATTCCCATTTAAACATTTTCATCTCCCCACCCTCTTAATTCCTGCTACTATATTAATCTGACCCCCCAAAGGTATCCCTGGACAAATTGGTTTGTTACCAAACCTCATTTTCCTGGTCCCCTTCAATAAACACATCAGACCGAATGATGGTTGATGACCTTCATTAAACTTCAATAAACATAATTTTGTTAACCAGTATTTATTACTAACACATGGAATAGTTGAGCATAACATCTATGTGACATTAACTAGGACAGCGTGACCCCACTCACCCTGACCCAGTAAGCAGTGTCCACACCTCCACTTGTTTACTTATGAAGCAGCATGCCACCACTCACTTCATTTGCAATTTATTGAATTACACATCCAACCAAATAAGCAGCTTACCTCCGCTCGCTTATTTTATTTATCAAGCAGGGTCCACCATTCACTTTCCTTTCCCAATTTGTTGACTTGAGCATCCAACACCAGAAGGGGAACAGAAGAGAGCAAGCTTGCCTCTTTTCTCTGCCCACCAGCCTGACAAGGCTGTTCTCCCTCTCTCTTATCAAACTTCCATCAACCTAATGACCATTAAAAGGCATTAAGCTAAACATCATTCAGTGTACCCCATCCTCTCTAACCAAACTGAATCTGTGTCATGACCTCCCACAACCTTATCATATAAGTAATGAAAATAGCCAGTTGCCTAAACAGCTGAAAGCAAACCACTGACTCTTCTCCAGTGCTAAAGTAACAAACCATAACCTCATAACCTAGCATAACCCCTGAGTATAAGCTAAATACTCACTTACCCAACCACTAATAGAAGCCTTGTAATGATTCCCATATTATTACCAGCCAGTTGAACAACCAAACACTAAGCCCACTGACACTTGAATCATGCAGAGGCAATTGCATACCATCATGGCAAATTGCAGCCCCATTTTATTGCCCAATGAATATAATAACCAAATGAGATTTCTTTTCAAAATTCAATTTAATAGCAATCCTGCCATAACATCAACTATCCATTATAAGCAATAGGACATTTAAACAACCACCATGGCATTTTAGCAGCATGATCACCACAAGCTATATCACTTCCATACTAATTCTAATTTAAGTTAATTTCAATTGATTACGTAATTAATTGGGCTGTATAAGCTTACTAGGAAATGTTTTGTATTTTTTGTCTGATGAAGGAGGGCCACTGTGCTTTCCAAAAGCGTTCTGCTAATAAAATAGTTAGTTTTATTAATTTGGGACCACGTTCTCAAGCTCATTTTTTATTTCATTAGTTTGTTCATTTTGTGTTTTTGCTTGGTTTTCGAAGTTCCATACTAAACAAATGCAGCTGAGCCCTAAACCCCAACAATCCCAGCTGAACCTCTTATGCCAGCTTAACATGAAAACTCTAAATGTTCAACAACCCCTCAACCGTCTTTCCATTCATCCAAGCCACCAACCCAGCCCCCAGAAATATATTCCCCAACTGAACATCAAATGCCTCAGTTGTCAGCAAATGCAAATCCCCATCAACCTCCCTAACCATCTGCCAAAAGGCCTGACCAGGCTGATTTCCAGGTAATCACCTGCCAAATGCACCACAAAACACTAACCCAAACCAAGCAAAACCAACCAAGCACAATGTACCACCAGAAACCTAAAATGTCCAATGTCACCAAAAACAAAACAAGATCAGTGGCATGCCATCATGCCTAAGTGCAGCCTCTTTATCCACCCAATGGATATACTAATGACCAAAATGAGATTCCCTTTTCTAATGGATCCATTGCCTAATAATCCAACCATCATACCCACTATCCATTATATGGGTAGAAAACATTTGGCAATCAAAATCACCCTGTATTGCCATTAATACATCCAAGGAGCAGTAACTGCACAGAACTGTAGGCCAAATGACCCTCCATATACCAACTCCAGCAGCCAACTTACTTTGACAATAGGCAATGTCAGACATTCTTTACAGTATCACATGTACACTTCCAGCATATGAGCTACTGTCCAGAATTTAGTAAATTAACCTAATCCTGTCACCCATGAAACTGCAGTAATTGCAGCTAAATCTTCCTTCACCAACTGAAAAACCCCACCTTGCTCACAAGCATGAGCCAACTTACTCAACAATCTGACCCACCAATTTCCTACCCCTGGTTGCTGCAACACAATTTGACCAAGCTAACACCCCCGTACCATCAGCTTTACTTATAATCCCTGCCCCATGGTCATGCCACAATCATCTAATCCCTCTAACCCCAATCTGACTTGCTTTTGCTGACAGCACCAGCAAACCATACCACTATCATATTAACCAAATGAAAATGTATCCCATTCCCCCGACTTCCTCCATGAAACTCTGATGCCTGCTAAATTGAAAATTACTTAAAAAATCCCACATCCCCTCTCCAGTCATCCTACCCTTCTGTTGGACAAGCCACAAACCAATCCCCCCAAAAAGTATGGCCCCAACCCTCCTGTCACATTTGTAGATCAATGCAAATTCCTATGAACAATGCAATGCATCTACCAAAAAATTTAACATCATTAATCCACTGCTTAGCCTTGACTTTCCACTTTAAATCTTTCCTTTCAGTGTGTCGCCTTCACATCTAGTAATGAAATAAGCCCTAAACATCTGTGATGAAACCCAAAACCATGCCCTGCTTAATCCTTATAACTTCAGCCTAGACAGTGAAACACCTAGTACCTACTTATCCCCAACACTCACATAACTGCAATGCTCCTCAACCCTACCTATTCTTAAAAGAAGCACCTATGACATACAACCTCCTATCAGTCCAAGGCATATGTCTACATGTGCCACACACACACACACACACACACACACACACACACTCCTTGTACAGCTCCATCTACTCTTCATCCTCCTCAAACATTCTCCACAGTAATGCAAAAGTCAAAAGACCCCTCCTTCATTGCCCATGGGACTTGCCTAATGAATCAATTGGTCCTCGAGATCCCAAACTCCAACACAACATCAGTCATTATGACACTACCCCAACTGTAAAAGGCCCCAAACTCCCCATAATTAAACCTAAGCAACTGCTTCACTGAGCCCCTAACAAACATCATCCTTATCAGTCTCTGCAGTACTCACATAACACACAAACTCTCACACACCAAAATTAGTAGGCAAAATCGTATCACTACCTGTGACCTCACTCCATGGAGCTCCAGCCATTTAAACTCCTTTGCAGCAACATCCCTCACCTGATGAGACCACGTCCTGCAAACCACCAGCTGATGCGACCTTAGTGTTGGCACCCTCTGTGACTGCATTGCATAGACCTCCGACTGCTGAAACACTCATCATAGCACCACCATCTCGGACTATTGGCTGATGTAAACTCTGCACTCCCGCTCAACTCTCTGCCGAAAACTTAAACCCAACTATCATGCCTACCATGTCTGACCCTTCTCTATGATGTTGTTACTCCATCCCACCTGTAGCCAACCCCCAAACTCCCCCAAAACAAACCCCAAATATACATCACCCTGCCTCTGACATACCTCCTCCTCACCTGTTCCTACACTGCTCCCAAACTGCACCCACTCTGACATGTTGAAATGAGCACCTAATAACATAGGATTACCTGCGACCTCATTGTGCACCACCCCAGTAGCAAAAGTATCCACCGTAGCAGCCTCTGTTACCTTTCAAGTCCTCTTACGTCAGGTCATTGGCTGTTGCAGACTCTGCATTCCCCATCTGTGGCCTCACTGCGCACCACTCCTCCAGCCAGAACATCCACCACAGCAGCATCCCTTCTGGGGAGTCCACTTCTCTGAATCCTCTGGCTAATGCAAGCACTGTGATTCTGCCACCTGAAAAAAAAGACAACTGCAAATCCCTTGAAAAAGAGGGATAAGATGTTTATATATATATATATATATATATATATATGTGTGTGTGTGTGTGTGTGTGTGTGTGTGTGTGTGTGTGTGTGTGTGTATATATATCTATATATATATATATCTATATATATCTATCTATATATATATATATATATATATATATGGGTCTACTGCTTTACATCAAAAATTACACTTCTTCAAACTAGAGCAGTAGACCCTATACTTCAGCGAAAGTCCACTTAAACGAAAGTGCACTTTCGCTGAAGTCTAGTTCCCCAGGCTACCCAAAAAAAAACACTAAAACATGTTTTTGCAGGAAGGCAAGGCCACCTGCACCCCCACACCCCCCTACTTAAATATACTAACTCCAAGATCGCACTACAGCGGGGAAAAGGGAATATTCCCATTCCACACTGTAGTGTGACTGCCGAAGTCAGTGTTCGAAGTTTCACTACTTCGAACAAGTGGACCCAGTGAGGTGGGGTTCGAAGTACTGAAACTTCAAACATATTGATGGATCCCATATATATATATATATATATATATATATATACATATATATATATATTTTTTTTTTTTTTTTAAATATACACTTCCTGCTTTACTCACTGCCTAAGTATCCTTGCAATCACTTCGAACTTAGCCCCTGTCAAAAAAGTGAAAACCAACCCTGTGGCTTGAATTTGCAAAGGTAAACACAACAATCTATTTCTCAAATAAACAGCGACAACTCTCAAAATCAAGGGCAGCTCCAGAAATAACAGAGACAATCAGGAGCACTTCCTAACCTTAATATTGGTCTTAAAAATACCAGCAGGATAAAATAATGTAAGCTAATATACAGTTTGAGGTAAAACAAAGCTAAAACTGTAGTCATTGTCAATATTCAAAGGGGGATATACCCTGATGACAGTATACAATCATATCTAGTCATAACTATGCTGGCATCAAGTCATAAAAACTTTTATACCACTATCCCTGTAATGTGGTATGGTCCATAATGGCTATTCTTCACAAATGAACTTTTTTCCTGCTGGCTGTACAAGTGTTTAACAAACCTCACTGCATCAAATACAAAACTGTGCAGAACTTTCACCACACCAGAAGTCATTGGTCAACACCTAGAATAAAATAGCAATACTGCAGAAATTCCAAAACAACTGTCTACCAGCAGCACATAATAGCTTCACAGAGGACAGAATTGTCCCATATAAAACAAAATCCAACTTCAATAACCCATCTTTCCCAAATAGGGTAGTTCAGGAAAGACGTGTAGCTGACCCATGTGCACATCCTATGTCATCAACCAAAAGCAGCATATTTACTGACTTGCTCCCCTGCCTTCCATAACAAATCATCTAATTTATTTATTGACTGCCACATATTAACCAGGGAATTCAACCCTCAATGATTTGCCAACAATTTCAGAAAACCACAATTCTGTGAGAAACAGACCATACCTCTCAACCCTTCAGTGCAAAAACCGAGACAAACATGAAACAGAGAAACAAAATCCCAAGCTATGGAGACATATTAAATTTTGGTCTTACAGCTTATAAAGTGAAGTTGAAACATACATTTACTAATGGATGCAAACCTGAAAATCAAATGTTTGACCTGATTCTGTGCCTTCGATCCTCCAGTGATTCCATATCTCTACCCAAAATCTATAATTAAACTAGGGACAGTTCACGTTCTGTGAAGCACTGTGCCTCTCCAAATCCTGACATTCAGCAAAATTAGGTCCCTTGAAGCACAACTAACTGAAACCTACCACTAAAATAATGTCAAAAGTACTGAAGACATGTATTAATAACACAGTACTGAAGCCTGTGAACAGTAGCTACAATATTTCATCCCCATGGCCGCTAGATATATCAATTAATTTCTTAAGCAACAAAATTGATTCCAACCACAGTCCAACGCAAGAAATTTGGAATAAAATATCATACCAATATTTTAATTCACCTGTTGTTTGGCCATTCCTTATGCAGATGTATCATACAGAAACTTAACCAGCAAAGTTATTTACCTACATACTAGTTGCATCAATGCTAGATTAGTGGCTATGAAATAATGAGCCCTGAAGTGCAGGTCAAATAATCAGCTAATGTTACCTTACCTATGTACTAGTTGTTATAAACTTAAAAAACTGATACATAGCAGGATTTGTTTTAGCATGCATTTTTGAAGGAAATGCAATATGATACTCAAATGCATGTCATTATTTAGTGATAGCAATCCTCAGTGATGTGCCAGAAAAACATATATTTCATGAGGAACAGACTAAAAATAGGCAAAGTCTGGACATTCTGCAAAAATATGTACAGTTTGATTCCCACCAGTCGACAAGAGCATATGCGGTCAGAGTACTA
>NC_056731.1:1724145047-1724185047 GCF_019279795.1 Protopterus annectens | reverse complement strand
ATATGCCTGCCCACTATATAACGCTATCACTCAAGTCCATATGTGTCAGTCCTTTGCCTATGGAATGATGGTCTTTCCAACGCGCATCAATTTGTTTCACTGGATTTACAGGTTTCTTGACGACCTCTCGGACATTTCAAATTTTTTCTCGAGGCAAAACTGCAGTGTGTCGTATGGCTGGAACCAGGTAACCCAAAAAACAACTGCTGGACCAATTCTCAGGTAACCATTTGTATGCCTTTCTGCCACACACAAAATAACAATCCTCTACTTTAGTAGTAGCCTTGCTATGAATATACACTCACCCTGCATGAAACATTTTTCTATCAATTATAGACAGTTGTTTATAAAGAACAGAATTATGTTTTACTTCATCAAGTGTTTTATGCATCAATCCAAGAAATGAATCATAGTTTGTATTACAATAAAGATCTACATTGTTACCTTTAGTGTAACATTTATAAGGAACAGTCACATTGCAATTGCTCCAACCCACCTGAACAGTATCATTTTTATAAAAACACACAGTTCCCTTTTGTGGAACAGCAAAGTGTAATGCTATTTTATCTTGTGATGTAATGGTTGATATATCATAAATCAAGTTCTCCCAGGTCTCATTGACCCTTAGGGGGACTGTAGTCATTAATAACCCCCAGTATGCTGTCAGCAAAGCTGTGCAAATCCAGCAATTTGAAACATTGAAAGTCTCAGCATACACATATTTAATTGCCTGGTAAGTGTTAAAGTTTGGATGCCAGTCTATGAGTAACGCTTCAAGTTTATTCAGTTCAGTCTGTGTGGCTGGGAAAAGGAAAGGCCACAACAAAAATATTATTGTCACAAATACAGTTAACAGGATGATTATGCAATACTTCTGAGGAAAGGGTTGTTCTGCATTCCTGTTTCTTCTGGACTCTATCATTTTTACTCTTGGCATGTGACAAGATTTTTGTCCAGTTCAAAGTTTTTGACTAATTTACAGTGCGTCAGGTGGATCCAGGAGGCACGCTCCGCTATCTTGACTGCAGTGGGTGTCGACAGAAGCACTTGATATGGACCTTCCCACTTTGGTGATGCCCAGTTCTTTCTCTTTACTGTCTTCACCCAAATCCAAGTTCCAGGGGACACTGCCACTTCTGACGGACTGGTCCATTGTTTATCTGAAACAGAATTTGACTGCAACAAATGTTTAGAATTTAACAAGTTTTGCATGTACTCAGCTAGTGTACTGTCAGCTTCCTGGTCTGCGGGCATGAGAGTTTTCCACTGAGGTATATAATAAACCCTTCCAAATAATTTTTCAAAAGGAGTCAATCCTTTTGCATTCGGAACAGTTCTCATGCTCAACAGTGCCAGGGGCAGACAGTACACCCAATTTCTCTGCGTTTCTACTATTAACTTCCTTAGCTTATTCTTTAAAATCCCATTATGCCTCTCTACTAGCCCTACAGATTGTGGGTGATATGCACAATGATTTTGTAAAGAAATACCAAAATGTTTACTTAACTGTTGTATGGTCTGGTTTACGACGTGTGTGCCGTTGTCACTGTAGATCCTTTCCGGAATGCCGAATCTATGGATGATTTCTTTAACAAGAACTTTGGCCACAGTTGTTGCGTCTGGATTTTTATTCGGAAAGGCTTACACCCATCTGGGAAACATATCTACAATGACAAGACAATATTTCTTATTTTCACATTTATTCAACTCTATGAAATCCATACGGATAGTATGAAATGGATACGGTGGTGTAGGGAAACTCCATTGCTTGGGCTTTAATGCCCCTTGTGCATGATGTTTACTACAAACATGGCACACTGAACAGAATTTTTTAGTGTAATTTAAGAATCCATATGTTGTGAACACTTGGTTCACCAGCTGTACCATCCCCCCTGTTGAGACATGGCACTGCCCATGGCTCAACAAAGCTGCATATCTAAACAAATTAGATGGCAATATCGGTTTCCCTTCTTTAGAGATATACAGCCCCTTTTCGAGAATTGCTCCTCGTTTTACCCATCTTTGTTTTTCAACTTGCGTAGTAAGTGTCTGCATTGTCTTTAACATTTCTAAGTCTAAAATCTCAGAGGGTTGTAATTCCTCATTCATAAGAAATACTTCTGAATCTGCCTGCTTTGCAGCTGTATCAGCTCTCGCATTACCTTTTGAAATCCTGTCCTGTTGCTTGGTGTGAGCTGTGCATTTACAAATAGCTACTTTCTGAGGTAACTGAATAGATTCTAAAAGGTCTAAAATAAACTGTTCATGATTGATTGGTTTGCCAGTAGATGTTATCATTCCTCAATTTTTCCACTGTTGCGCGAAAACATGTACAGTCGAAAAAGCATTCTGGCTGTCAGTAAAATTGTTCACACATTTACCCTTTGCTAAGGTACATGCCCGTGTCAAGGCAATCAATTCTGCTGCCTGTGCAGATAAATTGTGTGGTAAAGATTTCGCTTCTATAATCTCAATATCAGAAACTACTGCATATCCTACTAGGTTCTGTCCTGCAGGACCCCTTTTGCATGAGCCATCCACGTAGTATGTCACCTCGGCATCATCCAAGGGAACATCCGTAAGGTCTTTTCTAGGCAGTGTCTTTTGCTCAATCACCTGCAGGCAGCTGTGTGGTGTGCCATCTGCAGCGGTTGGGAGCAAGGTAGAAGGGTTCAAAGTCGTACATCATTCAATTGTCATATGAGGTTGGCTCAACAATATAATCATACAGGAAAGATGCCTAGCAGGGGAAAGATATGCTACCTTCTCTTGCAGTAAAATAATCGCGACAGCATGAGGCACTCTCAATGTGAGAGGGTGGAATAAAACTACTGAGGCCGAAGCCTGTACTGTCATTGCAGCTGCAACTACTGCTTGTACACAGAGGGGTAAAGGCCGTGCCACTGGGTCCAGTTGTGATGAATAATAAGCAATAGTGCGTTGCTTGTCCCCATGCTGCTGTGTTAACACTGATGTCATATAACCTTGCTTACAATCTATAGTTTGGAAAAAACGTTTATGATAGTTTGGTAATCCCAAAACTAATGAGGATTCTATTAACTGTTTCAGTTTGCAGAAAGCAGATTCTGCTTCTGTTGTCCATTGTAACAAATCCTGTGCTGCCATAGGCTTTTTATAAATCAGGTTAGTTAACGATGCAGATTCCAAGGCATAGTTTGGAATCCAACTCCGACACAAATTAGTTGTACCCAGGAAGGACATAATTTCCTTCTTGGTAGTGAGTTTTGGTGCTTGCAAAATCGCTACTTTTCTGTCCTCATCTAATATCCTACCCTCCTTGGATATTACATATCCTAGGTATTTAACTTGGTTTTTTCCAAAGCTGCAGTTTATTTTTGTTTACTTTATTTCCTTCAGTGGCTAAAAATTGTAATAGCGCTATGGTATCTTCTTTACAATCTTGCTGGGTGGAGGCCGCCAGCACGATATCATCAACATAAAGCAAAATCTGGCTACCTCTTGGTGGGTTAAATCCCGCCAAGTTGCTTGCCATTTCTTGTGAGAATATTGTTGGACTTTCACAATACCCCTGTGGTAGTCACGTATATGTATACCTTTTCCCCTGAAATGTGAATGCAAACCAATACTGGCTGTCAGGGTGTATCGGTATCGGGAAGAATGCATTGCTGATAGCTACCACAGAAAAATATTTCTGTTGAGTTTTAAATCATTCAACAGGGTGTGTGGGTCTGGCACCGTAGATGCCCTTGGTATTACTGCGTCATTTACAGCTTGTAAATCTTGGTCCATACGCCACTCTCCATTCGCTTTCTTAACAGGAAATAAGGGTGTCTTACATGGTGAATCAGGAGATTCCACCAGCACCCCTTCCTTAAGTAAAGCTGCTATAATAGGTTTGATTCCTACTTCTGCATCTTTTCTTAAGGGATACTGTCTTTTTTGTGGTCTAAATGCTGACTTTGGCGTAATAGTAACTGGTCCCGCTGTACGAATAAGTCCTACATCTGATTTTCCTGTTGACCAGAGAGTTTCTGGTATATTCTGTAAGGCATTCTCTTCCTCCTTTAATAGGAGTGCTAATCAGCTGTCCTTGCTAGACTGCAAGTGTACAGATGGGTGGGTCTGAGTTATCCAATTCAACTTCTGCATTTGTATTCCCTGTTCTGACAGTTCTAACTCTGTCTGTTTTTCCCATCTCGTGACTTTATCTCCTAAGTCTACCCATTTTACATTCTTGTCCTTAGTTAAGCTAACGTGTGGTAATCGATTAGATTTATAGAGTGCAAAGAACTCCTGGGGCAATGAACAGCTGGCTACACTGTTCTCTTCTGTGTCCCAGTACAGATTACGTAATATCAATCTGTTTGCACAATTTCTAAACAATTCTTGCTCATATTCCTTATCAGGTCCTGGTGTGTTACAATAATACAGAGTACATTGCAACAAATGCTGTTTATCAATGTCAAGGGAGGGGAATTTGCTGATGGCTATGTTCATCAACTCTTCGGTCACTGCCCCTGGACCAGTTGTAACCAAGTCCTAGCTGTACCAATAAAACATTTTACCCTCCATTTGCACTGCAAAGGTATCAATTTTTTGCTGTGCTTCCATACCCTGCATAGTCGGAACTACTGCTATACCAAATAGCTGCATAAGGTCTCTGCCCAAAAGGTTTACTGGGCATTTTGCAGAAACAACAATTTTACTTTTCTGTGTAAATCCTGAAACAGCATCAGTTATCACAATATTATGGGAGAGGGGCTCCCGATACAGCTGTCCATTAGCTGCTTTCACTAATATGTAATCAGGTGACTCTGAGTTCTCTGGCAGTTTGGAGGGATGTATCAGGGTCCATGATGCTCCTGAGTCAGACAAGAATGTGACTTTCCTCCCTTCTACCAGAAGTGTAACTTCTGGTTTTGTGTCTGCTAAATAGAGCTCTTAGCTCAATAAAGCCAAATCTAATATTTCATTTTCTTCACTATCCGTGACTTCCTGCACTTCTTCTATTTCTTCTGTCACATTCTCTACTCCCTCTATCACATTCTCATTTGTCCCTTCTCTGCTATCCCCTTCTAGTGATTCCTGACTATCATATAGTCAGTCCTCACCCTCCTTATCTTCTGTGGTTGCTTTCTTGTTTTTCTTGCAATCCCTTGCCAAGTGTCCCTTTTTACCACATTTAAAACATTCACCCCTTTTCTTCGCCCTTCAAAGTCCTCTGATCGCTGATCAGATTGTTTGTTTCCCTGGGCATTTCTCTTGACCTTTTTCCCGGACTGTACTACATAAACTTCTGCTCCATCTTCTACAGAAAATACTTGGGCTTTCTTTTTCTTTTTGCTATTAAAATGTCTTTCGGCATTCCTAGCATATTCAAGTAATGACTGTAACCTGCTTGTACGATGATCTACCATGTGCTTTGTAATAAAGCTGCTTATGGGTGCAATACTGCCTTTCAAAAATGCATTTTTTAACTGATGCTCATATGGGGAATCATGTGTCTGATCTTCAGGAACCTGCATTCCACAATGGTTATTAAAACATTCTAATAGTCTGGCATAATATCTGACAATAGTTTCACCTTCCTGTTGGATGCATTGATTAATGCAAGTCCAGTCTGCCCTAGGCTTCCATTTCTCAGAGATTCGGTCTGTAAGACCTTTCACTCTGTTGTCTAATTCTGCGCTGCTATGTGGATGGGGCCTGAGTGCAGCGTCATGGGGATTCCAGTCGCCACTAATCATGTGCCAATCTGGTCCCACAATTTGTCTGACTACTTTTTCTACCTCTTCTCCATTTAAATTATAAATTAGCCTCATTCCTTGCAAATCTTCTAAAAACTTTCTAAAATTAACTTTTGGATAGGGAATTCCCTTAGTGGCTTTCCGGATGTCTTCCGGAGTCCAGGGTCTATACACTAGAATAGTTGGGTCCGGACCTTCTTGCCCTGCCTGAGGATTAGGCACTTCTACAAGTGCGCATATTTCTTCTTCACTCATAAATCATGAATTTCTACCCATTTGATATAACTCGATGCCCCTTTTGAGTTTCCTGCCCGTGTTCGAGACCTGGTCTCAACAGGATCTCTAATAAACGGTTTTGCTTTTGTAGTGTCTCTACTTACAGTGACAGCAGGATATCGCAGGGGTGGACTAACTTGTTCACTTGCCTCATATTCTGGCAAGGGAGGCGGAGGGGCTGATACTATTACTAAGTTATTGTCCTCCTTATCTAAAAACATTGCTTTTGAATTATTATTCTTTTGTTCCCTTCGGTTTACTTCCTCAATCCACCTGTGTGCCTGAGGAATTCCTAATTGAAGTTGCTTTTTTACCCGACTTTTAGAATCGGTTTTAAGCTGTTTGACAAGTTTGACAAGTGAAAATTTTTCTAATTTACCAACAAATTCATACTTATTAACCCATTTTGAGTAGTATTTAATATTATCAGCACACTGTGACTGCATGTATTTCGCGTCTTCGGTTAACGGCGGATTTTGGGTTCTTTTTGTACAATTATTACCCATTTTGTTCTATCCTTTTAATCGTTATGTAACTCCTTATTTTTAATGTGGTACCACGGATTTTGTTATAGTCTCTTCAGAATGACTGCCTACCTGCTCTGTTTCCCTGATCTATGACAAGACAGTAATCTTTTTGTCCCTGACTTGTATAAACAAAGTCTTAACAAAATAAATACAAATCTAGTCCCTAATCTAAAACATAAAAAAGTAGATTCACCTTACCTGAGCCTTCGTGATTGATCACCTGGTTCGAGTAAACCCATCCTTCAGTCGCAGATCAGAAAGTGGCTGGCCTCTTTTGTACGACAATTCAGTTGGAGGGCTTTTCAACTAAGAAGAACCGATGTGGTTTCTTCAACGTACGGTTTCAAGCCACCTGGCCTGTCTGATCCGAGGCGAAGTGAGGGTTTCCGGTCCGAAGGAAGAATCTGTCAAAGGAAAAAACTTCAAAGACCAATACACATAAGGTTCAGTTAAGGTATATTTATTTACTTGCCGCAAGGAGACAAAAATATGCAAACACAAGGATTTGTCTAACTACTAACAGGAAGTATGCTTATTCTTATACTATTTTACAAGACATGGCCTTCTATGGTTGACGTAATCAAACACAACTTTCAGTATAGTTCTACAGCAGATGTTACTCAGATTTTCTGCTGACGTGACTAGATATGTGAGAAACTTTTGAGGAAAAACAACCTGGCCTTGGTGGGCACTAATTCGTTTACAAGCTTCCATTGTACAGTGTTACATTTCAAGGTACTCTTCTAATTCAGATAAAAGCAAATGCTGATTGCAGTTCATATTTTCAAACAGGCTTTGTCCTAATTATCTATAGCTTCTACAGCTGTGTATTTTCTCACAGCACAAACGGAACTTCTTGTCTAAGCTTCATACAAGTAGTATTGTTCTATTCATTATTTTCCTAACATAAGCAGGAATCATCTGCTTCTCAGTAAATTTCCAAGGCACAAGCAAGATTTTAGCTAGCAGTACAAGGTCAGAAAGCATCTGCAGTTTGTACAGATTTATGCAGTATGAAATAGAATAAATGTGTTAACCCTTTTCAAGCTCTAAATACACTAAGCATATTACTAATACACACATTAATACATATTTTTCTGACATTTCCCCCCTTTTAGTACTTTTATTCTACTTTCAAAATAAGCATAAACAGTTTGTTTTCTTCTCCTAACCTCTTCCTCTCAGGATTTGCAGTTAAGAGAGTCATTCAGTTTAAACTTATGAAAGCATTTTCAATCTTTTAACAGTTCTTCAAACTCAGTACTTTGATATAAGGTTTCAGAAACTGACATGTTTATAAAATCTTTAATCAGTCTTTTCATGCAGGGGATGCCACCAAAAACACATACTCCCAGTAGGAGCTGTCCTACATAAATGGCAATCAGGATGTTCATTAGGATGGTACCCCACCCCCCAAACCATTTCTGAAAAAAGTCCGTCAGTGGGTTTGGGCCTGGTTTGGTCATGGCCGACACTTGCTGAATTACCTCAAGATGATTGTCTATCTCATGTTTATGGTCAGGAATATACGAACAGCATTCTTCTTGGATTAAAGCGCAAGTACCACCTCTCGCCGCTAGGGTGAAGTCGAGAGCCATGCAGTTTTCAAGCACTACAGTTCTCATAGCATTCAGTTCATCAGTCACCAAGTTGAGAGTGGAAAAAGTTGCATTACTCATTACTTCGAGAAGTTTTGACAGTTTTCTCAGCTCCCAGATCGATTTCACTGCTCCATATGCTGGTAATATGCCTGCCCACGATATAACGCTATCACTCAAGTCCATATGTGTCAGTCCTTTGCCTATGGAATGATGGTCTTTCCAACGCGCATCGATTTGTCCCACTGAATTTACAGGTTTCTTGACGACCTCTCGGACATTTCAAATTTTTTCTCGAGGCAAAACTGCAGTGTGTCGTATGGCTGGAACCAGGTAACCCAAAAAACAACTGCTGGACCAATTCTCAGGTAACCATTTGTATGCCTTTCTGCCACACACAAAATAACAATCCTCTACTTTAGTAGTAACCTTGCTATGAATATACACTCGCCCTGCATGAAACATTTTTCTATCAATTATAGACAGTTGTTTATAAAGAACAGAATTATGTTTTACTTCATCAAGTGTTTTATGCATCAATCCAAGAAATGAATCATAGTTTGTATTACAATAAAGATCTACATTGTTACTTTTAGTGTAACATTTATAAGGAACAGTCACATTGCAATTGCTCCAACCCACCTGAACAGTATCATTTTTATAAAAACACATAGTTCCCTTTTGTGGAACAGACAAGTGCAATGCTATTTTATCTTGTGATGTAATGGTTGAGGTATCATAAATCAAGTTCTCCCAGGTCTCATTGACCCCTAGGGGGACTGTAGTCATTAATAACCCCCAGTATGCTGTGAGAAAAGCTGTGCAAATCCAGCAATTTGAAACATTGAAAGTCTCAGCATACACATATTTAATTGCCTGGTAAGTGTTAAAGTTTGGATGCCAGTCTATGAGTAACGCTTCAAGTTTATTCAGTTCAGTCTGTGTGGCTGGGAAAAGGAAAGGCCACAACAAAAATATTATTGTCACAAATACAGTTAACAGGATGATTATGCAATACTTCTGAGGAAAGGGTTGTTCTGCATTTCTGTTTCTTCTGGACTCTATCATTTTTACTCTTGGCATGTGACAAGATTTTTGTCCAGTTCAAAGTTTTTGACTAATTTACAGTGCGTCAGGTGGATCCAGGAGGCGCGCTCCACTATCCTGACTGCAGTGGGTGTCGACAGAAGCACTTGATATGGACCTTCCCACTTTGGTGATGCCCAGTTCTTTCTCTTTACTGTCTTCACCCAAATCCAAGTTCCAGGGGACACTGCCACTTCTGACGGTCTGGTCCATTCTTTATCTGAAACAAAATTTGACTGCAACAAATATTTAGAATTTAACAAGTTTTGCATGTACTCAGCTAGTGTACTGTCAGCTTCCTGGTCTGCAGGCATGAGAGATTTCCACTGAGGTATATAATAAGCCCTTCCAAATAATTTTTCAAAAGGAGTCAATCCTTTTGCATTCGGAACAGTTCTCATGCTCAACAGTGCCAGGGGCAGACAGTACAACCAATTTCTCTGCGTTTCTACTATTAACTTCCTTAGCTTATTCTTTAAAATCCCATTATGCCTCTCTACTAGCCCTGCAGATTGTGGGTGATACGCACAATGATTTTGTAAAGAAATACCAAAATGTCAACTTAACTGTTGTATGGTCTGGTTTACGAAGTGTGTGCCGTTGTCACTGTAGATCCTTTCCGGAATGCCGAATCTATGGATGATTTCTTTAACAAGAACTTTGGCCACAGTTGCTGCGTCTGGATTTTTATTCGGAAAGGCTTCCACCGATCTGGAAAACATATCTACAATGACAAGACAATATTTCTTATTTTCACATTTATTCAACTCTATGAAATCCATACAGATAATATGAAATGGATACGCTGGTGTAGGGAAACTCCCTTGCTTGGGCTTTAATGCCCCTTGTGCATGATGTTTACTACAAACATGGCACACTGAACAGAATTTTTTAGTGTAATTTAAGAATCCATATGTTGTGAACACTTGGTTCACCAGCTGTACCATCCCCCCTGTTGAGACATGGCACTGCCCATGGCTCAACAAAGCTGCATATCTAAACAAATTAGATGGCAATATCGGTTTCCCTTCTTTAGAGATATACAGCCCCTTTTCGAGAATTGCTCCTCGTTTTACCCATCTTTGTTTTTCAACTTGCGTAGTAAGTGTCTGCATTGTCTTTAACATTTCTAAGTCTAAAATCTCAGAGGGTTGTAATTCCTCATTCATAAGAAATACTTCTGAATCTGCCTGCTTTGCAGCTGTATCAGCTCTCGCATTACCTTTTGAAATCCTGTCCTGTTGCTTGGTGTGAGCTGTGCATTTACAAATAGCTACTTTCTGAGGTAACTGAATAGATTCTAAAAGGTCTAAAATAAACTGTTCATGATTGATTGGTTTGCCAGTAGATGTTATCATTCCTCAATTTTTCCACTGTTGCGCGAAAACATGTACAGTCGAAAAAGCATTCTGGCTGTCAGTAAAAATGTTCACACATTTACCCTTTGCTAAGGTACATGCCCGTGTCAAGGCAATCAATTCTGCTGCCTGTGCAGATAAATTGTGTGGTAAAGATTTCGCTTCTATAATCTCAATATCAGAAACTACTGCATATCCTACTAGGTTCTGTCCTGCAGGACCCCTTTTGCATGAGCCATCCACGTAGTATGTCACCTCGGCATCATCCAAGGGAACATCCGTAAGGTCTTTTCTAGGCAGTGTCTTTTGCTCAATCACCTGCAGGCAGCTGTGTGGTGTGCCATCTGCAGCGGTTGGGAGCAAGGTAGAAGGGTTCAAAGTCGTACATCATTCAATTGTCATATGAGGTTGGCTCAACAATATAATCATACAGGAAAGATGCCTAGCAGGGGAAAGATATGCTACCTTCTCTTGCAGTAAAATAATCGCGACAGCATGAGGCACTCTCAATGTGAGAGGGTGGAATAAAACTACTGAGGCTGAAGCCTGTACTGTCATTGCAGCTGCAACTACTGCTTGTACACAGTGGGGTAAAGGCCGTGCCACTGGGTCCAGTTGTGATGAATAATAAGCAATAGTGCGTTGCTTGTCCCCATGCTGCTGTGTTAACACTGATGTCATATAACCTTGCTTACAATCTATAGTTTGGAAAAAACGTTTATGATAGTTTGGTAATCCCAAAACTAATGAGGATTCTATTAACTGTTTCAGTTTGCAGAAAGCAGATTCTGCTTCTGTTGTCCATTGTAACAAATCCTGTGCTGCCATAGGCTTTTTATAAATCAGGTTAGTTAACGATGCAGATTCCAAGGCATAGTTTGGAATCCAACTCCGACACAAATTAGTTGTACCCAGGAAGGACATAATTTCCTTCTTGGTAGTGAGTTTTGGTGCTTGCAAAATCGCTACTTTTCTGTCCTCATCTAATATCCTACCCTCCTTGGATATTACATATCCTAGGTATTTAACTTGGTTTTTTCCAAAGCTGCAGTTTATTTTTGTTTACTTTATTTCCTTCAGTGGCTAAAAATTGTAATAGCGCTATGGTATCTTCTTTACAATCTTGCTGGGTGGAGGCCGCCAGCACGATATCATCAACATAAAGCAAAATCTGGCTACCTCTTGGTGGGTTAAATCCCGCCAAGTTGCTTGCCATTTCTTGTGAGAATATTGTTGGACTTTCACAATACCCCTGTGGTAGTCACGTATATGTATAACTTTTCCCCTGAAATGTGAATGCAAACCAATACTGGCTGTCAGGGTGTATCGGTATCGGGAAGAATGCATTGCTGATAGCTACCACAGAAAAATATTTCTGTTGAGTTTTAAATCATTCAACAGGGTGTGTGGGTCTGGCACCGTAGATGCCCTTGGTATTACTGCGTCATTTACAGCTTGTAAATCTTGGTCCATACGCCACTCTCCATTCGCTTTCTTAACAGGAAATAAGGGTGTCTTACATGGTGAATCAGGAGATTCCACCAGCACCCCTTCCTTAAGTAAAGCTGCTATAATAGGTTTGATTCCTACTTCTGCATCTTTTCTTAAGGGATACTGTCTTTTTTGTGGTCTAAATGCTGACTTTGGCGTAATAGTAACTGGTCCCGCTGTACGAATAAGTCCTACATCTGATTTTCCTGTTGACCAGAGAGTTTCTGGTATATTCTGTAAGGCATTCTCTTCCTCCTTTAATAGGAGTGCTAATCAGCTGTCCTTGCTAGACTGCAAGTGTACAGCTGGGTGGGTCTGAGTTATCCAATTCAACTTCTGCATTTGTATTCCCTGTTCTGACAGTTCTAACTCTGTCTGTTTTTCCCATCTCGTGACTTTATCTCCTAAGTCTACCCATTTTACATTCTTGTCCTTAGTTAAGCTAACGTGTGGTAATCGATTAGATTTATAGAGTGCAAAGAACTCCTGGGGCAATGAACAGCTGGCTACACTGTTCTCTTCTGTGTCCCAGTACAGATTACGTAATATCAATCTGTTTGCACAATTTCTAAACAATTCTTGCTCATATTCCTTATCAGGTCCTGGTGTGTTACAATAATACAGAGTACATTGCAACAAATGCTGTTTATCAATGTCAAGGGAGGGGAATTTGCTGATGGCTATGTTCATCAACTCTTCGGTCACTGCCCCTGGACCAGTTGTAACCAAGTCCTAGCTGTACCAATAAAACATTTTACCCTCCATTTGCACTGCAAAGGTATCAATTTTTTGCTGTGCTTCCATACCCTGCATAGTCGGAACTACTGCTATACCAAATAGCTGCATAAGGTCTCTGCCCAAAAGGTTTACTGGGCATTTTGCAGAAACAACAATTTTACTTTTCTGTGTAAATCCTGAAACAGCATCAGTTATCACAATATTATGGGAGAGGGCTCCCGATACAGCTGTCCATTAGCTGCTTTCACTAATATGTAATCAGGTGACTCTGAGTTCTCTGGCAGTTTGGAGGGATGTATCAGGGTCCATGATGCTCCTGAGTCAGACAAGAATGTGACTTTCCTCCCTTCTACCAGAAGTGTAACTTCTGGTTTTGTGTCTGCTAAATAGAGCTCTTAGCTCAATAAAGCCAAATCTAATATTTCATTTTCTTCACTATCCGTGACTTCCTGTACTACTTCTATTTCTTCTGTCACATTCTCTACTCCCTCTACCACATTCTCATTTGTCCCTTCTCTGCTATCCTTCTAGTGATTCCTGACTATCATATAGTCAGTCCTCACCCTCCTTATCTTCTGTGGTTGCTTTCTTGTTTTCTTGCAATCCCTTGCCAAGTGTCCCTTTTACCACATTTAAAACATTCACCCCTTTTCTTCGCCTTCAAAGTCCTCTGATCGCTGATCAGATTGTTTGTTTCCCTGGGCATTTCTCTTGACCTTTTTCCCGGACTGTACTACATAAACTTCTGCTCCATCTTCTACAGAAAATACTTGGGCTTTTTTTCTTTTGCTATTAAAATGTCTTTCGGCATTCCTAGCATATTCAAGTAATGACTGTAACCTGCTTGTACGATGATCTACCATGTGCTTTGTAATAAAGCTGCTTATGGGTGCAATACTGCCTTTCAAAAATGCATTTTTTAACTGATGCTCATATGGGGAATCATGTGTCTGATCTTCAGGAACCTGCATTCCACAATGGTTATTAAAACATTCTAATAGTCTGGCATAATATCTGACAATAGTTTCACCTTCCTGTTGGATGCATTGATTAATGCAAGTCCAGTCTGCCCTAGGCTTCCATTTCTCAGAGATTTGGTCTGTAAGACCTTTCACTCTGTTGTCTAATTCTGCGCTGCTATGTGGATGGGGCCTGAGTGCAGCGTCATGGGGATTCCAGTCGCCACTAATCATGTGCCAATCTGGTCCCACAATTTGTCTGACTACTTTTTCTACCTCTTCTCCATTTAAATTATAAATTAGCCTCATTCCTTGCAAATCTTCTAAAAACTTTCTAAAATTAACTTTTGGATAGGGAATTCCCTTAGTGGCTTTCCGGATGTCTTCCGGAGTCCAGGGTCTATACACTAGAATAGTTGGGTCCGGACCTTCTTGCCCTGCCTGAGGATTAGGCACTTCTACAAGTGCGCATATTTCTTCTTCACTCATAAATCGTGAATTTCTACCCATTTGATATAACTCGATGTCCGCTTTTGAGTTTCCTGCCCGTGTTTGAGACCTGGTCTCAACAGGATCTCTAATAAACGGTTTTGCTTTTGTAGTGTTTCTACTTACAGTGACAGCAGGATATCGCAGGTGTGGACTAACTTGTTCACTTGCCTCATATTCTGGCAAGGGAGGCGGAGGGGCTGATACTATTACTAAGTTATTGTCCTCCTTATCTAAAAACATTGCTTTTGAATTATTATTATTTTGTTCCCTTCGGTTTACTTCCTCAATCCACCTGTGTGCCTGAGGAATTCCTAATTGAAGTTGCTTTTTTACCCGACTTTTAGAATCGGTTTTAAGCTGTTTGACAAGTTTGACAAGTGAAAATTTTTCTAATTTACCAACAAATTCATACTTATTAACCCATTTTGAGTAGTATTTAATATTATCAGCACACTGTGACTGCATGTATTTCGCGTCTTCGTTAATCTAGGATTTTGGGTTCTTTTGTACAATTATTACCCGTTTTGTTCTATCCTTTTAATCGTTATGTAACTCCTTATTTTTAATGTGGTACCACGGATTTTGTTATAGTCTCTTCAGAATGACTGCCTACCTGCTCTGTTTCCCTGATCTATGACAAGACAGTAATCTTTTTGTCCCTGACTTGTATAAACAAAGTCTTAACAAAATAAATACAAATCTAGTCCCTAATCTAAAACATAAAAAAGTAGATTCACCTTACCTGAGCCTTCGTGATTGATCACCTGGTTCGAGTAAACCCATCCTTCAGTCGCAGATCAGAAAGTGGCTGGCCTCTTTTGTACGACAATTCAGTTGGAGGGCTTTTCAACTAAGAAGAACCGATGTGGTTTCTTCAACGTGGTTTCAAGCCACCTGGCCTGTCTGATCCGAGGCGAAGTGAGGGTTTCCGGTCCAAGGAAGAATCTGTCAAAGGAAAAAACTTCAAAGACCAATACACATAAGGTTCAGTTAAGGTATATTTATTTACTTGCCGCAAGGAGACAAAAATATGCAAACACAAGGATTTGTCTAACTACTAACAGGAAGTATGCTTATTCTTATACTATTTTACAAGACATGGCCTTCTATGGTTGACGTAATCAAACACAACTTTCAGTATAGTTCTACAGCAGATGTTACTCAGATTTTCTGCTGACGTGACTAGATATGTGAGAAACTTTTGAGAAAAACAACCTGGCCTTGGTGGGCACTAATTCGTTTACAAGCTTCCATTGTACAGTGTTACATTTCAAGGTACTCTTCTAATTCAGATAAAAGCAAATGCTGATTGCAGTTCATATTTTCAAACAGGCTTTGTCCTAATTATCTATAGCTTCTACAGCTGTGTATTTTCTCACAGCACAAACAGAACTTCTTGTCTAAGCTTCATACAAGTAGTATTGTTCTATTCATTATTTTCCTAACATAAGCAGGAATCATCTGCTTCTCAGTAAATTTCCAAGGCACAAGCAAGATTTTAGCTAGCAGTACAAGGTCAGAAAGCATCTGCAGTTTGTACAGATTTATGCAGTATGAAATAGAATAAATGTGTTAACCCTTTTCAAGCTCTAAATACACTAAGCATATTACTAATACACACATTAATACATATTTTTCTGACATTTCCCCTTTTTGTACTTTTATTCTACTTTCAAAATAAGCATAAACAGTTTGTTTTCTTCTCCTAACCTCTTCCTCTCAGGATTTGCAGTTAAGAGAGTCATTCAGTTTAAACTTATGAAAGCATTTTCAATCTTTTAACAGTTCTTCAAACTCAGTACTTTGATATAAGGTTTCAGAAACTTACATGTTTATAAAATCTTTAAAATTTTTATAGGGGTCCCCCCTCTCCCTGGGGCGTTAAAAATGGAAAATTTATTAGGTGGGAAAAACCATTTAAAAAAAACCCATTTTCCCTTTTGGCATGAATTGGTTCCTAAGGAGACCATTTTATGGTGGAAAAATGAAACATTTTTCTTATTAAACCAACCCCCCCTGGGGAAATAAATGGTTTTAAACTGTTTATAGATTCATTTATAGAAATTAAGGGGGAAAATTGTTATATTACGGAAAAAGTTTTTACTCCCCCAAATTTTTATGCTCCCAAAGTTAAATCCTAGAATCGTATATAATAATGGTCTCCTTTCCAGGAATGAGGTTTTTTGATATTTTTCCCATGGATTTTAAAGGCTTGACACCCCATTTTAAAATTTTCTAGGAAAACTGAGGTTTTGGGGAACCAGGTAACCCAAAAAACCCGGAAATTTTCCCGGGAACCCTTTGTAGCCTTTTTTTACACACAAAAACTCCCTTTTTTAGTAGAACCTTGCGAAATCCCGTATGAAACATTTTTTATAATTATAACAATAAAAAAGTTAAAAAAATTTTTAAAAAAAAAAATTAAAAGTTTTTTCTTTTTTTTTAAAAATAAAAAAAAAAGAAAATTCAAATTTTTAAAAAAAATTTTTAAAAATATTTTTTTTAAAAATTTTTTTTTTTAAAAAAAACAATCCCCAATTTTTTAAAAAAATTTTTAAATTTTTTAAAAAAAAAAAAATACAATTTTAAAAATTTAAAAACCTTAATTTTTTTGTTTAAATTTTTTTTAATTTTTTTTGTGGCTGGGAAAAGGGGGCCAAACAAAAAAAAACAAAAAAGGTGTTATGCCCTTTTTAGGAAAGGGGTTTGCATTTTTTCCCCCTTTTTTCCCCCAAAAATTTTCCCGTTTAAAAATTTTTGGCAGGTGGGCCAGGACCCACTATCGACTGCATGGGTGTGACGAAGCATTGTATGGATTATTTTGGGATGCCCAGCCTTTTTTTTGTTTACCCCAAAAACCCAATTGGGGGATCCATTTGGGTTTGGCATTTTTACAAACGAATTTACGCAAAAATTTTAGAATTTAACAAATTTTTAGATAGTAGGGGTTGCTTCGAGCCCCCACAACATCAATCTTTATTTTTAGTAAAATAAGCACGAAACAAGTCCCTGACATATATGTACACATATAAAATTATATTTTATGTAAAATGTAATGAAATAGGCCATTTATTCTGAAGAAATATGAGATAACAAAATAAGAAAAAATGCCAGATGTGCCTATAGCTGAGCTACAGTTTAACAAGGTGAGTGCATCTGCCCATAGGTGAGCAGTGGTTTAACATGCTGAAACTGTGTGCCCCTAGCTGAGCTGAGCATAAGATGCGTGCTGACAGCCAAATGAAGCGTAAACCAGTGTAACCCGTTTGCGCGGAGCTGCGCGCTGCGCCAACAAGCTAACCGACGGGCAACGTTGAGCAAGCTGTAACAAAACTGCCTTTACACAGACACACCCCCTAGCCTGTCTAGACAGTCATAAAATATAAAAAGCAGTGGCCAGGTTCGAACCCAGGATACCATGCACCATACTCAAGGTACTGAACCACTAAGCCATGACAGCTGTACTGAGAAATGCAGTAATAGCAAATATATAGGAATGAATAGAAAGTGGAGCATGACAAAGCAGGTTTTGTGAAGTTGATACAATTCCAAAATGGCCAATTACAGATAAGTGCGGGAAAAATGGCATATATAAGCCCCATAGGCGGGAATACACAGCATAAACAATTGTAGAACTCACTTGCAGCCAGAATGTCAGGAGTAGGTGAGGGTAGTTGCTTTCGAGCACAGAGGTGGGGCATTGAGGAGTCCAGATATATGGTCTGGCTCCTAGTCCACAATCATGAGGCCCAACTCATGTAGGGCCAGGTCCTGTGGGGAGCATATAGGGCTGAGGCGTGGGACCAGTTGGCTCATGATCTCACCAGTGCCACAGGGATTCCAAGGACTGGTGAGCAGGTCCGTCACCACCATGCGGACCTGAAGAGACGTAAGCAGGACCAATTGAACCTTTGAATCCAGGAGGCCCGGCAAATGCCCAACGCCCCACTACTGAGTAAGTTACATTTAATTATGTATGTAAGAAATTAAACTAGCTGATATTATGGAGATGTGTATTCCAATATTACTTCATTTATATTACAGCTGCAGGTGTCCGTTCTGCGAACCGCAGAGCCTATGGCAATAGGCTGGTGCGGTTGCGCCACCAGGCAGGTCAGTAATCCTCTCCCAGTAACTGTAAAGAAATATAAAAGTATGACAGTTAGCAAAAGAGTGCAGTGTAGTCACTAAGTAATAAAATGTGCAAGTAACAGTGTAAGAGTGTTTGCAAGTATTGCTTGATTACAAAAGTGTGTTGCAGTCTGTAATCCAAACAGAAAAATGAAAATGTCTGAAATAAAGTCTGAAATAAAGATGCCCCACCTGTAATATAATAGTACACAACCTGCAGCAGGCTAAAAGGTACAGCTGCAGAAGATGAGCAAATCACATGTGTGAAATATATCCCTGTTGAAATACTGAAACATGACAGAAGTGAGACTGCTGGAAAGGATTGTAATAACTACAGGTAAAACATGTCAATAAAGCCTAGAAGTAAGTACCATCCTGAATAGTAAAATGAAAACAAGTGAGAGAGTGTGAGAAAGAGTTATGAATCCACCAATAACGTAGTAATAACCCCTGAATAAAGTATACTGCAGTCAATACAGAATGAAATGAATGTGACAAGCAGAACCAAACAGCGAAATGTGTTCAAAGTGTTGCTGCAGCTGGAATGTGTATCCCAAAATCTGGATATGTTGCTCTCAGTCTGCAATATGCAGATAGTATGATTGTCTGAAATACCAAACATCCACAGTTGTCTATAGCTATATAAAGCAAATGTAGCAGGATGATGTAGCTGAACAAAGCCAGATATGAACATGTATGAATAACAATAAAATGTATATTGATGTATCAGTAACAGTCCTATCACCAAATTGAAGTAGTTATCATATAGGAAACTGTAGTTAGAACAGTAGTGTGTATATCTCTGCAGCTATTAGAAATGTACAGCATATGTATTGGTATTGTATTCAAGGTGTTAATAATATTTTCTTCACCCCACCCTATAACCACATATAATCCATTCCACGTGAAATTGGTATGTGCAATCACAATTAACACCCCTGGACATTTGTCCTGTTGGAGTATAAATATTTGCATGTACGTTGATGCATCTGCCCTGTTCATACATCCAAACCTGATGGCCTGTTGCCATCAATCAACCCTGCATGTTGTTGGACTGTGTATTGCTGTTCAAATTATGCATGTGTTATGCTCGCTGTTCAATGGTGTGAATATCTGGGTGTTTGGTTAATGGGAATACTAATGCATGCTGTTACAACTAATTGCGAATGGTATTGTATGTTACTAACCAAAACTGTCATGACATAATGCAAAACATAGGACGACAGGGAAGGCGGGTTCCAGCGGACCCACCTCTCCCACCTCAGCTGGCGAGTGCACCTGGCAGTAGTGCCCAGTCTGGACCCTCCTCCGGTGGCCCTGTGCCACCTGCGGGTGGAAGCGCTGCAGGGGATGGGGCCGGTCCCCCCTCTGCAAGTGTGGCCGGAGGAGAACCACCACTCACCCTCCGTAGCGTCCAGACTGTGGTGCGTAGGGAGCTCCGGGACTCTGTTCTTGGGCCCCTACGCCAGCTTGAGGCACAGGTGGCACAACTTACGGGCATGCCTGTTGCCCGGCCTACACATCCCCCAGCACAGCCCCGTCCTGGGCAGTGAAGGAACAGTGGCAACTGCCCATGGGTGGGGATATCAGTTCCACTGTTGCCATCTGTGGGCTCTTGGGCTCTGGATATCCAAACATCCATCCCCGTCAATTGTGTAACCCCCCCGCACGTGTCATACACCGCCCCTGTATGCGTCTTGTTTGTCTTGTCTGTTGACCTACCCAACTTACCTCCCCAGCTATACCGACTTCCTTTACCTGACATACCACTCTCACCTGAAAAAAAAAAAAAAAAAGGCACTCTGTACCCACAAAAAAATTATGCCCCATACATAGCTGCCCATTCTGCACACATGTCTGCTGGGCATGGAAACTATCAATTACAATTGGCTGTACAACAAGTATTATTGTTGTCCTGACACCTCTCTCAGGGGTGGAAGGTTTCAAATGTCACACCAAATTACAAACATATGCACAGCTGTTGCTGATGAAGAAATGGGCAGCTATGGGCCTTACCTACATCCCTCCTGCAAAACCCAAGCTGATTTCCCTACTGTCTTACCCTCTTTGTGACCCCTTTTTCACCACTTTCCTGTCTCCCCATTTTCATTTCTTTCAAAGAAAATAGTGCGGGTGTGCGCCAGAGTAAGCACTGTTAAGTGGTTGTAAGCGGGTGTGCGCGGAGCTGAACACCAGTGCGCATGCGGGAGCTCCGTGCAAACCAGCGCTAACCCGGTTACAACTGCTTAAAAGTGCCTTAGTCACTCTGATTGACAGGTCCTGTAGTCAGTTCAAAAGCAAAACAAAATCCCACTGTCAGTCCCGAACCCAGGAACTTGGAAACAGTAGTCTGCATGACTTACCACTAAGCCATGACTGTTATACAAGAGCATTGTGCTAAAATAAATATATCATGTAATAGTAGGAATAAATGTAAAGGGAATATAGGATGTGTGTGTGTTCGCAGTCATCTGGGAACTTTGTCATCCACAACCCGCACATGTTTGCCTTCACATCTGAGAAGTAAATGCCACACAAGAGGGGTCCTAGGACAGAGCCCTGTGGGATACCACATGTGACTGGCATTCAGTCTGACATGGCTCCCGCAATATCTATATTATGGATTCTGTATGTCAACCAGTGTGCAACCCATCATGTGACATATGTAGTAACATGTAAGCTAATGAGCTTGTCTATGATGCCTGAATGGAGTACTGTGTTGAAGGCCTTAGGCAAGTCCAGGTAGGCTGTATGGAGTGCGTTGTCCTCATCAATGGCTGTAGTGACTGTTTTGAAAGGTCAACCAGGTTCAAAAGGCAGGATCAGCCCATTGGCTGTAGTGACTGTTTTGGAAGGTCAACCAGGTTCAAAAGGCAGGATCAGCCCATCACAAAGGCAAACTGGGTGGGATCAAGTGTCTGCAGGTACCCAATATTGCTGTATATGCATCCCATACTGAATCATTCCATAGCTTTGCAGACCAGGCTGGTTAAGCTTATGGGGCGGTAGTTCCCAGGGCCAGTAGAGGTGCCTCCTTAGTGGAGTGGGACCACTGTTGCTGTATGCCAGTGTTCAGTTACATATCCCATAGTACGGCCAAGGTTAAATATCAGTCTTATATGTGGTTGTATGTCCTCTTGGAGTTCACGTAGCACACATCCAGGGATACCATCAGGTCACATTGATGCTGTGTGTTCTGCTTTGCTGAGGGCGGCCCTCACCTGGACATCTGAGATGATAGGGAGGTTACATTCAGCTGTGATAAGTATTTCTAAGTGTGGGGGAGAAGGAGGGGATACGTGCACTGAACCTGTCTGCCAGAATGTTGCCAATATCTGTGTGTTCAGTGAATGTTAAGTAGGTGTGTAGTAACTCAGAGCATATCTGAGGCATTTGGTCCATATGTCTAACATAACTGAAGAAGGCCTTGTGGTTATCTATAGTGTTTGTGGCCATTTCCCTCCCAGAGTAGGCCGTGGATGTTGTTATGAGAGACCGTAGCTTATTACCAGTGCTGACCACAGATGCCTTCCCTTTATGTGAATCTGCTCTGTCCTGCAGTAGCCTCCTTCTATCATTATACAATCTGCCTTTGGCTGGGGTCCACCAGACAGGATGCCTAACCTTTGTGCATAGGGTCTGGGTTAGAAATGTGTGTGCATGTTCCATGCATTCTTTGGGATGTCCGTGGGAAGCATTCGCAAAGGGATCAGCAGTGTGGGTTGTGGCTTCCACTGGCCCAGTGGGCTGCATGGATACCATGTCAGTCCTAACAAGTGAATATCTGTCTAATCACATATATATCAAAGTAGTCTACTGTGCTGGTGGTGGTGGTGGTGGGATATATATATCCAGGCCGAGTAATTTGTGTCCAGATCACACTAGTGGATGGCGTTCCACATACAGTATGAACCCCCAGAGTGAGGTTGTGCATTGGACCTGTCTCAGTGTGCTGACCGATGGGGTCTGCTACTATGTTGTATGGAATGTGGCAGGTATTGTTGCACAGGTGTTGCCTGAGCACTGATATCTGGCCATGTACTTGTGTATCCACCAAGAGACACACACATGCTACATATGGGAGTAGTAGTATATCACTACAGTTGAGTATCATGTATAGTATGTGTGCCATATATTGCTGACATAGTCTGCTGATATCCTGTTTGTGTTCTCTTCCAGGGACATGGCGCATCAGCGAAATCCTGCCTACTCTGCTGCAGAAGATGAAGAGATACACCAGAGCCTGGTGCAGGATTATGACATACTGTTTTCCCGCACCAGCCAGAATCAGCAGGAGAGGGCTGCACTGTGGCAAGACCTTGTCCGTAGGGTAAATGACATTGGCACGCATAATAGGACATATGAGCAGGTACGACATCACTGCAGTGATTTAATCAGAAATGTCCATCAGCGTGTGTTGGATATCCACAGGCAACAGGTCACCACAGGAGGTGGGGTGGCCACACATCCCCCTCACCAGACTGGAGGGGCTACTCCTAAGTGTTGTGGCTCCAGCCCCAGAACATCAACAGCAACTCACCTGCATCATGATGGAGGCTGGATCCACACAGCAGCACGACATGGAGCGTGCAGGTAATATGCCATATGTACACTTGACTGTTCTGTACACTGTTAGTTTATGCATGTGTAAGGTGTGTCCGTGGTATGTAGCTGTCAACATAGTATGTAATTGTGCAGGTGTGATATTGCCAATATCAGCAGCTGACATGTGAAAGGCAACTGGTGTACTACTGCACTGTATCATACGCAGTATCAATGGCACAGTTGTGCCCACTGACATTAATCTCCTCATTTCTGCAGGTCCCTCCGGGAGTTACACTAGTATTACTAGCACTATCAGGACTATTATAGGTATTGTTAAAACACACTCACCAGCATGGATGGGCTGTGCCTGGCAGGTGTGCTAGGTGATGGACAGGATACAGTGGGCATTGATCAGGGTAATGTGGTATCTGTGGCACATGCTTCCCCACACAGCAGCCATCGGAACACCCCAGGAGACCACGTGCACATGGCTCTGGACAGTCCCAACAGGGACCTGTGTCCAGTCAACACACTCCCGCTTCTAATGACAGTACCCAGTCTGGCTTAGTACCGGATACGTAGCACCGCTGCCAGGCACAGCCCATCCATGCTGGTGAGTGTGTTTTAACAATACCTATAATAGTCCTGATAGTGCTAGTAATACTAGTGTAACTCAGTAGTGCTCTGTGTGTATACTGCGGGGTGTGCATGTGTGCATGTGTGCATGTGTGCCTGTGTCCACGTGTGCATGTGTGCATGTGTGCATGTGTGCATGTGTGCATGTGTGCATGTGTGCATGTGTGCCTGTGTCCAGATGTGCATGTGTGCATGTGTGCATGTGTGCATGTGTCCATGTGTCCACGTGTCCATGTGTGCATGTGTCCACGTGTGCCTGTGTGCATGTGTGCATGTGTGCATGTGTCCACGTGTGCATGTGTGCATCTGTGCAGGTGTGCCTGTGTCCACGTGTGCATGTGTGCATGTGTGCATGTGTGCATGTGTCCACGTGTGCATGTGTGCATGTGTGCATTAGTGCATCACTGGTAACATTGTGTATACATTGTAAACTGTGTTTCCTGTCTTCCTCCCACAGGTTCTGGTGCTGCTCTGGTGTCCTGCAGCAGGGAACCTGAATCTGGTGCCACAGGTACTGATAATGATGATATCTGTGTAATGGCACAGGAAGGTGTGTCGGGGTCCATCATTGGTCAGCCAATTGACAGTACACAGCTGTCAACCCCATCATTGCGCACAGTCATCCTGCCAGTACATCCTATGTCACCATTGTCCCTAGGTGATGGACAGGATATAGTGGGCATTGACCAGGGTAATGTGGTATCTGTGGCACATGCTTCCCCACACAGCAGCCATGGGCAGGGTCCTGCAATGGTACCACAAAGACAGTTGCCCATGGGTTCTCGTGGGAGCATCCATGGGCGTACTGCCTCTGGTAGACGTGCCCAAAGAGGTCTGCCAACCTCAGCTATGTTTCGGGCTGTCATGCAGGCACAGTCGCTTATAGAAAGGTACACCAGACAGGGTCTGAGGGAGCTGAGAGCATGTCGCACAGCCATGACTGACAGTATGCGTGACATCGCGGATGCTACCCGTAATTTCACCGATGTCATAGACAGACATTGTGGGGACATATTACAGAAGTTCCACAACCACATGTCCATGAGCCAGGGCAATGGTGGACGGTTGCGGCGTCGACGTGGCTGTATGCCAGCAACTGCAGCAGCTGGCAGCTGGCAGTTGGCGAGGATGACAACAGGCCCGCAGATGCCCCCATAGTGCCAGCAGCAGCCCCAGCAATGCTGGGTCTGTGCTGTCATCGGAATGCCCCAGGAGACCACGTGCACGTGGCTCTGGACAGTCCCAACAGGGACCTGTGTCCAGTCAACACACTCCCACTTCTGATGACAGTACCCAGTTTGGCTTAGTACCGGATACGGTCCGTAGCACCCCTGCCAGGCACAGGTACCGTGTCTGTGCCCACAGACACTGATCTGTATGACCGGCCAGGTGCAGTCTGTGGCTGTCCACAAACTCCAGTATATGGCAGCCATGAGGTGGAACTGTGTGCATGCATACACACATGCGGAATGTTAACACCTAGGGCTACCACATACACGCACACACTGCACCAACAGTGCCCCACCCTGTACTGCTGTCCCTCACCAACACACATACACACACTTGTCAATTGGTGGTATCAGTGGCAGACTCAGGCATACCTAATTCACACCCTGTGCATATGATGAAACTGTGCCACCTCCTGCAATCTCCAACATCAGTGCAGGAACAGGTAAACACATTGCTGATGCACAGGGTGACTACATAGAAGTGTATTACTAGTATCATGTTGGTAACAGTACAGTGTGCTGATATGACTGTGTGTATATCCCAGCATGCCTGATGCAGTAACTGTATGACTGTCCTGAATTGTTATCTACACCCATAGTAAGTACCATTGTGTAACAGCTGCACATTATTGCATACCGGTGGTAAGGATGTCAACAGATAGCCACATACATAGGTAGCACAGGGGAGAAGCTAATGCAAGTAGTGATACGCAATGATGGACATGTACAGCAATGGTGGCATGTTGCCCACAACGACTATGCAATGTGGATGTTTGCGCATGTTGATATGTGTGCAGTACCAATGTAATACAAATCACAATTAACTATGGCATAATATCAGTTCTACCATGGACATCTGAGCTGTGCATTCCTGGGTACATGTTGATAGTGCCTACATATTTGCACTGTTACCTACTGTAAGTGTTACCCCTTCTTTGTTGTACAATGGACTACTTCCAGCCCTGCTTACTGTAGCTTTGTTTGCATGCATGTTTGCTTGGGATTCCCTGGAACACTGCTTCCACCTGCAATGCAGAATTACAGAGCTTCTGTGGACTCCTAGTGACATCTGCATAGCGTACTATACGTATGTCAATTTTCCACATGACAGAACGTCACTGTCTGTCCTGTTTGCATGTATGTTGCCTGTGACACATTGCACATGACTTACCTGGCATTTACCCACGTGTGCAGTCATATATGCCAGTGCTATGAAATCAGTAGCAGTACACACACACATACTCCCCTTCAGTATGTTGTTCTCCATTGGCCCTAAGTGTTGGTAATCACCATGGCAATCACACTACTATGGTAGCATGTGCAAATGTAACCTGAGGATCACCTCTATGGTCCAGTTGTGGTTTATGTGAGTCATGTGGCAATGTCACAGCTGCCACATGTATGCAGTCAACCCTCTCCCCTGGCCAGGAACGTACAACACATGTGTGGGATGCCACCACATAGCCAATCTGGGGACTGAGCACTCTGAACCCAGTACTGCCATACCCTGTCAGGTGGCATGACAAACTACAGTGACTACAATACCAGTCTGACATAGACCCGCACTGACAGCAATCCGAACACACTGGGGCATACTTGGAGACTCAGAATAGCATCCTGCCTGAGCATCACACACCTCTGCAGCTGGCGCACAGGCATACGTTACGTCAGAACAGAGCACATGCCACACATGGCACACACATCCCGTGTGCCACACACTCACAGCCTGTAGGGCTACACAACACACCTGCTACAGATGTGTCAGGTACCTCTCTTGGCTGCTGCAGTGGTGTCCCACTCAACAGGCTGTACATGGTGAAGGTCACAGTGATATGCCTGTGGGGCACTATGGTCCACCACAAAACACATGCATACAGGTCAGTCAGAGGCATGGACACATATGACTCAGTCATTGACCATGCCACTATGGATGACCTGAGACATACCTCCCTGGACTACATGATAGGGAACATAGAAGGGATCTCTCAGCATGTGGCACGGGCCAGTATGAGCCTGATCTTGGTTGCCATCATACCCTCACCAGATATGCTACCACAATATGTAGGAAGGATGTTCTATGTCTACATTCTGCTCAATCTCCAATGTCATTCATAGGGTATCCAATGGCTGTCAACGTGTGCTTACATGCTAGGGAAGCCACAATGATTTCGAGGGCAGCTTGCACGTGACACCCATGGGCCATTGTATATTGGCGAAGCCCCTTGATACACACATAGTGCCTTTTGCTGCAGGACACAGATTACATAGCCACCTCCACGGGTATCACACAGGATAGGACACTAACAGTGATGCTACACAACACCAGCAGTGTACACCGCAAGATGCATGCACTGGACACTGTCCTCAGCACGGTGAACTGCATGATCTGTGCAGTACCAGATTCCTGATTCATGGCTCACAGGTGTATCCCATCACTGCCAGGTTATACCTCATACCATGCCTGTCGTCCCCTACACATGTAACACACATGGACAGGTGGGTGGTATCTCAAGGCACCACAGATACACACACCTCCAGGTTGTTGGCACAGCACAAAGCATCAGGGCCTATCCATGAGCAGCTAACAGTGTGTTGGACTGCCTTCTGGTTCATAGCCTGGCACACACAACCCTCCCATACACAGGAAACCCACCTATCCTCCCTAACAACACTGGCAATATGACAGTCTCAAGAAATGTCTTTATATGGCTGGACTGCATCCAGCCAAACATTGTGCGTGAGCATTACTGTAGCTACAACACACTAGCTGAAAGTTTCCCAGCATGTAGCCACTGAATTGCAGTGGAACAACATGTTACCACTCCCACAACAGGTGGGAACATGCAGCACCTGTTCATCAACTACATGTAGACTATATCGCCCAGACCAGATGTGTATCCCCTGCTGTAGGTATTATACCATATACAACCCACACTGTATAGACACATACCGCGTGTGGCCCCTGCACAGTAAGACACGGTCATATTGTTATGCATTGCGAATACCATTTATCCACTTGAGGCACGTGTCAGACATGGTAACTACTGAAGGTCACAGGTATATATGTGTATGTGTCACACACATACATCATGTGTGCATTGCCATTGCTGGTTTAGGCAATGGCATGCATTGTTATGAACAACAACCCACACATGGTCATATTGTGTGACACAACCACACGTGGCAGTTGTGGGTTTCCAAAACATACCTATCTGTGCTCTGACAGTGGTAATAGACCCAGTAGTGGAGCACACTATTGGCATTACTGGGCAAGTAGCCCTGTTTGGCTGTACTGAGAGTGTGGTGACATCCCCTGTGTTTACTGGGGGAATATGCAGCATCTGGTGTATTGTAGTATTTGCCAAAAGGATCTGTTCTCTCACACTTGCAATTACACACACCCTACTACTCCCCCCCCACACACACACTTGCGGGATTCATACCCTTACCTAACTATGTCACGACACGTGAGAGAGACACATTAGCGAAGCGCACTATTTGGATTACTAGGAAGTTCCTTTTCTCCGGCTGTACTTATAGGGTGCTGACATCATCAGTGTTTGGAAAGGGTAATGTGCATCATGTAGTGTGTTCTCCTGATTGCCAAAAAGCACATGTATGTCATACAGAAATGCACACACACAAACTCCCCTTATCCAAACACACACACTTGCCATTTGCAGGTTTCAAACCCCTACCTAACTATGTTATGACACTTGAGAGAGACACATTAGTAGAGTGCATTATTCGGATTATTGGGAGGTGTCCCTTCTCCAGCTGTACTTATAGGGTGCTGACATCATCAGTGTTTGGAAAGGGTAATGTGCATCATGTAGTGTGTTCTCCTGATTGCCAAAAAGCACGTCTGTCATACAGAAATGCACACACACAAACTCCCCTCATCCAAACACACATACTTGCCATTTGCAGGTTTCAAACCCCTACATAACTATGTTATGACACTGATGATGTCAGCACCCTATACGTACAGCAGGAAAAAGGAAACCTCCCAGTAACACGAATAGCGCACTTTGCTAATGCATCTGTCACGAGTGTCATAACATAGTTAGGTAGGAGTTTGAATCCTGCAATTGCCCAGTGTGTGTGCATTAGCGGAGTGCGCTATTCGGATTACTGGGAGGTTTCCCTTCTCTGGCTGTACTTATAGGGTGCTGACATCATCAGTGCTTAGATAGGGGAATGTGCATCCTGTAGAGTGTTTTCCCAGTTGCCAAAAGGGACATTTTCTTCACACGCACAATAACCCCCTTTCGCACACACTGGGCAGTTGGAGGATTCAAACCCCTACCTAACTATGTTATAACACTCATGACAGATGCATTAGCAGAGTGTGTTATTCAGATTCCTGGGAGGTTTCCCTTCTCCTGCTGTACTTATAGGGTGCTGACATCATCAGTGCTTTGATAGAGGAATGTGCATCCTGTAGAGTGTTTTCCCAGTTGCCAAAAAGGACATTTCCCTCAAACAGACTTGCATACACACTAAGCCCCCTCAACACACACTGGGCAATTGCAGGATTCAAACCCCTACCTAACTATGTTATGACACTCGTGACAGATGCATTAGCAGAGCGCGCTATTCGCATTACTGGGAGGTTTCCCTTCTCCTGCTGTACTTATAGGGTGCTGACATCATCAGTGCTTAGATAGGGGAATGTGCATCCTGTAGAGTGTTTTCCCAATTGCCAAAAGGGACACTTCCCTCACACAGACTTGCACACACATCAACCCCGCTCACCCACACACACACACACACACACACACACACACACACACTGAGCATTTGCATGGTTCAAACTCCTACCTAACTATATTATGGCACTTGAGGGAGACGCATTAGCAGAGCGCACTATCCGAATTACTGGGCATCTGTTCTGCACCTGCAGTATTTTTAGGGTGCTGACATCTTTATTTCTACAGAGGTATGTACATCTGGTACTACCTGTCAGGTGGGGGATAGCATATATATGCATTTGCAGGCACCTACTTCAGGGTCAGATATGCACATCGCACTGGCAGGTTATGTTCTATACCATGCTTCATGACCACAGGACCTGTAACACACAACACAACCTGTCCAGAACACCACTCCCACATCCAGGACACACACTTTGCTTCCGTGGGAACAGTGCCGGGATATGCAGGTGTTCACATACACCATTCCAGTTGTTAACATCAGGTACAGGCATATTGTGTGTGGGAACTACTCAGGCCTCTACAACTTAACCCTACAGCCACTACAATTTGTGGGTCCATGTGCTATGGCAGAACCACTCACCACAGCCACATGGGGGAATACATATTGCACCTGTCCAACTCCAACATGGGTACTTACTGTTCCACACCAGAGGTAGACCACCATTGTTGATATCTGACCATACCCACCTTTCCCTGGACAGCCATATCCCATCCCCACCCCCAGGCAAGGTTGTCACTGCAAACAAACTGTATTTAGCACAAGCAGACTCTACACTTGTGAAGACTGGGGTGGACGACTTCAAAGGACCCATGCTGGGGGACAATACTGGCCACTCTGCATAATCCTTGACAATTGCATTCTATGAGCATGTGTAAGGTTTGCATTGATCATACTATCCCACATATACCCATGACTGCTCCACAACAGGACACCTGTCAGGTGTACACCAGCCATATATGAGCTGTCCAACAGACAGAGTGAGCTAATACATTGCAGAGCTGTAGCCCACAGAGGGAGGACATCTGTGAACAGTACCGGCACAACACTTCAATCCCACATAATCATCACAACACAGTGTTGACAGTGGAATTGTCCAGACAATGCAGATAGGGCTCCCCTCAGTCTGTTATTGATGCCCACTTACTGTTAGAGGTCCTCAGCAACCCTCTTCCAGCACACACCAACAACATGGATGTGGCTTAGCACATTCAAACCCTGGGATCTCCACTGTGCCCCTGCTTGACAGAGGCACAGCACACTAGCCTCACACGTTGCCTTATGTGACCTACTTTACAGTGGCACAGTAGCCTACTGTACTGGAGATGCAGATGCCAAGCACACTCTGGCTAAGCTGTCATTCCCTAGGGCAAACAGCCTAGTATTGACCTCTACACCCATATGTTTAATTGTCAGATGCACAATATTTGTTGCTGTTAGACTGTTTGCAGGTCTTTATTGCCATAGCATTCCCTGTTCCTATGAACAACTTGTGTATCTGTGGAAAATGTTTGAATACGAGGGCGATCCACTATATCACTTATGTCTCTGTAGTCATTTACTGTGTGCACTGGGCAGATTGCTGTGTTGTGGTTGGTTCCTGGAATGACACGTACAAATACCAGATATGTGTGGCCAACTGCTAAACAGACATATGGCCTAAGTGTGTGAGCATGCCCAGTTCAACCTTTCCATGGCATGTTGTCTGACATATGCCTCATTTATCAAAGTGTGCGAGCATGCCCAGTGTGAGCTTTCCATATGTTGAACTCTGCAGTCCACCACATATTTGGGTGAGTGTGAACTTCAACAATATCTCACGTTTATGGTTGTGTGTTGGGTGTCATGTTGTGTACTTACTGGCCAACTGCTTCGTGTCTGACCACATCAGGGATTATACTGTGCCTGGAGGGATTGCATGGGATACTTTGCATACAGTTGTCAACATCCTTTCATAATGACCTAACACTGTAGTACCGTATAATGTACTGGTTCAGTACTTTCACTGTGGTGGACAGTATCCTGGGCTTTAGTCCTATCACTGCTTGACATCTTCATAGTGAGCACAACAGACTGGGCAGGGGCCAGTTGTGCACATATGACCATGTTGCATTATGTTCAGATATGGACTACCTACACCAGGCTTGTCCAACATTGGTAGTGTATTCCACAACATAGGTGGACATTGGCAAATACTAGCAATGTTCCCTAGGCCATTTCTAATGCTAGTCAGAGAATGTGTTTGTCCTTCGACACACATTGTAACTGGAGTTTGCCATGACATATGTCATGGTTAGTATACTGTGCCTCCATCTACCTGTCACATAACAGTGATACCAAGGGTAAACCTACCATCTCCCATCCACTCATCAGGATTCCTCTTGAGGGGTGTCGATAGGTGACTCTCTGGCTAACCTGTACTGGGAGTTTACTCAAGAGTGTGGGTGGCTTCTGTGTTATGGATCATTCAGTACAGCTTGTCCTATCTATGTCAGTGCTGGGGTTCAGGTCTCTCATGTGCATAGCTCACTTCTATTCAGATTGTACAAGGTGCAGCATGTTCATTGATTCCAGCTTGGACATGGCTTCATACATCAGGCACAGCTTGCCTCTCAGTGGGCAGTATGGCAGTGTGTGGAGCTGCAGTTTGTTTAATCAGGCAACACATGGCATCTGTTCATGCTCTTTGCTACTCCTGGTGAGGTACTGTTGTGGACTTTACAGTTGATGGAGGTGTCTGCTGAGGTACATCCCACAAGGGCTATTGTAGTCAATTGTGACGCTGATAAAGGATGACTGCAGAGCCACAGTGACCTCCCCTTATCTAGATCTGACAACCTTCATGATTGGGTGGGTATATGGTATGTTTCTGTGAACACTACAACCACATGTTTGTCCAATGCAGGATATCTATCACCTTGTGTCGCCAGGTCTCTCATTACATGTTAGGTACGTAATGGGTTAACACCTGTGTGGTAATTGGTGGGCACTTACTGTATATCCACGGTGGTTGTCTATACACATTTCTGCAATTAGCTTGCTGACATGGCTATGGCACCAGTTGTCTGTTTCTATGTGGCCCTTTTGTGGGTTGCTTGTGTTAGCTGGGGGTCAGATATAGTGGGCAGTTTGTACTCCTATGCATACATGTTCAGTCACAGTCCTTCCATGTTGGCCTGTACCTATGGGACATATATACGGAACGGGGGAGGTCCCAGGACCAAGCCTTGTGGGATGCCACTTATATCTGCTTTGTAGTCTGACATGGATGCAGCATGTCTGACCATGTCAGTTCTGTCCTTGGTCTGGTTTGCAACCCCTCTACTGACATAGGGGTTTATATTTAAGCTGGTGAACATATCCATACTGAACATGTAGAGTATTGTCTGGAAGCATTTGCAAGGTCCAGCTACGCTGTGTGGACCACATTTGCCCTCATCGATGACCTTAATGACTATTTCAAATAGGTCAAACATGTTTAGGGGCAGGTTCTGAACTTACAACAGCCACACTGGGTAGGGTCCGGTGTCAGTAGGTCCCCGATAGCTTTATGTCTGCGGAACATGCTGATCCTTTCCATAGCTGTGCAGACCAAGCTTGTCAGGATCCTGGGGTGGTAGTTTGCAGTATCCATTCAGGCAACACCTTTGTTGTGAAGGACCACTGTTGTTGTACACTGCTCTTTGGGTACATATCCTGTGGTAAGGCTGACATTGAGCAGTAGTGTGATTTGGCATTCCATTCTTCTTGGAGTCCATGTTGGCCTCAGCCCAGGACACCATCTCATACCTTTACTGCTGTGTGTTTTGCTTTGTAGATGATGGCTGTTACCTCAGCATCTGCAATGTCAGGGGGCCAGCAGTCTGCTGGGATAGATATTTTGCATTCTGGGGTTGCACTGCACCTGTCAGGTTGTATGTTGGCATTATGTGTGTGTGTGTTTGGTATGTTGTTTGTAATATCTGTGTGATTCAGAGCATATCTGTGAATTCCCAACATGGTTCCTACCATCAGTTGAGTAAGCCTTGTGATTATCCTTAGTGTCCTGTACAATTTGTATCTTCATAAGTTCATAGGTTCATACTAGGCTATCCACCCTAGGGCATTAGTAAGCCTAGCCAGAGTGTGTGTGTCTTTCGCCGCCCATTGCTATGTGAATATTATGGCCATTTATGATTTTCTTTACTGTGCCTCTGTCTGGACGTGACACATTGAAGACCCCCAGTGTACATCTACAATCAACCATCCACTTGGCAATATTCCTGTTGAGGGGTGCCAGTGAGGGGCTCTGCCTAACATGGAGTGGGATCCTGTTCCAGGGTGTGGGGAGCCTCTGGGTTATGTATCTGTCCCTCCAGCACATCCTAATTCATTATGTGTTGAGGTTGACATCTGTCACTCTCACAGCTCCAATGGCTTTGATTTCCTGGGGTGGAGCATGTCCATTACTCCTGTGTTGGACATGGCCTTGTACAACAGACATACAATGCCTCTGTGTAGGCAGTCTTTGACTGCATTCAGCTGGGGTGTCTACAGCCAGGCAGCATATGACATATATTTGACACCCTTTATCCTCTTGATGAGGTACCTTTGAGGTCTTCCTAACCGCTGCAGGTGTCAGGTACGGTACATCCCATATGAGTCATTGTACTAGATTATGGGTCTGATAAGAGAACAGTACAGGGGCACAGTGACCTCTGTTGATGTAGATGTGAATCCTTTCATGATACAGTGTCCAATATAGACAGTCTTCCTAGCCACATTGGCATTGTGAGTGTCACATGACAGGTTACTGTCGACTTGTGTCCCTAGGTTCCTGATTACTCCTTGCATACATAATGATTTACCACCTATGTGGTAATTTGTGAGTACCTTGTTTGGTATTTGGTGGGACATTCATACTGTCCAGTGTCTTCAGGATGTCTGGGTGGGGTTCCTGTGTGTGAGAGTGTGGTCTGTCGCATGCTACAGACTGTACAGCAGTTTTGACTACAGTTAGGTGCACATGGGTGGTCTCCGCTGCTTCATGCATTGTCAATTACCTGGCCGTATGGGTGTCTGTGCTGAATATGGATACTCCCCCTCCTTTGATGTTTTGGTCCAGGTGTTGGGGCCATAACGCATGATATGAGGTATAACCTGGTAGTGCTGGTGTGCTGTCAGTAGGCTTGCAGCAGGCTTCTGTCACTGCACAGACATCGATGTTCTCCATACTGGGAAGTGCCTCAGGAGCATGCATATTGCAGTTTACACATCTGGCATTGGTCAGCATTACCCTTATGTTTCTTACCACTTATGTTTTCTGGGATGGTGGGTTAGTCTTTTCGGCCTTGCCTACGTACGGCTCTATGGAGGTGGCAAAGGCCTTATCCAGTATCCAGATGCCCAGGGGTAACAGGTGCAGCCATCCCTGGAACAGCAGCATGGCTTGTCATGCATGACATCTCAAGCAGACAGACATTAGATCCTCTTGGACTGCAGCTGTAATTGTGCCACCTGTTAAAGCTAATCATTCTGTGTTTTTACTGTGGCATCATTCTTGGTGAGGGTTGGATGCTGCAAACGGCCAGTGTCATACTGGCCTGGAGTACATACTCAGAGAGTTCATCCATGTATCTTTTCATGTAGTCCAGGGAGGTACATCTCGGGTCATTCACACCAGCATGGACAATGAGTGCATCATATTTCTGCTTGCTTTGGGGTGACCTGCGTACTTGTGTTATGTGGCATATTGTGGCAGCCTACAGGCAGCTTACTGTACCCTTTCCCTTGTTAAGTCTGGTGAGACAGCAGTGTGTCTGCCTATACAGACACCTATTACAGCTGTATCAGGCATGTTGTTTCTCCTTCTGGCCTGTGACTGTTTGGCGGTTGTGGTTGCTTGGATTCTGCTTTGGAGGCCTCTGTTGGTGTGGTGTGTTTGTAATTAGGGCCTCCGGGAATGTTTTTCTGTGTTTATGTGTTTGGTTTACAGTTGTGATAGGTCTATGTGGGACTGGGTTTGTGGTGTATGTGGTTACCTTCTCCTCCTGACTAGTTTTGACAGTACTGATTTGGGGGAGCTCAGCCTCCGGTTTGGATAAATGGTTGCATCTCTCACATATATTTGTATTTATTGGGGGGAGTTGAGGGTTGTCTGTGTACTTGGGGCAGGTGTAACATTGCCTCAGGATTCACAGATTCTACTTGTTGTGGCTGGCCTTAGTGGATTGTATGTGTGGACATATTTTATTGCCGTACTACTGATCAGTGATTACTTCCCTTTTTATGCTTGCTCTATCATGTAGTAGCTTCCTCATTCTCTTGCATGGTTTGGTAATGGCTGGAGTCCAGCATGCCAGATGCCTGCGTGTATGGCATTGTGTCTTGTTGTTATTTGTGATTGAATAATACAAGCATTCCTGGCTGTGTTCATGGAATGCCTGTATAACAGGTTCTGCGGTGTGTCCCATATTCTGCACCTGCACAGGGTCTTTAGTGGATTCCAAATCAGTTTGGAGGGGTGCAACTTATGCTTTACACATGTTTTTCATTGTGGTTTTCTGGCCAGGGATTGTGGTCAGGATGTGTATATCCGGTGTGATTACTCTATGGTCTGGTCTTACCAGTGAGGGATACACTTCTCATCTTGCCATCCAGTACGCATGTTGCTGATTATCACATCCAGTATGCTTACCCCTCTTGTGGGAGTGGTACGTTGTTCCTGGGCATTTTGGTTTATGGATTCTGGGAACTTGTATGTTGGCATTATGTGTGTGTGTTTGGTATGTTGTTTGTAATATCTGGGAACTTTTCTCCTACTGTGTTGGTGCTAGTATAATGCTCCCAGTGTATGTCTGGGTATTTTCAGTCAACCAATATAATGTGGTTTGGGGAGCTTGATATATTCATGTATTCCAACATAGGCCAGGTGCAGTTCCTGGTGTTAGAACAGTAGTCTGCAGCAGGCTATATACTGGGAGGCGGTTTTAGCCACTGGTACATGACCATGGCTAATCCATGCTGCTTCTTGTTGTGGTACCAACATGGGGGTGTGGTTATCCTTGACAATTATTGCTAGTCACCCTCCTTTTGTAGCTTGTTCCATGTTTTGAGGCTGTACAGCACAGTATGAGGTGTAACCTGGTAGTGTTAGGGTGCTGATGTGAGCCTTGACCCAGTTTTCTATTACAGGACAGATATCAACATTCTCCATACTGTGTGCGTTTACACTGCACGCATCTTGCTGTTTAGACTTCTGGCATTGGGTAGCATTACATCTAGGTTCCTATCCCTTGTGTTACCTATGAAGGTGGGTTTGTGTTTTGAGACTTACCTATTCAGGGCACGCTGTGGGTACTGACAGCCTTTGCCAGTATCCATGGGGCCTGGACTGATAGGTGCATGCCACCCCTAGCAGGTGGTGCATCATGTCATGCTCAGCATGTCTTCCCAGGCTGAAACACATTGGCTCCCCTTTGACTAAGTGCATTACTTCAGCCAATTATTGCAATTGATCATCCCATCGTCATTTTGTGGCTTCATGCTTGGTGAGGGTGGATGTTAGTCAGGGTCCTCAAGTGTGCATATAGTACGTGGTGTTACATTACTTAATACATGGCATTCATGCCTCAGGTGGTGCTGCAGGGCTGCCTCTGTTGGATGCACATATTACACTTCCTGTACATGTTTGTGAGCAGGTCATGTCATTTTAGGCATCCCTGTTATTATTTGAGTGAGTCAGAAAGGGGTATCATTCCCAGGGTTCCTACTGAGCCAGTGTATGTGCTATGCGTTGCCTCTTTGCCAAGGCCAGGGCATACTGGGCACGCCTCCTTCTGCCTACTGGGGCAGGCTCAGGTTGTTCCTCCTCCGAGTCACGCTCTGCCTGTGATGGCCTTGACAATGGCGGGGGGCTGTTTGGCCCAGCCCTATGCTGGTCCTGCTGCAGCTGTTTTCGCAAGATCATATTATGTAGCATAGCACATACCATGACAATTTGGGTACATGTAGTTGGTGAATACTGCAAGACTCCACCAGATGTGTCCAGACACCGGAACCGTGACTTGAGCAGCCCAAACACACGCTCTATTACATTACGTGTTTGTGCGTGTGCCTCATTATGGCGTTCCTGTTCAGGTGTGTGTGCATTTCTGATGGGTGTCATCAGCCACAGCTCCAGTGCATAACCTGCATCCCCCACTAGGTGTCCGTGTGGGATGTCCCCATTGGCAAATGTCTGGTACAGCTGTGTCAAATGCCAGATGTGGGAATCATGGTAGCTTCCAGGGCAGCCAGCACACACATTCATTATTATGCCCTGGGCATCACACACGACCTGGCAGTTGATGGAGGGGAAGCCCTTGCAGTTAATGTAGGCCCTACCCCACTCACCAGCTGGTGCTTTGATGCGTATGTGAGTGCAGTCTATTGCACCCACTATCTCAGGGTATTCCGCTATTTGCTGGAAGAGACGCATATTGCTGGCCAATACCTCACGGGCATTGGGGAAATATACATGATCACCGACATGTGCTGACATGGCATCCAGGAACTGGTGCAGTACCCTATAGGCTGATGCCTGTGATATCCCCATCATATCACCAGTTGGTCTCTGGAAGGTACCTGTTGCTAGTATTCTTAGGCCAACACATACCTTGGTTTCCACTGGGATGGGTTCCCCTCTGTTGGTTCTGTGTGAGGCGTGGCCTGCACAGCTCGACTATTTGCTGCAGGAGCTCTCTGCCCACTCTATAGCACTCTACTATCTCCAGCTCATGTAACCCGTGGTAGGTGACCCTGGACCTGTACACTCTTCTCCGTCTCCTCACTGTGGGTTGTCTGGCACCATCTGCATTGTCACCACCCTCAGCAAGTCGCCTATGTCTCATTATGACAGCTATGGCAGCCCCTAGCATTTCTGCTCTGAGTTCAGCTTTTTCAGTTTTCTCTTCTAATAGCTTACTCCTGTCTTGCAGTGTCTCTTGAGAGAAACATCCTGCATTGCTGTTTGCAGAGTTTTAAGTGCTGGGCTGGACTACTATTCTGCCTGTGTAATTGCCTGCTTCTAATTGTTTTCACCTGCTAGCTCCAGCAGTATTGCCTGCTAGCTTCCTACTAATTCTGTTGCTTCCTTTTTTCCTTTCTGTTTCCTCAGGGGGGAGCAGAGTGCATAACAGCAGAAACACGCTCACAGTGGCTTACACGTGCACACACATGCTTACACGGTTCAGGATCTGCCTATTCGGGTTAAAACGCGCGCACACCAGTGCAAACAGTGTTACAAATCTACCAACACGCTCCCACATGCTCAGTCTGCCTTACATGTGCGCACACTGCCCTACTCGAGCTTCATGGCGCACACACGTGCGCATGCACGCCCAGCAAGAAATTTTGGTGTAAGTAACAGTGTACACCTTCCATTTCTTGACTTTCCCATGCTTATCTTGTGGCACTCCTCTTTCCATGATCTGTGTCTGTCATCTGTCATGTAACACTGACCTCCAATGAACTGCATTTCTTTCTACCATTCCCCCCTGTGATGTCACCTATCTCCTACTCTATTCCTCCCCCTTATGTATCTCTTACACTACTCAGACTGTGCTCATTTGCTATGTGACTGTGGGATTCAGTATCCTAACTCTCATTTACATCAGATTGCCTACTAATGCTTAGTTACATGTCTTAGACTCAGCTTCCCCCCTTAGCAACCACTACACGGTGGCCATGTTGTTTTTGGTCTGCTGGTCCCTCCATTGTCATTCCATGTATTGCATAAAACCCACATTTGTGGGTTTATAACCTTCATTTTTATGTTTTATACAGCGCAGCCTGTTTTTTTAATATTTGCATCGGGTTACCTTGCCAATGGCCACATTTTTGGCCATTGGCATGCTGTCTGACACATATGCACCCTTTATTTGGAGCTGACATGGCTCCATTGTGATATTTGCAGAAACGTACTCAGTTGTCAACTGAGTACATTTCTGCAGCTAAAACGGCTCTTACACGGGCTGCTTTCTGTTTCGTGGATCACTACTCTACCTCATTTGCATGCCTTTCGGCTGCAAGTGAGGTATTTAGCATATTCACGCCCGGTCCGTGTAAGAGACGTTTTATTAGCTGGTCTCTTACACGGAGTTTCGGGCTGTTCCTGGATCGCGAGGCTTGCATGGAGTGTTACACGTCTCTTACCCTCCGTGCAAGCCTTCGTGAATCCTGCCCATAGCCTCACTTCCAATCATAAGGGGTATTCTCAACAACACCTCTTGTTTAGGGTTATATAAACAACTTAAATTGTAATGTTTTTTCAGGATGAAACATTGTGTCTGGTAAAATCTGTTACATGAAACTGATCATTACTTTGAATAAAAAGAAAATTTTAAAGCTCACAGAAAGATTGTTTTGTGTTTTTGTTACTTGATTTTGAGAAAATTTGCATTCTACTCTGGCTAGCTGTCCATCTGCAAAATACCTACAGGAATACAAAAGTGAATTACTTCAAACAAAA
>NC_056731.1:1724127547-1724142547 GCF_019279795.1 Protopterus annectens | reverse complement strand
GAGCTCTAGTTTCTTAGCTTACAGAAGCTTCCATTTGTTATGAAATATGACTCTCTGCTGGGTGTGTTTAGTCTTTATGAAATTTTTGTGCAGCTATTTTCTGATCAGGTAAGTCACATTTCAGTCAATTAACTCTGTTCTGAAAAAAGAATTGCCAAGTTTTTATATGATTTGGGATTGTGGATAGTTTATGGTACTTCATAATTCTGTGAAATTATTGCAAAAAGCATGGTATGATATTCTCTTTTTTAAATATTTCTTATTGAATTATTTTGTTGACATAAAAGAAAAACAACAAAACATGCCTATTATACAACTGCCCCCATTCATATTCAAAAACGTGCACGCTGATTGGTCAGCGTGCATGTTGTAAATCAGAGTTATAGTAATGGAAAAAGGTCCAGTTGCCCGGACTTTTTCCGTTACTATAACTCTTTTTTCACACTGTTTCGCTATGTTAAACTCGTTTAACATAGAGAGACAGCTTTAAAAAAAGCAACAGAGATTCTCCATTGCTTTTTAAAAGCTGTCTTGCTATGTTAAACTCCTTTAACATAGCGAGACAGTTTGTAAAAAGCAACGGAGATCTTGCTTTCTCCGTTGCTTTTTTCAAAACTGTCTCGCTATGTTAAATGGGTTTAACATACCGAGACAGCTTTAAAAAAAGCAACGGAGATTCTCCATTGCTTTTTTTAAAGCTGTCTTGCTATGTTAAACCCATTTAACATAGTGAAAACAGTTTGTAAAAAGCAATGGAGATCTTGTGTTCTCCGTTGCTTTTGCCCACAGTTCTGATGTACTGCATAGGCATACGCATGCGCAGTATATCAGAACTGCCGCAGAATACCAGACAGCTGCGGAAGGCAGCAAGGAGGCATTATACAATGCCATTATTTAAGAAAAGTAATTATTTTTTTTCTTAAATAATGTCATTGTATAATAGTAATAACCCACTTCTGGGTGTGGGTAATGCTGGATTTACCCAGGGTTGGCTTTGTTTGGCCACTCAGGCTTTGCCCTCATGATCAAACCACGCCAACCATGGGTAAATCCAGGATTACCCACACCCAGGCATGGGTTATTGCTATAATATATAACATATTGTAGCCACAGAACAACACTATTTTCCTAACAATGAAAAAAAACTATGTACATACAAGATATTAGTATTCCAACTATAACATCCAATAATGCCAAAAATATGAATCCACGCTATATTCAGATTTCTTCTGATTCCCAATTCATGTTCAAGTTTCATTACTAAGCTATCACAAAAACAATGCAGTGGTGCAATGGTTAACATTGTCGTCTCACAGCAAGAAGTTTTCTGATTCGATTTTCAGTGGGGGTGTCCTCTGTGCAGAGTTTGCACATTGTTCATATGGGTTTCCTCCAGGTACTCTGGTTTTCTCCCACAGTCTATAGATATGTTCTTCTCCCTGGGCATCAGCTGAAAATATGTTTTGTCCTAGTCAGACTTTCCTGGTCAACAAATGTTAAATAAATAAAATAAAAACCCATTTTGCAGGCTTGTTTTCCATAGGAAGTAGGTTATATAGTTGTTCAACACTTCAAATTAATTTGGAAATATTTGTTATGTATGTTTCCCATCTGTATATGATCCTCCTGACATGCACTCAAAGGAGCTCAGTTTAATGGTTCAAACTATCAAAGAAAATTTTCCATTGCCTCGGGAGAGATGGTGAGGCAAATGCATCCTTGTATGAGTACATGACACTACTCAGGTGTTGTCTCTTAAACTTAAAGAAATACCACTACAGAGATAAAGATGGCTGTTTTCCATGTTTGACACAAAAAGATTTACATCAGTAGCTAAGGTCCACCCACTCTAAGCTGCTGTGTGTTGCATTTCCTGGTTAAGTGTGTGTGGGGGAATGGGGACTCCAAAATCCAAATGTTTCTGTCTTTTTTAAAGCCACTCTAAATGCTTTAAACATTAACTCTTGCACATGGAGGCAGTAAACCTTGAGGTAAGGATCCATTCCATACCAGTTTTACCCTCTCACTGCAATATCTATTGCAAATGTGGAGAAGTTGCTTTAGTTTACAGGTGAGGGCATATCTGGCCAATTGGGGCAGCCCCATGCCTCCAAAAACTTGTGGGAGGTACCATATTGCAGAGTAAATTCTTCCTCCCTTATCCACTGTACACATGCTATTAAAATTCTGCAAAATGTTTAAGACTGGGTGTCTGGCCAGGACAGGCAGGTTCCCAGAAACAAGGATAATGTGGCATTACCATGGTCTAGACAACCTAAATCTTGACTGACAGTGTGCTCAAGACATGAGTGAGCTCTTTCATTTGAATTAATGGCCTAAACCTTTTTCTTCTAGCATGAATGGCAGAGAATTCATTTGTTTAAGGCCCATGTACTGGTAACTGGTGACCTCAAAAACAACCCAGGTATTTGCCTCATCTTCTTCTATTTGTAATTATTATTTAATGAAAGTCCCTAGGCTTTCATCTTAGTTATCAATGGGTTAAAGCTTTTCTCTGACAAAATAAATGACACGACTGTACATTTTTTTAGACTTTTATTGTCAGTTACTAATAGAAGAAGACCTACCAAAGTAACTAGTGAAATTAGAATATAATGTGTGAATGCACAACATTTCTTTAACAAATCTGAAGAACTCTTAGAGATATATTATAGCCTTGGAAATGTGAAGATTTGGTTTTAACTGGATAGTAAAAATATTCCAATTTACGACATGATACAAAAGGGAGTAGGGAAATAATATTGATTTCCACAAAATTGGAGGACTAATACTGTTTATTTTGTAATACTGCAGTCTTGACTAAATCTTTTTTTTTTTTGTGCCCACATCACATTCCAAGAGCAATTCACTACTTTTAGAAAACATGCAAAGAAAATTTAAAAACACTTAAGACATTTTCTTCACTGACTACAAAGCAAGGTTAGAACTGTTCAAAAATTTATTCAGTCAGTTACATGAGCCAGCTTGGGAAGTTTTGCTTGGCTTATAAAGCATTGCATGGAACTTAGGGCTTTACTGAATATTGAGCCTTTACATAATAACCAGAGTACTAGATTTAGTGGCCTAATATATATTTTTGGAAGACTGCTATGCTTCATCTAGACTGAAATGTATTACCCAATCCATGTTGAGATATACAACTAATCTAGAAACTGTATTATAAATGGCCTTAGCTAATGTGCAGCAATCTTAAATTGTGCAAACTAATGCAGAAGCAGGTGGACTCTTCTAGAAGTGCAAAACAAGCCTCTAAAGCAGGCAGTAGAATGCAAGAGTTAGATGCAAGCATGCTTTCTCAGGAACATAGTAGAAAGCTGCAAACTAACAAGTGAAGACAGGTGAATCTAGGTTTGGAACAACTTCAATATGCTTCAAAGTACACTTAGCACCATGAAAGTTTCACAGTGCCAAAGGACCACAGAAATGATCACTTGGCAACAACAGGCTATACCATAACTTCAGACTAGAAAACTAAGCTGAAAATGTGCTTGTTGCATCCAGCAATGTGATAAATTAACGCACATGAGAAAAGTCATTTTGTAGAGACAGTTTTATTTAAATAAAAAAAAGGTAAATGTTGAATCTTCCAGAATAAAATCAATGTTTATGGGCATTAACCAAAGGCAAATTGCAATACCTTTCAGAAAACACAGGAGATGAACACAAGACAGAAACAAAGCCTCTGGCTCTGGTCTTCTCCAGACAAACACATTCCAGATTACTTACTCTCTGTTAAGCTTTCTCTATATACTACATGTCTCCTCTCTAGAACCCTTGCTCTTGGCCCTTTATTCAAAAGTGATAATGGTCTCTTCAATATTCTCTGATTGCTGACATTAGGCAAAAATCTCTGACTTTTGTATACCTTAAGCTACTCTGTAGATACATGTCTCTTTTCTACTATACTTGCTCTAGGCCATTTCTTCTTCGAAGGGGATTTGTTTTATTCTTTAACATCCTCCATTTTTATACCTTTGCTACACCTGGATTTGAATATCAGACATATTGAATCACCTTAATTGGACACATTTTACATGCCAACTGTACATAATTAAAAACAAAATAATTGTAATTATATATTTTGTACATCTGTTAGGATTACAAGCAGCATCAGCAATATACCAATTTATAAATGAAAATAGTAAAAATAAATGAATATTGTATTGCAATATACACACACATATGTAAATATATATATGTAAATAAAAATGTCTCAAAAATGAAGGCCTGCAAGTGTCAACTCTTTTTTTGGATATGTCCAAAGCATTTGACACAGTCTCACACCAAATCCTGCTAAACAAACTAAACCAATATCATCTATCTAATTCCACTCTTACCTGGTTCCAAAGCTACTTAACTGACAGGTACCAAGCTGTGAAATGGGAAAATTCTCTCTCTCCTCAGCTGCTCATAACTATAGGAGTCCCACAGGGTTCTATCTTAGGACCACTACTATTCACAGTCTTCACAAATGACCTCCACACCTCCACACAGCATGCATCTATAATTCAATATGCAGATGACACTTCCTTAATCTGTGCTGCACGAAACATTCCCACCCTCCTGCAAACAACTCAACTAGCATTCTCTGACGTTGAAAACTACCTTACCAAAGCCCAACTTATCCTCAATCCAAAGAAAACTCAGCTTATGATTATAACCAGTTCTAACAAAAACACTAACAGTCAATTCACTATCTACTCCACAAATGCTACTCCAATTGCTCCAGTGGCACAGGCTAAGCTATTGGGAATAACCATAGACTCCCACCTAAAATTTGATAGTCTTCTGAACTTAACTATTAAAAAAGTACATGCCAAACTGGGGTCACTCTACCGTATCAAACCATTTCTTACCAACAACACAAGATCAGCCATTGCTCGCTCCCAACTTCTATCCACCCTACTCTATGCATCTCCCATTCTGACTAATCTCAACAAAACTGAACTAAGCAAAATGGAAGCTTGCTATAACAGAATTGCCCGCTTTGCTGCAAATTGCTCATATAGAACTCATCACTGTACTGCTTTGAGACAGCTCCACTGGCTTGAACTGCCCAACCTCCTAACCTACAATCAGCTCTGCCTCTGTCATTCTATCTATTACCTCCCCAATAAGTGTCCTGCCCTCAAAAACCTAGTACAACATCACTCAGCCAAAAGGCCTCTTAGATCATCAAGCAAACTATTACTAGAAGTCACCAACAGCTACAATAGCTTTGGAGATGCACTATATAGTAGTTCGGTGGCTAAAAAATGGAACTCTGTCCCTACTAGCATTCAAAACACATCATCCAAAGCCTCCTTTAAAGACCTCATCAGGCAACATCTCAAGCAAAGTTGGCAGTGCCATGATTGCTCCCCAGGCTATTGAAAGCGGATAACATATACATACTAAATCCAGAGCAATTGATAATAGTTTTTCAATCTTACTCACAAACACTGGCTAATCTACAATGTATGTACTGTACCTGTGTACTATGTATGTATTCTACCTACATTCCAAAGTTCAGCCGTACACCACAAATCTATTACTTACCTTTATTTTTTAAATTAATATTTTTTGATTGTTCTCTCCACTGAAACTGTTTGTGCCGCATACCACTGTAAAAACATGTCTCTTGTAATTTGTGTGTATACTGATTATGTCTAAATAACTAAATGTGTCTGTAATTTTTCTTTGTGGAGCTTTTCTCCCCGGGCCTCTGCTGAAAAAGGGCCTTTTCGGCTCAGTCAGACACCCCCGGTTAACAAATGTCAAATAAATAAATATATATATATATATATATATATATATATATATATATATATATATATATATATATATATATATATATATATATATATATACACACACACACATAGATATATATATATATATATATATATATATATACACACACACACATAGATATATATATATATATATATATATATATATATATATATATATATATATATATATGAATGCCCATTTGATGGAAACCCATTAAACAGAAAAGCAATTGATTGAAAACAAATTTGACTGAAGCCCATTTCACTGAATCAAAAACAATATTTTATGTTGTATTTCCTTATGCTGAATATTTTCAATGATTTGTGATTCAGTGAAATGAGCTTCAGTCAAATGGGTTTTTAGTCAATTGCTTTTCAGTCAGATGGGCTTTCAATTAATAGATCTTTGGTTAAATTCTTTCAAAAATTCCATGTTCAGCCAAATACTGTTCAATAAAATAATAGCAAACATATATAAAGACAGAGAGATTAGTTATCAGCGTGTGTGTGTGTGTGTGTGTGTGTGTGTGTGTGTGTGTGTGTGTGTGTGTGTGTGTGTGTGTGAATGTACGGGTAGTGTTTACTAATGACTTCAATGGATTCATTAACTGCTTGAGTTCTATTGAATAGTGCTTTAGATAGCTTGTAAAGTTATTATTTTTATTTTATTATTTATTTATTGACATTTGTTAACCGGGTTGGTCCTGCTGGGCTTTTGGGCCCTTTTTCAGAGGAGACCCGAGGAGAAAAGCTCCAAAAATAGAAGATATACAAATACATTACAAGTTTACACAATTATACAGTCATTATGTCAAAGATAGTAGATCATACATATATAGAAGTTACACAGAAGGCAAATGCAGTTGTGTTTGTGCAAATGCATCAGGCTCAGAGAAGCAAATAATCATACAAGTATAGAGACAAGTACACATTTTTCTCTTTTACACAGGGGGCTCATGTGCAGTCCACCAAACTTAAAATAAAAATGGAGAAAGGAGCCTGTCTTACAGGGAGATATGGAAAAGAAAGTGTAGTGAGGCAACAAGGAGTGCGGCATCAAGGAGAGAGAGAGAGGGGAATAAGGTTGGGTGGAAGCAGGGGCAGGTTTTGGAGTTCCAAAGATGAGTTTTTAGTTCATTTTTAAAGTGTGAGGCATGGGTGATGGAGCAGATGCGAATAGGAAGTTTGTTCCAAGCTTGTGTGACAGAGTGTTTGTACAGCAACTTGCCTATGTTTTTTTTGGGTTGGTAGATGTCTAGTAGTTTCTGGCTGGAGGTACAGAGGGTTCAAGATGGAGTATAGGGAAAGATCAAGGAAGAGATGGAAGGGCAGGCTGACAGTTTGTAGATAATAGAGTGTAAAATTTGGAATTGAGATAGCTGCCGCTGTTGGGGGACTTCTAGCCATAAGAGAGAGTTTAGAGAGATACAGGGATGAGTCTTGTAAGGGGAATTAGTAATAAATTTTGCTGTTTTGTGGTATGTTTGTTGAAGTTTGTTTAGGGTTGTGGCCTGAATGTTGGTGAGAACTGGAGTGGCATACAGTTGGGAGTGGAGGAGGAGAGCTTGTCCTAGGGTGAGTCTGGAATTGGGGGATAGGAATTTTTTGTTCTGATAGAGTAGACCCAATTTCTGATGTGTTTTATTAATACATTGGAGTATGTGGAGATTAAATTTTAGTTCATCATCAATGATGACCCCTAAGAGTTTAGTATGGGTGTCTGGTTGGATAACTGTTGTTGGAAGATTTGATGGTAAAAGTAGTTTTAAGCTGAGAAAGAGAGCAGGGTGGAAGAGTAGTAGTCTTTTTTGAGCTTAGTATGAGTAGGCTGTCTGAAAGCCACTTTTCAGTGGATAGAAAGGCTTGTGTTAGGGAGTGGAGCTCAGAGATACTGTTAGAGGTTGAGATAAGTGTAGAATCATCTGCGTACTGAATGAGGGAAGATTCTTTGCAAGAAGTGAAAATATCATTAGTGAAGACATTAAACGGGAGGGGACCTATGATGGAGCCTTGAGGCACCCCAGTTGGGACAGGGAGGAATGGAGAGGAAGAGGAGAGCCATTTAACGGATTGCTGCCTACTGGATAGGTAGCTAGAGGACCAGGCTAAGGAGGTGGGAGATAGGTTGAGTTTGGCAAGCTTTGTTAGTAGTAGAGGATGTGAGACTGTATCAAAGGATTTAGAAATGTCAAGGAAAAGACAGGAAGTCAGTTTATTGTTGTCAAGAGCCTCTGCAATAGTATGGGTTAAAGATAGAAGAGCTGTAGTTGTACTGTGGTTGGGGCGGAATTCATGTTGAGTGGGGGTGAGTAGGTTGTGTTGAAGGAGGTGCTTTAAAAGCTGAGAGTGGATACACTTCTCTAGGATTTTAGAGAGGGGAGAAAGAATGGCAATGGGGCGGTAGTTAGAGGGGTCAGTGGATTCAAAGAAGTCAATCAGGTTCAGGAGATAAGATCGGCCCTTCACGAACCCAAACTTTGTGTGGTCCAGTGTTTGAAGGGTGCCAATGTCTTTGTTTATAAGTTCCATGATAATATGTTCCATGGCCTTGCAGATCAGTCTTGTCAGGCTGATGGGGTGGTAGTTCCCGGGATCCAAGGTGGATCCCCCCTTGTTGAGTGGTCTAACTGTAGCTGTGCATCACTCAGTGGGCACGAAGCCTAAGGTGAGGCTATGATTAAACATGACACTTAGGTGAGGTGCCAGTTCATTTTGTAGATCATGTAGTATACAGCCTGGGATGTCATATGGTCCCATATGGATGCTGTATTCTTAGCTTTGGAGAGTGCGTTTTTTACCTGCGTGGCCATTATTACCTGAATTTGGCAATCTTTCGGTATTGAGATCGGCCCTTTAGGAGGTGAGAGGGGGGTGTAGTTGCACTGAATTGATCAGCCAATATATTGGCAATATCCTTGAGATCAGTATATTTAATGCCGTTCTGTTGTAGCTCAGAGCAGATCTGAGCATTGTCATTTTGATTTTTGACTTAGCTATGGAATGCCTTGTGGTTGTCTTTGGAGTCTTTGGCAATTTTATTTTTGTAATTAGCTTTGGAGGATTTTATGAGAGATCTCAGCTTTCTACTGAGGCTGGTATGGGAGTTTTTTGCATCCTGGGAATTTCCTCTTTTCTGTAACAGGATCGCTTATAGGTATAAATGTACTAATTCTTTTGTGCTGATTGCCCATAGACACATTCATATCTTTAAATATATTTTTTAAATTCAAATTGTGTGAAAATAGGTTCAATTCTGTTATAGCATTCATCACATCATCAGTACCACCTGGTACAAACTTAGTTCCATGAGATAATAAAGATATCTCAGCATTTGAAAACACATAGACAGGTTAACAACATATGAATGTTCTGTCAGTACATTACAAGTATTTTCATTATTGTGAACAGTCTCAGTAGGACTTACTGTTGTTTCATGACTTTGCTCCTTGTTACCGGGCCATTCCTTCAATCCATGAGAAGGCTACGTGATAGAATCATAGAACATAAATCAGACATACATAGGGGAGTTACTGCAAACTCCCTGGCCCAACATGTGCAAGTAAATAATGACTCACACCAGTTTTATTTTAGAGTTATAGATATAATACACTCAAATGTTAGATGTAGTGACTTAGTGAATAGCATTGATACAAAGGAATATGAATGGATTGTACATTTACAAGCAGATAACTACCCAGGCTTGAATAAGCAAGTGACATTAAACAACAACAGCAGATAAAATACATTTATTAAGGAATGAGAATAAATGCATATGTTACTTTTTAGATATCTGTGATTTTAAAACATGATTGTGATTTTAATTGATTCTTTGTAATAGGTTGACTGTGTCATGTGATGTATTTCATCTTTCTTTAAAAATGATGGTTTTAGAATTTTTTTTTGTAAAACACTGAAGAAGGATATTTTATCTGAAAACTTTATTCTTATTTTATTAAAGTGACTCAATGTTGTGGTGTTCTGCTTGTTTTTACCATTTAGATTGCTTTGCGCTACTCTACTTTATTACTTCATTCACCTTTTTTTGAAACATCTGAGATGCTACCAGATCTGCATAAATGCCATTATACTACAAAATAAACCATCAGCCACAAGCATCTAAAAATGAGTAATAACACAGTTTAATTGAATTTTTTTAAATTAGGCAATATACTTTGTAAAACATAATTCACTTGCCCATTAAAATATAAAAATTGTTTTAAAGGCATATTACATGTAGAATTCTAGCAGCTTATGTCTTATCACTGCCAGTATCTAAAAATTTAATTAATTCTATCCCCCTCTGACTTGTAAGAATGATTTGCACTATTCTAATTCAGAAGAGAAGAGTCACTGGTTAAGTCTTTTGTTCCATAGTTAAAATTCAACTAGTGACACCTCAAAAACCAAGGCAAAAATTATTTGTTGGCATTCATTCTCAGTGTTTAAAAGAGGACCACCTTCTGTATTTTCAGTTTGGATTTAATTTTGAAGACATAGTTTGCTGTTTAAACAGCCAATTATTTTGGGAGGGGGGGGGGGCTACAGTCCAAGTCATCCTTTGATGTGGAATACAATTTCAAGGAGAACTGACCTTTAAGCACTGCAAATATGAGCATATTTAAAAAAATAGTGTCACATTCTAATATCTCCAATAAAGTTGTACTGAAATCAATAACATATTTTAATTCACATTTTACACCATATATATTTTATATGATAAATGATTTATTGACACCAACCACTGTTTTATGAAAAAATAATTATGTTCAATAGCTTAATACATATGCTCTGTAAATTTTACGGAATGCCAATTTATCTGTCACAGAATGCATTGTGAGAAGATTCTACTCTGTTTCTTAGTTAATTTTTATTTTGCTTGAAGTGTTATTCCATTTGTACAGGTTTAAGTAGTATATCAAAGTCTGTGTTAGGATTTGTTAGTTTTGTAATGTTAGCTAATTAATTATTTGTTTGTTTTAATAATTAAACTTCAGTCTGTTTTGTTTGCAGTAACATCTTCCAGTTGGCTACCCATGTGAAATTTTGGTTATCTTCATTTTTGTTATTTCATTCAGATATGAATGAAGATCCTTTATGCCAGTTGATTTAATTGTGCATTGCTTTTTAGTAGGGATTGTGTTGAGGTTTTTTGTGTGTAGCACTTGAATGTTAATTTTTAGGTTGATATAAGCCTAATGACCACTAAGGTCTTTACATGCCTAGCAATGCAACTCAGCCCAGTTTTGCCCAGGGTTCCTTGGACACCTATATGGTGGAGTATGTTAGTAAAGAGGGAGCTAAGAGTTATGTGTTTGGGAGGACATGTTTCTTGGGGATTATGTTGCTTACTGTTGGCCTCTGCCCATTAGAGACATAGGGGGCAAGACTGGGGGTAAAGTTTTGATTTTCCATCCAATGATCAAGGTTTCTTTTGAAAAGGGTCAGGGATTAAGTCTGCTTCACATAGATGTGGAGCTCATTCCATAGCACAAAAATCCACTGAGACACATATCAGTCCCTCCAGCAGGTTATATTTATTTCAGTTCCAGTCCTTGGATCTAGTGTTTCTGGTGCTGTTTGTCTTGTGGATGTCTAAGAGATCCATCAAACCTGTAAAGAATGAATACAAAGATAGAATCTTAAGGTAATCGATATAGGACAAGGCATTCATACTCTGAATTTGTCTGGTGAGGAACCTTTGAGATTATTCCGTTGGCTGCAAGTGCCTGGGTAGGTGCATGCCAGTGGAGACATTGTGCTCAATGATGGGTCTGGTCAGGGCTGAGTAGAGTGCTATTATTGCTTCCTTGGACCTGGATGCCATACCCTTGCTTATAAGCTGGGCGACACAGAATAATTTCCTTACTATCTTGGCTACATGTTGTTTGAATGCAGATTACTGTCTACATATGTTTCTAGATCCCAAACTTGGGTCAAATCTTAGTGATGTCTTCCCAGAGGGCACTATAATGCATTTCTTTGTATTGAGTTTTATTCTGTGGAGTTTGCACCAGTCATTTCTTTGTATTAGATCCTCTTGTAGGATGTTGGTTTCATAGGCAGAATCTGTAATAGCTCCCAATGACAGTAGTGGACCTCCATTCACTTGACACATAACCTCTTTTGACACTGTAGTCAATGACTATCTCAAGTGGTCCTTCCTGCTAGGTCATGTTTTAGACTATTTAGAAGGCAACCAAGAACATTGTTGGGGCACAAAGATGTAATGTTTTTGGCCTTATCTTGGGAAGATATGCTAGAAGTGATTTCACAGGGGTTAGTTGAGGGAAGTGGAGGGTGAAGACAGACAGAGCTAAATTTATAAGGCAGTAGATTTGCTATGTCACCCTGGTCAGTGAAAGTTGGGCCACTTACCACTAGTTTTGCACAATGATGAGTGTTCCCTTTAAGGTTCCGGATATAGCTGAAGAATGCCTTATGATTGTTCTTAGCCTGAGAGGCTATCCTGACCCTGTAAATGGCCTTGCTGGTCTTTATTAAACATCTTAGCTTCTTGTTTAGTTGAATCAGAGTGCTTTTGTCTCTTTGATGGTTGTTTTTTCTGATTTTGATCATGACTTTTTTCTTTTGTAATACCTTACTTCTGGTAGGTACAGCAGACTTAATTCAGCTATTTACATGTTTGTGCAGGGTTTCTGTAAATAATTTTGCACAGGTACATGCGTTCTCAGGGTTTGGGGGACCATGAATTTTGACAGACCATTACTTATTAGGATGCAGTTTGCTTTAGTATAGTTTCTCTCTGTTACAGATTTAGTTGGGTTTTCCAGGTTGATATTTATTTCAAGAGAGACAGCTCTATGGTCTGATTTCACCAATGAGAATGTAACATGGGGTGGTGGTGCGGTTAGGTGTAACTTGTCTTTCATGTTGGTGAGTACTAAGTCCAACATGTTTGATCCTCTGGTTGGAGAGTACACTATCTGGTCCAGGATGCTTGTATTGTAAAGTCCAGGAAGCATTGTACCTGTAAGTTAGAGGCAGTGTACATTTCCCAGTCTATATAGGGGCAGTTAATGTCTCCCATGAATAAGGTATTTGTTTGGATGGTGAGTGCTTCTAGTAGATCTAGGTAAGAGTCACCAGCTTCATGGGTCATAGAGGTTGACCGGTAGCTGGCTAAGACATAGTAGGGAACCTTGTCTATTGAGAAATGGACATGGATGAACTCCAGGGACTCATCCTGTTTAACCAATGTAGATCTGCATTTGCTGCTAATGTAGATCTAGAAAACTCTACTTTTAGACTCTCTGTGTGCTGTTGTTGGTCTAAATATGTGGAAGGCACTGTAGCCTTGCACTGCCTGAGTACTTTCTGTGCCTTTTAACCAAGTCTCAGTAACAGCACAGATGCCTATATTCTCCAGAGTGAAGAGAGCTTGTAGGGTGTGATGTTTCTTATTTAGTCTCCTTGCACTGAGCAGTAGCACCTTAAGGTTGCTTTGATTTTTTTTTTGCTATGTTGGTAGTTCTGCCATTTTGACATTGCCTAAAAATGCTCTGAGGGGGTAGATAAAGTTTTAGCCAATATCTAAAAACCCAATGGTGACAGGTGCAGATCATCCTTGGCAAAGCAAAGTGGTCTGTTATGCATGTCCTCCCATGCTGATAGATACTGGATTCTCCTGGAATGACACCTGAAGCTAAGCCAGTTATTAAAATCAATAATTTTCTGTTCATACTGTGGCATCATCTTTGGTAAAGGCAGAATGCTGCTCAATGCTTGGCATGTACCTGCATGTGACACATAGTCTGAGAGATACGTAATGTCCCTTTTCATATAGCGCAGTGAGGTATGCCTCAGGTCACTTACACCCACATGAACTATGGTGCAATCATATTGGTATCTGTGGTGCAGTGACTTGAGTGCATGCAAGATAATGTGGATGCTATTTCCAGATAGGACACTAATGGTTATCTTCTCCTTGTCTAGCCTGTTGATTGGAGTATCTGTGCGCTATACAACATAATCCCCAATGAGAGGAGTACAAGGTAAAGAGTTTGCTTGTCTTACAGGCTTTGTTCTTGGGGTAATCATTGGGTTTAGGCTTATGTGTGCTTTTGTGTATTGCTTTTGCTGTGTGCTTTGTGACTGCTGAGGTTAAGCGTTGCAATTTGATAGCCTAGGATGTCTTTGAGATTTGTAGAGGTTTTTTTAAAGTGCCTCAGCATAAGAAGGTCTATGTATGTGGTAAGTGTCATGTGTGAAAGATGTAGTGTGTGTGTGTGTTTTCTTGGCAACCTTGTTTGTGAGATTTTTGCTGCCGAGGAAGTTATGCATGTATATCCCTTGTATACTTTGTTAGTTTCTTTAAGGATTAAAAGGTTGTTTGAGTACATGATACAATTGCTCTTATCACAGGATGCCCAGCTCTACAAAGCTGGCCACAGATATTTTAGGAAATTGCAAATCCATGTTGTCAGGAACAGTATTAGGGTTGGGCCATTATGGTTTAGTGTTGTGATTTCATTGGGGTTACCTGAGTGGTATCTAGGGTGAAGGCTAGATGTTAGATACTGCTATGATCTTAGTGCTGTTTGATGCTCTGACTGTCTGCACTATGCTTAGCTCTATGCAAAGCCTTTCTGTATTGTGGGTTAAAGTCCTAAATAAGAGCTTTAAATGTTGTTGCTATACACGGTACTGCTAACCACCACCGAGTGGCAAACGACTCCACAAACGTGCCTAATTTATAGCAGACAGAAAAAAGCTGGAAACAAACTCCCATGCCCTGTGGCAGATAAATAACACTTTAAGGTCCCTGGAGTGCCTCAAAACTCAGGGAGACCAGGTAATGCATTGTGTCATAAGATGGATGACTCTGGAACTTCTTATTGGAAAAGCACAGCAGAAGTAGCTATTGACAGCAGATTAACCCACCAACTAAGTCCATAAAAAGCCCTCTGGCACGTTACATATTTTACCATCCTAATAGATATAACAATGGTGAAAAACTCTGATCAGTAGCCAGTGATCTGCTTTAATTACCACTTCAAGTTGTACTCAGAATGTTATTTCAAGTCACCATCAGTAACTTTCATTCTGTATTAAAATGTGATGAAAACAGAAACTGGATATGACCTCTACAGTTTTAAATGAAAATGAAGGTGATAGCTCTGATACGCTTCCTAACTTTTTTTTTCCATATCAATGGCATGGCTTAGCTTTATCTTCATGTCTACAG